>NC_090655.1:150047092-150383592 GCF_040937935.1 Hyperolius riggenbachi
CCGGGGACATGAAGGGGTGGGCATAACGATCCTTCACACTCCCCACGGACACCTTACAGAGACGGGGAAATAACAGGACAGCTGCAGGGACACGGGCCACATTACTGCTTCAAGTCCTAGAGGGGGACACCTGGCGCCAGGCTGCATTCGGACCATAAGACGCAGGCACTTTTTACCCCCATGTTTGGGGGAGAAAAAGTGCGTCTTATGGTCCGAAAAATACGGTAAGTGTGAAAATCAGAAGACTGTTGCGGTATTGATTCGACTAAAATTATTGGATCGAAAGGTCAATTGGCCTGCAAATCAATTGATTTATGGGCACCCTTATTTCTTAATTGAGCGTTTATTGTCCGCTCAATCTAAAGTCTTTATGTTCACCCTCAGATTGGCATTGGTGGGTTGAATTCCCATTATCAATGCTAATTTGTTTGCATTTCCCACAAACCTGCGCTTTTGCAGTCACACCAATTTTTCTGTTCTGGGGAATCTATAAAGGGACAAATCAGCTCTGGTGAGTCACTAATTAATCACCATCTGTAAATATATGCAATTTCCTGTAAAACATGTACTGTTTGTCAAGAGGCAAGCATTGAAATGGAGTATAATTGTCACATATCACTGTTGGGTTATAAAATGAATACTGGTGAAAGAGAAATTTGAGGTTTGCCTGTGTGAGCAGCACAGCCATGCTGCAAGTCCTGTTTATTTACATTACATTCTGCCATGAACTGTAATGGGTATTTTATTATAGATTTCCTTCAAACCTCCAGCTATGTACATGACCTAAAAACGAACCTCATTGCATGTGATGTCTGAACATAACCCAAAGTCATTTGATGTTAGTGGCTGGCAAACAGTAAGAGAGTAGACATATCCCTGAAACACATATGCCTATTTCTGAATAGTCCTGTATAAACCAGGGCTGTTGAGTTGGAGTTGTAGCAATTTTGGGTACCTGGAGTCTGGGTTGGTGTTTTCATAAACTGAGTTGTCAGATTTTGAGTTAGATGATTTTTGTGCTGACTCCACAGCCCTGATATAGACAGTTCTGTATGCGGTGCAACAATAAAGGGTCCCAAAATGAAACCTCAGCGACGTCATCCCCAATTTCAAAGCTACAATTGCATTAGATTTGCATTCAAACTTCAATTACTAGTCTTTTTTTTTTTTTTTTTTTTTTTTTTAATCTTTAGTGCTAAACTAACTGAAACCGTGACTAGTTTTACATGTATGAAATTCTCTACTTTCAGATGTGAAGCACCTTGTGATCTCACCACAGATGATCCTCGCTAACAACGCACATACAAATCTTCATGGCACTCGATCTGCCGTTACATCAAGATGATTGTTCTGCTTATTCACAACATCATTTTTTTTTTTTTTAAGTCCCCACCAAACTTATTTTAGGTTATGTGGCTTGCAGTGTTATGCAGGAAAATGCCCTCAGTGTTTGTATTGGCATTGCCACTATGTGATGCTGTAACATACAACCTTTTTCTGTTTTTAGCATAACCCTAGCTCCTTCTATGTACCGTATGTGTCCTGATGTTTTCTTTAAAAACGGGGCACAGAACTGGAATTTTTGATTCTAGGCATATTTTAATTGGAATATTCAGAAATACTTTTAATCAGAATCCTAGTCCAGTCTACCTTTCTGTCCCAGACCTTTCTGTGAAAAGAGCCTCAGCTACTTGAATCACATTTTGGTGCTATGCTTCAAAAACCATTTATCGTTTCCTGTCTACTTACAATCACACTAGAGATTTGAACATAAAGATGCATGTGGTTCCTTTACCTTATGTTGTCTTTGGGCGTTACTGGTAGTTATAGGCAGCACTTGATTTGTGATAAAAGTACACTTGTGTGGTGAGAGGGGGTAAATAAAGTTTGATTTATGCTAATCTTTCATTGGCTGTAGTCACCTTTGCACCTGAGTCAGGTCTACCCACCCACCCTAGCATTTCCTGGTAATATTTTAACAGAATTAAAAAAAATGTAACGGTGAAAGCAGTAGTTTTCCATAATCGCTGTGGAAGGGAAAAATGTGGAGAGAGATCTGAATTTTCTTTTTGCACATGTGAAGGCTACAGTTGCTGCAAGCTGTGTTGCCTTGCCAGTACTGTGGCATTGAATGGCGAGGATGCAGGAAGTGTATAGCCAAGCATCAGGGTACTTGATATATTCTGGGATCTTTGGAGGGTAGGCATCAGGATAACAGATAAATGGGCATATTAGTACCGCTTTTGGTTGGGGATACTTTAAAGCAAAACAATCACAAAGCTAGGCAAAACAACCTGAGCATTTGATGAAAAATACACTAGTTGAGGTGACAATCAAGTGAAGGCTACATGGCAACAGAATCAGTAATGCCTATCTCGGCTTTTGAGTTCAAAATTTATATTTGAATATGGGAGCTGAGTGGCTTAATGTTTCTGTCAGCGAAACCTCCTATTCAAATCTTACAGGAAAAAAAAATCTGCATATTATTCCAGCGGCCTATATTTATGAAACGTCTGATCAGTCACATGTGTTGTCCTCTGAAGGTCACTTTCCATCGTGACTAGTTGTCACTGCCTAGGTTTTACAAAATGAGCAGATACATTCTCTAGCCATTTAAAATTTTGCACAAAAGTTAAACATGCAATTTATTTTAAAAATGTATGTCTTTAACATCTAACATTACAATTTCTGTTTCCAATCTTACTTTAAAGTGACTTATATATTTTTATTGATTATCTATTAGGATACATTTATTATTTGTGAACTTTTTATTGTTGAATGTTCCCATAACGTTAGGATAGCCATTCATCATTTGGAAGAGCCTGCAGAAAACTGACTTCGGTGTGAGGCAACGCTGGCTCCAGTTGTTCCTAGACTGGATTCCCAGTGGGAAGCTTGCAGCTCATCCTCTGAATTGTTCTAATGGGCTGGACTTGTTAAGGTTTTCCCAGGCTTGAAAACTAGTGATGAATTATGCAAAGATTGCCTGCATGTACTTACAGCACGAATATAAAGAATTTTAGAAAGTGTCATTAGGTTTAGCATTGAATAGGAATAATATTTATTACTTTTTATTTTTTGCGTTGATCAAATGTTATAAACTGCTAGTGGTTAAGGGCACTTTCACCCTAAGTCAATTGGATTGCAATGAACCAAGTTATTGCATTGCAATGATATTCCTATGGGGCTTTCATATGTAGTGTGGTGACGGCCAATGCATGCATTTACAATGTGAGGCATACTTTCATTGTACTGTATAGGTCACAGTCCTACTTTTTCAGCTCCATTGCGATTTAGCAACGTAACAGTGTGAAAGGGCCCTGAAACTCCCCCTAGACAGCTGTCGGATTCCTGCTATTTGAATGAGTTAGGGATATCTAGAGGGACAGATATGGTATAATAGATATCAGTAAATATAATAGAATGCCTGGGTTCTATCAGGAAGAAACTGTGTATGGCCAATAACACACCAGGAGAGTTAAATTATATTATCGCCATTACAGTTTTTACTGGAGCTTTTAAAACAAATTACAAACAAGCAGGAAAGGATAGAGAGAATTAGTTAAAACTAGAGGGAGAGGTTCTTTTATTTAGGGTAGCCTCACACTTATATACACGGAAATTGTGCACCTTTTTTGCACATTTTATTTTTGGAATACCATGCTGTTTGTATGTGAAAATAGATCTGCTGTTGTCCACAGCAGCACATTGTAAAAAAACAAAACAAACGCACACTGGGTCTGAGAAAATGCTGCAGCCTGTCCAGACTGTGTATACAAGGTGAGCTAAAAATTCCACGTTATGTGAACTACCCACTGATTAACATGGGATGTGTGCTGGTTTACAGTCTGAAAAAAAATGCGTGTGAACCATGCCTAAATGTTAAAGCCAGTCTTGCACAATCACCTATGCTCTTCACTGAGCTCCAGCCTGGTAAACCCTTAGTAACTAAAGCCTAATGTATGTCTGTACCTAATGAATGAATCACTGTGGTGCATCATTTTATTTATCAGCCATCATGGTTTTGTCCGTATGGGTAACACGACTTTAAAAAAAAAAAAAAAAATACAATATCTTTTCCTTTATATTTTATCATTAAAATCTTGTAGCAATATTTCTGACTCTGTGTAGTATTTTCAACTTTCACTTGTATTATAAATTCATCCTGTTATTCAGAACAGAAAAACGTGTACAAGAGGACTAAATAGATTAACTGCAGATACTTCGAGCATGCATTAGATGTTAACCACTTAAGGACCAGGGGATTTTGGAATGATCGGTGCTGCGTGGGCTCTACAGCCCGCAGCACCGATCAGGTAAAAGGCAGGGCGATCAGACTCCCCCCCCCCCCCCCCCCCTTTTTTTCCCACTAGGGGGATGTCCTGCAGGGGGGGGTCTGATCGCCGCCGGCTCCTCAAAGCCCCCCTCCGCAGCGCTTTCCGGGCTCCCCTGCTTTCCCTCCCTCTCCCTTCTCCTGTGTGCGGCGCAGGACGGATATCCCTCCTGCGCCTGATAGAATAGGCTTCTGCCTATCAGATGCCGGCGATCCCCAGCCAATCAGAGGCGGGGATTGCCGATCTACGTCACGGCGCTGCTGCGCAGCAGCGCCGTGTGATGTAAACAGCGGGGATTCCCTCCCCGCATGTTTACATTATGCGTGCGAGCCGCGATCGGCGGCTCGCACACTGTTCACGGAGGCAGTCTCCGTGAACTGGCATGGGGTTTCCATGCTATACTACTAACGACCTGCCGACGCCTATGGGCGTTAGGCGGTCGTTAAGTGGTTAAAGAACATTTTGTTTACACCTTGGTAGCTGAGTGACCAAAGGCTTCTATCTGTCCTACCAATATTTTTGGCACACCATGCTACTCCTGCTGTTGCTTCTGTTATCATGCATTTGTATAGCACTGACTTCTTCTGTCATTGTCTTGTTGATCAATGGTGCTCAGTCTGATTCCCCTCCACAATTATAGTCTTTACCAGTTATCTGCCCTTCATGCACAAGGAGGGGACGCAAAGAGGTGCACAGGAACCAGTTGCTAGCATCTACCTTGCACATGTGACAGGCCAGTCTTTATTTCCTTTTTAAACAATGCAAATTACCTGTTTATCCTGCTGATCTCTGCTTCCAATACATTTATAGACCCTGAACAAGCATGCAGATCAAGTACTCTGACTAAAGTCTGCTTGAACGAGCTACATGCTTTTTTTTTTTTAGTTGAACGGTAACATTTTAATACATAAAACAAGATGCCAGCAAATGAAATTTCAAAAATTCTCAGATTAAAATCCAGTAAAAAGAATTACTTGTGCAGAAAACAAGCATGCATGAGTGTATCCTATTGGGCATGCATTTATTGTGATCTTGCACATGCCACTGCTGGAAAGCTTGAATGCAGCGGGCAATGGAAGCACAACTGGACTCTTCTCAGAAAATAGATTTGACTTCCTTGGCAGTTGAAAAATAGCTGGGATAATGGCAAATGGTAGGTAGATAGGATGGCAGAGAGTTCTAAACCCCCCCCCCCCAAACATATTTAACGGACATACTAAAATGTCAGTTCAGGTACACTTTAGGTTTGGATTATTTTAAACCTGAATGAGGATTCTATGATAAATAAATTTGCTCAGTCACCCCCCCCCCCCCCTCCCCAAGTCTGCAAAAATGGCTGCCTTTAATGTTCTTTCAAAACAGCTGTGCACGACATACTGTATGGTTCAGGCAGTGTTAAAGCAGACCTGAACTCAGAACTTCCTCTGCTCAATAAGATATGCAAAAGCATAATAACCTTTAACCTCTTGCCGACCGAGTCACTTTGATGGGCGTGGAAGTGCAAGCAGCCCCAGGACCGCTTAACGCCAATCAGCATATGGTCCTTGGGGCAGGGATTGCAGGAGATCACGCGCATCTCCGCATGAATGATGGAGCAGTGCTCCACCAACAGCCTCCCAGCGGCTGCTAGGAGACTGTTAGGCGGTGAAACCACTGTCTAATTAGTACTGCACTGCGCTCTACAGCAGCGCTGTACTGGGGACAGCCGTGTGACACGGCTGTCCCCCTGGGAGACAGGCTAGTGATGGGTCAATCAGACCCCACCAACAGAAAGCTCTGTTGGTGGGGAGAGAAATCACTTCTGTGCTGAGTTGTGTGGCCCATTTAGGCTGCATTTCCACTTGTGCCGTGCGAATCGCCACAGTAAAAATTCGCATGCAGGTCTGAATTTTCATGCGAATTCGCATGGATGACAATGTATGCAAATTTAACCATGGCAGTGCTGGTGTGCTTTTCCATTGTTTCTATGCGAATTTGCATGAAAATTTGCATACATAAACCTCATGCAAATTTCCTATTAAATACATTGTATGCGATTCGCATAGCGGTATGCGAATTTTGATGGCTCTGCCATGCAAATTTTTTCTGCACAGAAAAGCGCAAAGGAATCCTGACAAGTGGAAACAGTCCCATTCACTTGTATTGCTATGTGAATTTGCGATAGTGGAAATGGGTCCTTAGTGAAAAATGGCCTGGTCTTTAGGGGGGTTTAACACTGCAGTCCTTAAAGGGAACCTAAACAGAGGGATATGGGAGTTTATTTTTAATCGACACTAGTTGCCTGGCAGTCCTGCTGATTTCTTTGACTACAGCAGTGGCTGAACAACACTTGAAACAAGCATGCAGCTAATCCAGTCTGACTTGAGTCAGAGCACCTGATCTGCATGCTTGTTGAGGGGCTGTGGCTAAAAGCATTGGAGATACAGGATCAGCAGGAGAGTCAGGCAACTGGTATTATTTTATAAGGAAAAATCCATATCTTTTTCAGTTTAGGTTCCCTTTAAGTGGTTAAGGAAAATCATTACAGCCGATACAAATCTGCAGTGTTTCTGCTTCCTGTTTTCATGGAAGCAGACATTGTTAAAATCCTGTGTTCATCAATTATCTCTGCCATGGCAGCCAGCTGAGAGATCAAATTACAAGTTGTGATTAGTCATACATGAGGAAGAATTATACAGGCTAAACACTGTAGATACATACAGGGTGTGTTTCTCTTGGTTTTCCTTCTGTCCTGTGCAAGAGTTCAGGTCCATTTTAATGTATGTGGGAGCATTACAGCATCCATATTAAGTACAGCTCCAGGGTATGTTTATCTGGATTGGATGAATGGCAAAACAATCCCACTGTCTTAAAAAAAAATGCATACAGGGCACTTTCTGTATGTCAAATTGTCCACCATGGTTGAAGGGGCACTTCAGCCTAAAACATACAGGGAGTGCAGAATTAATTGGCAATGAGTATTTTGACCACATCATCCTTTTTATGCATGCTGTCTTAGACCGCATCCACACATCAGACCATAGTCTTTTGAAAATGAAAGATCAGACCAATTTTACCCCCTGCCATGTAGTATGAGAGCCATACCTTCACAGTCTTTTCTATGGAGCTGAACTCCCCGTCAAAAAAAATCTTTGCAAGATGCTGTAGACACAAAAGATCCGTTCCTGCAAATTGCATTCATAGTCTGAGATCTGCAGATCATGATACACATCTTGTTTAACCTCCTTGCCGCTTATCCCGAGCTCAGCTCGGGGTAACCTGCGCAGGAGGATTTCTCAGGCCCCACTGGGCCGATTTGCATAATTTTTTTTTTGTTACAAGCAGCTAGCACTTTGCTAGCTGCTTGTAACTTCCGATCGCCGCCGATCCGCCGAGTTGCTCCCCAGACCCCTGCGCTGCCTGGCCAATCAGTGCCAGGCAGCACTGAGGGGCGGATCGGGATTCCCTGTGACGTCCCGACGACGGTGACGTCATCCCGCCCCGTCGCCATGGCGACTGGGGAAGCCCTGCAGAAAATCCCATTCTCAACTGGATTTCCTGCATACTCTGATCGCCGAAGGCGATCGGAGTGGGTGGGGGGATGCTGCTGCTCAGCGGCTATCATGTAGCGAGCCCCGAGATTTAAAAAAAAAAAAAAAAAAAAAAATTGCGGCGCTGCCTCCTTGCTGGATTTTTTAGACCGGCAAGGAGGTTAACTGACATTCATCTGCAGATCTGAAAATCCATCCTGGTGGATCTGATCTGCAGATGAATGTCTGTTAAACAAGGTGTGTATGAGGATCTGCAGATCTCAGACTATGAATGCATTTTGAAGGAACAGATCTTTTGAATGTGTACAGCATCCTGCAAAAATTTCTATCTGATGGGGAGTTCAGCTCCATAGAAAAGACTGAAGGTATGGCTCTCATACTACCTGGAAGGGGGTAAAATTGGTCTGATCTTTCATTCTCCAAAGACTATGGTCTGATGTGTGTATGAGCCTTTACTCAAAGCTGTATAGGCTCGAAAGCCTACCACCAATTAAGTACATTTGTGCATCTCTGTAATGAGAAGGGGTGTGGTCTGACACCACCCTATATCGGGTGTGCATAATTAGGCAACTTACTTTCCTTTGGCAAAATGGGTCAAAAGAAGAACTTGACAAGCTCAGAAAATTAAAAAATAGTGAGATATCTTGCAGAGGGATTCAGCACTCTTAAAATTGCAAAGCTTTTAAAGCGTGATCGAACAATCAAGCGTTTCATTCAAAATATTCAAGAGGGTCGCAAGAAGTGTGTGGAAAAACCAAGGCGCAAAATAACTGCCCATGAACTGAGAAAAGTGAAGCGTGCAGTTGCCAAAATACCACTTGCCACCAGTTTGGCCATATTTCAGAGCTGCAACATCACTGGAGTGCCCAAAAGCACAAGGTGTGCAATACTCAGAGACATGGCCAAGGTAAGAGGCTGAAAGACGACCACCACTGAACAAGACACACAAGCTGAAACGTCAAGACTGGGCCAAGAAATATCTCAAGACTGATTTTTCTAAGGTTTTATGGACTGATGAAATGAGAGTGAGTCTTGATGGGCCCGTGGCTGGATTGGTAAAGGGCAGAGAGCTCCAGTCCGACTCAGACGCCAGCAAGGTGGAGGTGGAGTACTGGTTTGGGCTGGTATCATCAAAGATGAGCTTGTAGGGCCTTTTCGGGTTAAGGATGGAGTCAAGCTCAATTGCCAGTTTTTGGAAGACACCTTCAAGCAGTGGTACAGGAAGAAGTCTGCATCCTTCAAGAAAAACATGATTTTCATGCAGGACAATGCTCCATCACACGCGTCTAAGTACTCCACAGCGTGGCTGGCAAGAAAGGGTATAAAAGAAGAAAAACTAATGACATTGCCTCCTTGTTCACCAGATCTGAACCCCATTGAGAACCTGTGGTACATCATAAAATGTGAGATTTAAAAGGAGGGAAATTAGTACACCTCTCTGAACAGTGTCTGGGAGGCTGTGGTTGCTGCTGCACGCAATGTTAATGGTGAACAGATCAAAACACTGACAGAATCCATGGATGGCAGTCTTGAGTATCCTTGCAAAGAAAGGTGGCTACATTGGTCACTGATTTGTTTTTTTATGTCAAATGTATATTTGTGAATGTTGAGATGCTATATTGGTTTCACTGGTAAAAATTGAAATGGGTATACATTTGTTTTTGTTAAGTGGCCTAATAATTATGCACAGTAATAGTCACCTGGACACAGATATCCCCCTAAATTAGCTAAAACTGAAAAAACTTTCAAAAATATTCAGCTTTGATATTGAGTTTTTTAGGTTCATTGAGAACAGAGTTGTTAAATAATAAAATTATTCCTCAAAAATACAACTTGCCTTATAATTCTGCACTCCTGTACTGTCATTAAGTTACATTAGTTATGTTCAGTAAAAATAATCCCTTAACCACTATGTTTAAAAAGAACAGGCATATGTTTGATTTCATGGGGCAGCCATCTTTTTGGTTGAAAGGAGGTGACAGGGAGCATGAGACAGTTCCAACTGTCCTGATCACCCCTCCCAGCTGTGCGCGCTAGGCTTCAAATCTCAAATTCAAAAAAATAAAATAAAAATTGTGCCGAAACAGAACATCAGAAATCCCATCATGCCTGAGCAGATTTCTTCTGTGCAGCTAAAATAAGGCTTGGGTAAGAAAAACAAAGTTCTGATGCTGTGAAACTGTTTCAGTACCAAGCCTTTTCAGTGCTGCTGAGTAGATTTTTTTTTTCTGGAGGTTTACTAAGTGCAGGCCTGAGCCAAGAGACCCGAATGGACATGCGACATTAAGCCCGATACACAAAAGGCTAGGAATTTTGGAATGTGCAGGCAGTGAACAGCAATTTTATCGGTTCTCCCCACCTGTTACTCTATTAGTGCCATGCTCATTGTTACAATTATCAACACGTGTTATGATAGCAAGCAGTGTTCCTCGGGCATTAGGACTGGTAAAGCTCCTGCCTTTTTATGCATCGGGCCCATTAGGGGATAAACCTAGGTCCATATAGCACAGGGGATTTTTCAATGATCGTTGCTGCGTGGGCTCTACAGCCCACAGCACCGATCAGGAGTGCAGCAGGGCGATCAGATTACCCCCCTTTTTCCCCACTAGGGGATGTCCTGCTGGGGGGGTCTGATCGCCGCCAGCTGCATTTGCTTAGCGGGGGAGGGGCTCTTCAAAGCCCCCCTCCGCAGCGTTCTCCGCCGTCTCGCCACTCCCTCCCCCTCAGCTGCGCAGGACGGATTTCCGTCCTGCACATTGAAGGATAGGCTTCAGCCTATCATATGCCGGCGATCCCCGGCCAATTAGAGTCCGGGGATCGCCAATCTGCCTTACGGCGCTGCTGCGCAGCAGCGCCGTATGATGTAAACAGCGGGGATTTCTTCCCTGCCAGTTTACATTTTGCCGGCGAGCCACGATCGCCGGCTCTCCGGCTGTTCACGGAGAAACTCTCCGTGAACTGACATGGAAAGGCCGATCGAGCGGCCGTTTCCATGGTAATCCGCAGACGACCAGTTTACGCCAATCAGCGTTAGCTGGTCGTCAAGAGGTTAAAGAGTCTGAAGCGAGAATAAATCTCGCTTCAGACCTCAAATAGCAGGGGCATGAGTGCCCCTGCTAAACTGCCGCTATCCCGCGGCTTAACGGGGGTCCCTGATCCCCCAAATCACCTCGGTGCAGCGGGGAAGCGCTTCCTGGTTGGGGCAGGGCTAACCGCCGCAGCCCTGCCCCACATGCGTCTGTCAGACGCGTCGCTCCGCCTCTCCCCCGCCCCTCTGTCTTCCTTCACTGAGAGGGGCGGGGGAGAGGCGGCGATGCGAGTCTGATAGACACGACTGGAGGCAGGGCTGCAGCTGTTAGCCCTGCCTCCAGGAGCGACCAAGTCTGCGACCAAGTGTTGCAGTTGGGGGTGAAGGGACCGCCGTTTAGCGGCGCGATAGCGGCGGTTTAGCAGGGGCACACATGCCCCTGCTAACTATGAGCTCTGAAGCGAGATTTATTCTTGCTTCAGAGTCTCTTTAACCACCCTGGCGTTCTGATTAAATCGCCAGGGTGGCTGCGGGAGGGTTTTTTTTAAATAAAAAAAAAAACTATTTCATGCAGCCAACTGAAAGTTGGCTGCATGAAAGCCCACTAGAGGGCGCTCCGGAGGCGATCTTCCGATCGCCTCCGGCACCCAGAATAAACAAGGAAGGCCGCAATGAGCGGCCTTCCTTGTTTTGCTTATATCGTCGCCATAGCGACGAGCGGAGTGACGTCATCGACGTCAGCCGACGTCCTGACGTCAGCCGCCTCCGATCCAGCCCTTAGCGCTGGCCGGAACTTTTTGTTCCGGCTACGCTGGGCTCAGGCGGCTGGGGGGGACCCTCTTTCGCCGCTGCTCGCGGCGGATCGCCGCAGAGCGGCGGCGATCAGGCAGCACACGCGGCTGGCAAAGTGCCGGCTGCGTGTGCTGCTTTTTATTTGATGAAAATCGGCCCAGCAGGGCCTGAGCGGCGACCTCCGGCGGTGTTGGACGAGCTGAGCTCGTCCAGACCGCTCAGGTGGTTAACCTAAAGAATTGAAGTCGCTTTGTTTCCCTGTACAGCAAGTGTTAAAAGACTTCAGAGGCAAAATGAAAAATCTATGTATTACTCACCTTGGGCTTCTTCCAGCCCTGAGCAGCAGTCTCAGTCCCTTGCCACAGCCCCAGTCCTCTTTGGTGTACCTGCTGACCGCCCGCAATGAGGACAACCCCCGGCAGGGATGGCTCTTCTGTGCATCCACGTCATCTGGCGCATACTGCACACAACTACAGCGCAGGCGCAGTATGCACCAGATTACGATGCGCGGGCACAAGTGAACGCGCAGAAGAGCTGACCACACTGGCGGGTCGCTATCATTGTGCACGGGCACACCGAAGAGGATCGGGGCTGCAGCAAGGGACTGACTGCTGCTCAGGACTGGAAAATGCCCCAGGTGAGTAAAACAGATTTTTCATTTCACCTTGGAAGTCCTTTAAGGTGGCCATACATCAGGAGACTTGGCGGCTGATTGACCAACCAATACAATTACAATCAGATGAAAATCAATGCCGCCAAGTGCATGCCAGATCGACAATGCAAACAATTTCAGGCCTAAATAAATTGGGCACAGTCGATCAGACATGATGCAAGAGGGCGGGCCATCGTGGTCAGTCGGGTGTGCGGCAGTAACGGCAAGCAATATAACTCCTGCCATTAATGTATAGATGTGTGTAGGTGTATTTATACATTACCTGTCCTGTGTCGCAGTGCCTGTCCTCTTCTGAATCTGCCGCTACACTTTCCATACACGCTGCCAAAGTCATCACACATGCCACTCTGTCAGTCTTCAAATACATTTTTACCTATACACGCTGGTCACAGGACAGGTAATTTAGAAATACAATTATACACAATTACAAATTGGTGAGGCGACAAATGCAGCAGGCTCAGCCGATTCTTGAGAGATTTCATGCACAAATTGGATCGGGAATCAGCCTGCAGTGTATGAGCAGCCAACAAATCTCTCTCTAATCAGGGTTGATGAGAGAGATTTGTCTCTTGGTCGAGTCTGCCCACCATTGTTAAAATGTATGGGCACCTTTAACCACTCTGCGACCGCCAAACGCAGATGAGTTGCTGCACAGTACCTCCCCCAGGACCCCCTAACACCGATTGGCATCAAGAGCAGAGGGCATAGATTAGCAGGGAATGTACGCACATATATCCCCACTGAGATACAGCTTCATAAACATCCGCTGCCAGCCACGATCAAAGACGAAAGGCTGCAGGGACAAAAACTTCTTTTCTTTCCCTTTTTTTTGTACAGCGCTGTACTGGGGACAGCCCTGTCACTTGGCTGTCCCCTAGAGTGGCTCATAATCTGATTCCTCTCATAGGCAGATGCCTATGAGCGGTTATCGTAGTGCTGCATCTTGGAGGGAAGGACTTATAAAACTTTTTTTTACATAATATAATAAAATAAAAACTCATCACAGCAGCAATCAGATGCCACCAACAGAAAGCTCTATTGGAAGATTCATTTGTGTGCTAAATTGTATGGCCATGCAGTGAACTGTTAAAGCTGCAGAGTGCTGAAAGGACCAATATTGCGAAATTTCTAAAAAAAATTAACAGTTGTAACATTCACGCTGAAGTGAATGTTTAAACAGCAGGGGGATTTATTTTTTAAACTAATTCCTAACTCTTCACTATCCCTTCTAGCATTATTTCCAGAATACACATTTATTTTTTTTTTTTTTTTTAGAAATTTAGTGGTCCTTGAATTGTAAAAAAAATGGCCTGGTCACTAGAGGTGTAAGCCTGTGTAAACTAGTTCTGTTATCTATGAGAATGAGGCAGTCAAACAAAAGTCGAAGGACATAAAGTGCTGCACCTTCAATAACCGTTTCACTACATGGCCATGCAGCAATACAAATGGGAGTGTCTTGTCTGCGGAGTACTGAACAGTGACTTTGGCTAATCATCTAAAATGCATAAGAGGTTAGCTTCCCCACCACCCTACCATTCTAAATGCTTAAGATGATGAAAAATGTCTGCTTTTCACATAACATATTTTAATTTAAAAGTACAAGATGCCTAACAGTACAATACAGTAAATCATTAAATATAATCTGGTAACATTTAAATACAGATTTGCTTTAAAGCCCCACTAAACCCTGCCAGTGACTGCTTCCTAATACTATGGTGAGACTGCGAAATGTCTTTTTTATGGAAAACATAAAAAAAAATGGGACTACAGACCACACAACTGTGGAAATGCCCATTTGGGAGCATACCAGACTGCTGTAGTGCATTACATGCAGCACCCCAAGCTCCCATTCACCTGCATTAAGATGGACACAGGAGACAGATCACTGCAAGCTACCTGGAAATGGCGATCACTACAAAGGTCTGATGTGCTCCAACTAGTCCCTTCCAGTGTTGTGCCCTCTGCATTCCCGATTTTTATTGATTTAAAATGATACCCAGCAATTAAGATCTGATTACCATTAAGGATGGTCGATGAGATGTAAATACCAAATCAATGCAGGATTATATATGCCAATTTATGCAGCCTGAAATGGGCCAACTGAATACCACCATAATGGGATTGGATTGTTTATTTTCAAGGTGAATACATTTCTATAATCCAGCTTCAACTCAGATTAGCATTTCATTGACCACCCCTTACCATAGCAAGGAATGGAGGGCAAACAAAGTCAGCAATTTTGCAGCAGGGACTTACTAGGGCTTTAAAAAGTGACAGTGACTCATGTTGATCAGGCCTGCATAGGGCTCTCAATGGGTGTCCAAGATGCATTCCAAAGTCTTTCAAAAACAGTGTTGGAGGATTACATCATATCCATGTTATCCTTCTTCAAAGTTTTCTTTATCTTCCACAAAGTAGTAAGTCCACTTCAAGGCTAATCCCCATGACTAGATTGCCCACAAAGACAGAAAGCAGTTCATGTCACAGATAGTAAATTGGCTCTGTGCAGTCCAAGAGGTGTTTATAATGACAGCCGTGAGAACGATCCTTTGATGTGTTCCCAGTTGTTATATAAAGCATAAAAACTTGTGAGAGCCAAACCAGCAAGTCCACCACGTGCCACTCCTCGTAATCCAGCTGTGGGAAGAAAATAGATTAAATTATTCAAACTGATCAAAATGTGGATTCCCACAAAACCACTAACATAGGCAGTACAACTCAGCAAATGCATACCCTTTACAAAGAGGGCCCTTTTTATACTGGCACATATTTTGCGGCATTTTACCGCACTGCTACCACAGGGCAATCAAAGTCAATGAGTACTTTCATATTACTTGCAGTGCGGCGGAAGTGCTCAATTTGACGCACTTCCATAACTACGTTGACGCGTGTATCTGCGTTGACACGCGGTGGACTGGAAGTCATGCAAGTCTATGGCAACGCAGGGATTTTAAAAAAAAATGTTGGCGGTGACGCACCAATGTTGCATTTTACATTACACTTCTGTGCACCCGAAACAGGAAGTGACCGCAAGCACGTGTCACTTTCAGTTTGGCCGGATGCCAGAAGGGAAATACTGCATAGTAACGCGGCATTCCCTGAAGGCCTGTTTTTTATGGCGCGGCCACTACGCTGACGCCAATACGCAGCCGGCCTGAAGCATTCTCGTCAGTGCAAGAACACAGTTTTCATTGATGTTGTTACATAATCACACAGGCTTGAACTCGGCTGAGGTGATCTTTGTCTGCCACAGCTGACTAACCAGTGCATATACACACAGCTGCCTGCTTAGCAATCCCCTGAGCACTGCATGCTCGCATTGTTCTTCATTCCCCCAGTAAACTGCTCCATCTCAGGGTGGCCACTAATGATCCAATCTTTTTCATCCAATCTTACCAAATCTATGTAGTAGAAGAGTAAACTGATGGAATATATTAATTGGATACTATAGGCAGTTCCCTTATATTAGATAGAAATGGTAAGATTGGATGAAAAAGATTGGATCATTAGTGGCCACCATTAGTCCTTCTGCCACAATATTCCCAACAACAAGCCCTTGTTGGCACTCTTCAGGGGTACACGTTTTGAAATAGACTGGAGGATGGTGTGGGAAGCCTCTATACCTATTTCCCAGAAAATAAAAAAAAAGTGTCAAATTTTTGCTCCAAAAGATGTGCTAGGGATTATTTTCAGGGGATGTCGTATTTCTATCCGGAAGTGTCTCTCAGCAGAACATTTCCTGTTACTTTGTACTGTGCGTCGTCCTGCCTTCCCCACTGTGCCGCCTCTTTCTCTGCTGCTTCCGAAAGTATGCCCCTGTACTGATCAGGCACCTGCCCTATCATTCTTGCACACAGCTGATAACCTTGCTGTGTGCTGGGATGACAAGCCTGGTGCCCGATCGGCACTGCTCTATGTCCCCGCTCACTGGCTTCCTCTTCCTCCTCTTTAGCTACCACTAGGGCTTATTTTCAGGGAAATACTATAAAGTAGAATCCCTTTATAGTAAACTCCAAGGGACCAGGAAAAGTAGTTTATATAATGTATGACCAATTCTGATGTAGTAAACAGAAGCCTTTCCTGGGACCTATGACCAATTCTGATATAGTAAACGGAAGCCTTTCTTGGGACCTGTTTACTATATCCAGAGGTTTACAGCTACAGTTTATAGCAGAATTTACTATAACGAGATTCTACTGTAAGTATCCAGAGGGTTCCCTCTAAAGGCCCATACACACGTTGGATTTTCCCGGACGGGTCGTTTGAACGTCCCGTCGTTCAGGAAAATCCGATGTGTGTATGGGCCTTAAGGCAAGTTTTTTTTTTTCTGTTTTTACTTTGACGCCTCAGGTACATTTTAATGCTAACAAACCTTAAGTGTTTTTTTTTTTTTTTTATCTTACAAGATATTAAAATAGAAAACCCCACTTCGTAATGTAAAATGATTGCCAGACATTCCAGGGTACAGAATTATATTTAAACACTTTCTGTAGTAGGTCAAGTAGAATATTATCTGGTTTGTTCCCCTTTACAGCTGCTCAGCTGTACTTTTCACTTAAAGGCAACACCCAGCCTGGATATTTATCACATGCTGACATAGCTAAAAAGTTCCTATGTTTGGTGATAAGCCATGTCTAGAAAGCCTTGGTTATGGCTGTCCTTATCACTGGAACAAGGAGCAGTGTGTGCAATATACAGCTGTCTACGTGCAATCATATTTTGTGTTCATGCTGAGTAGACAGCAGCTGCAGCAGCTATGAAAGCAATGAAAAAAAATGAAGTGACCATAAAACAATCACCAGTTATCTGAACTGAGTAACTTCTGCCTATAAAAAACTTACAACTAAAGGGGCCCATACACTCAGCCGATTTTTGGACGATCTATCAAAATCAATCGATTTGCAATCGACCGATTTCAATCGATCTGGCAGGCTGGAAAATCTAGGTCGATCTGTTGAGATTGCTTATCATTTTGCATTGGCCCTAATGGAAATCTGATGGCAAAAAAATGCCATCAGATCGATTTTCAATAGATTTCAAACTGAAATCTGTTGGAAATCTGTTCCTAAACACATCAGATAGATCAGAAATCTATCTGATGATCTATCTGCTGCTAATCTAACAAGTGTATGGCCACCTTAAATGTATGCGTTCCCTTTACATGTACTATGCCCTGGTATACAGGAAATAGATGGACAGCATTGCATTGCTTCACATCAGCTGTTCTCCGGTGATGGCCGACAACATGCACCAGTGCTGCTATTGTAATTATTATTATTTATTGTATTTATAAAGCGCCTATGGTATTCAAGGCAGGGGGATGTGCTAAACAGAATCAAATAATGTACTACAGCACTGAATATCATGTGACCTGCAGCAGATCCACCTGGTGAGGATATGAGCGTCAGTGAGTGTATCACTGTCCAAGGCCACTTGTGCATATAATAAGCACCTGTGCTAACACAGCCCAGCAATTTACACATGAACATTTCACAATCAATTTCTACAGTTCTCTGCTGTATCCAATAAGGCTATCCTACCTAATAAAAAGGCAAGTGTCCTGGCGTCCCATGTCCATCCGTCAGTGCTTTTTGTGCACTGCGCATGTGAAGGGACGCAGAGACACTGCTGAGAGCCAAAGGAGGACGAGGCCAAAAGGGGTGGGTGTGTGTGCGTCGCACGCAACGGGTGCGCGGTGCATTAGGGACAGACCTAACCCGTTTTTAAACAGGCTAAGTCACTAGTGTATCTGTAATTATTGCCAGGCAAATGTACCTGCATGCCATTTTTAATAGATTACACATTCAGACAGATGAGAACATTAAATTAAAAAAGATGATCAAAAACTATGGTGGGGGGTAGGGAAAAGGGGACTGGGTGATCTCTGACAGCCACAGTTTTGCGCTACATTGAAGAGACACTGAAGTGTCAGAAAAATCATTTTTTTAATTTAAAAAGTGTGAATGGAAACCGCATTTAATGAGATACTTACCCATGGAGAGGGAAGGCTCTGAGTCCTATAGAGCCTTCCGGCTCCTCTCCTGATCCCGTCGTTCCGGTGCTGGCTCACCCGGTAGCAGTATTTGACTAAATCAGTCAAATACTGCTTTACCCAGCCGAAGGAGGCTTCAGAAGTCTTCAGGGAGCCTGAGCGCTCCTGAAGAAGGGCGGCCCTGTACAGCGCCTGCGCAAGCACGCTCTCCACGCTCACGCCTGTGCAGTATGATGAAGCTGCACGTCTTTGGGAGGACACTGCTCCCGAGGACTTCCAAATAACCTTTCGGCGGGTGATTGAAATGGGGGGGGAGGGGGGGGAGCCAGCACAGGATAGAGAGCACCGAGAGAGGAGACAGAAGGCTCTATACAACCCAGAGGCTTCCCTCTCCTTAGGTATTTGCTTCATTTTTTTTTTTTATTTTTTTTTTTTGTAAATGCAATTCCCATTCACCTTAACATGCTAGCCCTAACTAAACAGCCGCATCCCCGCCGCTAAAATCTAACTAAATCCCCCCCAACTCCCCCCTCCCTCTCCCCCGCAAAATCCACGACTGTCTTGGTCGTGGATTTTGCTGCTATAGGAGGAAGAGCTATTATCCGCAGCTCTGCCTCCATTCGCATCTATCAGCAGCGGATCTCCGCCTCTCCCCCTCAGTGAAGGAAGACAGAGGGGCGGGGGAGAAGCGGCCATCCGGGCTGACAGGCGCGCTGAGAGAAAGAGCTGTGGCTCATAGCTCTGCGTCCCACAGAAGCGCTGCCCGGATTGCCCCCGGGGGGAGTTAGGGGGGGGATTTAGTTAGATTACAGCTGCGGGAATGCGGCAGTTTAGGTAGGGCTAGCATATTAAACATTTTTTAAATAAAAAGTTGATTTTCTTGAGACTTTAGTCTCTTTAAAGTGAACCTAAAGCCATAAAAAAAAAAAAAATGAGATGAACTCACCTGGGGCTTCCCTCAGCCCCCTGCAGCCGATCGGTGCCCTCGCAGCTCCGCTCCGATGCCTCTGGACCCGCGGGCGACGACTTCCGGTTTCGCCGTCAGACAGGCATAGGAACGCGAGTGATTGTTCGCGTTCCCAGCCTGTATATTGCCCCCTATGCTGCTAAGGAGCCGCAATAGCAGCATAGGGGGCGATATACAGGCTGGGAATGCAAACAATCACTCGCGTTCCGGTTTCGCCGTCACCGGCCGACAGGCATGGGAAGTCGGCGGGTCCAGAGGCATCGGAGCGGAGCTGCGAGGGCACCGATCGGCTGCAGGGGGCTGAAGGAAGCCCCAGGTGAGTTCATCTCTTTTTTTTTTTTGACTTAAGGTTATCTTTAAGCACCACAGAAGATTCTCAATTGTTGCATCTGATTAACATTTCATCAAATTTCTGTTCTTAAATAACAATGCAAGGAGTTGACCCAAGTAAACTATATCAGGGACAGATTGTTCATGTTACCTGATTTATGAAAGATAAAATTGAATGATCTTAGTTTATGATCACCTTGATGTACACCGATTGCATTTTTTATTCTATCGAGGGCATTTATAGCCACTAGATTCAGGTAAACATGCTGTAAGTAAGAGCTAAATGAAAATGTTCCAAGCGACAAATATTTTAAACATGTGAGCCATTTGAGTTGCAATAAAGTGTTTGCATACTCGGCACATTCCCGTTGTACCACAGAGGCCCTTCACCTACATATGACAGGTTTGTTAACTGGTATCTACCTTGGTATGCAACCATAAAAAAAACCTGTGCCCTGCCTTATTCAACAAATAGGAAACCTTTCATTGCAATAGAAAAACATTTTTTCATAATGCCAGGTTTTAAAGCACTGAACAATAAATGAGCTGACAAGTGTATCAGCTCTAGGCCTGGGACCCATATGCAGCGGTTTTCTAAGCACTTGTGATTTATAAAGTTCTTGCTAATGTAATTATATAGGTAATTTAAAAGAAAAAAAAAAAAAAAAAAAAAAAACACATCACTCAAGTGGGAACACATCCAATTGTGCATTTTGGGGTGTGTTTTCAGGCATGCATTTTTTGGGAAAGTAGTGTAGTTTGTATCTTTTTTGAACGCTATGTGGAATCGCATATGCCTCCAGAAAACCTAACACCATAGACTATTACATGCATTTTTAACGTTGCAGATTTTCCCCAAGTGTGACCCCTGCCTAACAGAAATTAATATTGCAGCAGTGATTATAATTTGCGGGCCCGTTTCCACTATCGCAAATCTGCATGCGTTTCCTGCATGCAGATTTGCACAGCCAATACAAGTGGATGGGCCTGTTTCCACTTGTCAGTTTTGCTGTGCGTTTTTCTGTGCAGGATTTTTCTGCACGGCAGAGCCCTCAGAATTCGCCTGCATGTGGAATGCAGGCGAATCGCACACAATGTATTTAATAGGGAAATCGCATGCGTGTTCCCCATGCGTTTTTTGCCGCAAATTCGCATAGGTATCAATGTTAACTCACACAGGCAGTGACATGGTTAAAATCGCATATACCCTCACCTATGTGAATTCGCATGCGAATTTGCGGCAAAAAACGCATGTGGAATCGCATTCGCATGCGATTTCATCAGCGGTGGAATCCAGGCGATTCCGCACCGCAATAGTGGAAACGAGCCCTTAGTGCAAATAAGTGTTTCATAACCATAGGTTTTAGTTTAAATGAAATCTATTGGAAAGCTCTCTGGTCTGACACCAGCTCTCTGGTCTGACACAAAAACTGATCCATGTTCTCTAGAACAGAGGCTTAAAAACAATGCTGAGCATTAACTGGAAATTGCCAAACCTCTAGCAATGCAACTCATCACTTCTCACTTCCTTCTGTATAGTAGAAAATAAACAATTGGAGGAAGATTCAGTTCCTTATGTAGCTTACAATATCAGCATGCAGGGAAAACTCACTGACAAAATGAAAAATCCCACCAATGACAACTCCCCCCACTCCATTATTTCCTATGTACTGCTCCGTTTCTTCCCAGCTAAGGCCGTATTTACATAACACCATATGCACAGAAAATTATATGATGCTAGTAATATTCCACTAACAGAATTGGTAGTAGTAATATAGTAAAATCCCTTAATAGTAAACTCCAAGAGACCTGGATAAGTAGTTTACTATACAGCAGCGGTGGCGAACCTATGGCACGCGTAGCATAATTTGCTGGCACGCCACCGCTGCTTATGAACTGGCCGCAGCGCCTACTAGACGCCGTCGCGCCAGTTCATAGCCCGCAGCCCCGCAGTCTCCCGGGAGGCAGACCAGGGCTACGGCAAGATGGCTGCCGAAGCCCTGTACTGGAGACTATTTGTGTCTTCAGTACAGGGCTTCGGCGGCAGCCATCTTCCCGTAGCCCTGCACTCTGCCTGTCAGCGGCAGCGCGGGAGACTCAGCTGCAGAAGATCCGGGGAAGATGCGCACCAGAGCCCAGCCGAGAGGGAAGACTTGTCAGGTGAGTACATTACTTGTTTTTGCAGGTGAAATGCGGCCCGCTGCGTATGTTTTCTGGTGAAATGCGGCCCGCTCCGTTTGCTTTCTGGTGAAATGCGGCCCGCTCCGTTTGCTTTCTGGTGAAATGCGGCCCGCTGCGTTTGCTTTCTGGTGAAATGCGGCCCGCTGCGTTTGCTTTCTGGTGAAATGCGGCCCGCTGCGTTTGCTTTCTGGTGAAATGCGGCCCGCTGCGTATGTTTTCTGGTGAAATGCGGCCCGCTGCGTATGTTTTCTGGTGAAATGCGGCCCGCTGCGTATGTTTTCTGGTGAAATGCGGCCCGCTGCGTATGTTTTCTGGTGAAATGCGGCCCGCTGCGTATGTTTTCTGGTGACATGCGGCCCGCTGCGTTTGTTTTCTGGTGACATGCGGCCCGCTGCGTTTGTTTTCTGGTGACATGCGGCCCGCTGCGTTTGTTTTCTGGTGACATGCGGCCCGCTGCGTTTGTTTTCTGGTGACATGCGGCCCGCTGCGTTTGTTTTCTGGTGACATGCGGCCCGCTGCGTTTGTTTTCTGGTGACATGCGGCCCGCTGCGTTTGTTTTCTGGTGACATGCGGCCCGCTGCGTTTGTTTTCTGGTGACATGCTGCCCGCTGCGTTTGTTTTCTGGTGACATGCGGCCCGCTGCGTTTGTTTTCTGGTGACATGCTGCCCGCTGCGTTTGTTTTCTGGTGACATGCTGCCCGCTGCGTTTGTTTTCTGGTGACATGCTGCCCGCTGCGTTTGTTTTCTGGTGACATGCTGCCCGCTGCGTTTGTTTTCTGGTGACATGCTGCCCGCTGCGTTTGTTTTCTGGTGACATGCTGCCCGCTGCGTTTGTTTTCTGGTGACATGCTGCCCGCTGCGTTTGTTTTCTGGTGACATGCTGCCCGCTGCGTTTGTTTTCTGGTGACATGCTGCCCGCTGCGTTTGTTTTCTGGTGACATGCTGCCCGCTGCGTTTGTTTTCTGGTGACATGCTGCCCGCTGCGTTTGTTTTCTGGTGACATGCTGCCCGCTGCGTTTGTTTTCTGGTGACATGCTGCCCGCTGCGTTTGTTTTCTGGTGACATGCTGCCCGCTGCGTTTGTTTTCTGGTGACATGCTGCCCGCTGCGTTTGTTTTCTGGTGACATGCTGCCCGCTGCGTTTGTTTTCTGGTGAAATGCTGCCCGCTGCGTTTGTTTTCTGGTGAAATGCTGCCCATGATTTTCTGCTGAAAAGTTGCACACATTGCGTTTATTTTCTGGTGTCTGGGGTAACTGTTGCTGCATTTATTATTAAGGGCTCATTCACACCATAGAACGTATGCACGAATGCAATTTCATGCATGCGCTGCCAACGCAGTGATCGCACGGAATGCACATTGTGGTGTGCTAAAGCGTGGACGTCGGCAGCTGTACCCATCGGGGAAACGTATGCTTTGTGCGTTAAAATGTTCCCAGATGTGTTACAACGTAACGCATGGGAACGCACACCTGTAGTGTGAATGGTAACATGGAAGTCTATTGACTTTCATGTTACCATATGAATCTTACATTATGTGCGTTGCGTCAAAACTGACCGCACAGCACAGTGTGAATGAGCCCTTAATGGTCATAGTTAGCTATATTTGCTGCTTTGAGGTTACGGCGAGTATAAATAGCATCATACAGCTTCTGCACACCCATGATGCGAATCCTCGTTTCACCACATCATGGCGGAAACACTGCTTTCTTATGCCTCGCTGTTACATCATTACGCTAGCCCCGCCCATACAATATCATGGCCATGCCCATTTTTCACCGGGGCGCTCTGCGCGCGCCGCAACCCCTTCCCCCATTGGCACTCGGAGATAAATAAGTCGATCTTAGGTCGCAGTTTGGGCACTCTGCCTCTGAAAGGTTAGCCATCACTGCTATACAGTATCATAAGTTTACTATATCAGAATTCATCACATGTATATTTATACAGACACATGGCCTGGACCTGGGGACTGAGTTTACTATAGCCAGAGGTTTACTATATCCAAGTTTACTAGAACGAGATTCTACTGTAGTCTAATAAGATAATTGGTAGCCTGTTGCTCTATACAGAAATGGACATACTGTAAATGGGTAAAAGCTGTGCACTTCCAGACTATTGCCAGACAGCAATGGGAAGCCATCAGCAGTTTCAGAAAAGCACAGTGCAACTTCACAGAGCTTATATGTCACCAGCCAGCGACACTGAAGTCTGATGGTAAGCAGCAGCACATCTATCTGCCAGCAGTGTACACAGCCACAGGTATGGAGGAAAACCTGGACAGCTGATAGCTGCTGGGGCCTCCACACAACACACTTTTGTGCCGAGGATCTGTTAGGTAACAGCCCACCGGGTTGACAGAAATAACATGAACCAAGGGAAAAAACAAAACAAAAGCAGTACACCTCAGTAGGGAGTTGAAGGGAATTGTTGGAAGAGGAACTAATTAAAAAACAAATAAATATACTTACCCGGGGGCCTCCTCCAGCCACAGCTCCATCCCCGCAGGTGGCCCAGGGTCCCCTTCCGGTGCAAGATGCTGACCTCTGCAGGTTGGCAACCACTGAGCGAGAGTGGTCACGCTGACATCATGTGGGTTGTGCGGCGCAGAACAACTACGCAGTACACTCCAGGTGACATCAGCGATACCACGAGCGGCTCTCACATAGGCACAGTGGATGCCGACCTGCGGAGGGTCAGCATCTTGCACCGGAAGGGACCCGGATCACCGGTTGGAAGCAAAACTGCGGAGAGGGCACAGGACGGGTGACGGGCTGGAGGAAGTCCCGGACATGTAGATTTTTTTTAAAGTTATTTCTGCCTCGGACATTCCCTTTAAAGACCCTGCAGTCAGCTACATTTAGGGCTATCAAGAAGATTTCTGTGTCCTAAATGGAAAAAATGAGCCATACCTGGAGATTTGTACAGCATCCCAGTCATTGTGCCCGCTGCTATAGTGTTCAGGTCATCTTCTGCACCTCTGCTCTTCTCTATTATGACCCCAAAGGCACTGTACAATAATGCTGAAACATGAAAGAGCACTTACATTTAAACATTTTGATAATCCTGTAGAATATTTACAAAGTAATTCAATGGCAAAGCTTTAATCAACCACTTTTGCTAAAGTATAAATTGTGCAATACCAGCAATTTTGTAATTCCAAAGCCCTTCACTAGTGTCCCTTTATTGAGAATCTGTAAGGGGGGAAAAATTAACCATATAGGGTACTTAACTTGGGACAGACTTGGGGATCAGCGCTGACAAAGCCCCCGAAACTTCGGGCAAAAAGCTTGTTTGCAAGCGTTGTAGGGGCTTCAGTGCACAATAATATTTACCAAGGCTTGCTCCTGCACTGCCACATTTCTCCTTGGACTGCCAGAAATGGAGCCAGATCTGATCCAGATCGGGCTCAGCTATTTCCGCTGGAGCCCTAGGGGAAGCTTGTACTGTGCAGGAGTGAGGATTGATAAATATTGCTGCATGCTGTTTGGGGGCTGCTAGCGCTGGATCCCTGAGGCTGAATTGGACAGGGGAAGCTTCATTAGGATCCCAAGTACCCCCCCCCCCCCCAAGCAGATTCTTCTTTACATGATCCCTTCAAAGCAAACTTTATGTTTGGATACTTACCTTCTCTTTTGGATCCTCCAGAGGCTTTCCCTGGCCTCCTCCGCCAGACCATTTCATCACCGAGACTCCCGAAAATCGGGGCAGCACTGGGCAGAAAAAAACTGAGCCCGATCAGGTCAGAGCTACTGCGCAGGCACAGATAGCTTTTGAATGTGCAGTAGAACTAACCCGATTGGACTTGGCTTTTACCACTGAAGCTCGAGCAGGTCCTTGCTACTGAGCATGCCTGAGCCGTTGGCCAGCCGTGGAATGCAGCACTAGAATGGCTCAGTGGAGGGGGTTGGGAGAAGCCTAGAGGACCCAGAGGCTTCCCTCTCCTGAGGAGAGTACCCATTTGGAGCACTTTTGTTCCCTACAGGAAAGTGGAGGGTGAAAGGAGAATGGTGTCCTCATGGGTGGAGGGTGAGTAGCTAAACAAAAAGAAACTGGCTGGGGAACGGTCGGGGCTCAACATTCCTATTTCCCTTGTGCAGCATGGGTGGATGGGTGCAGAGGAATGAAGAACACACACACTGAACTGCCACCTGAAATGATCACAGAAGAGTTGCTCAGTTAGCCTACACAACTCTTAACCCCCCCAAAAAAATGATTTTTAGTACAATGCAGTATGCAGCACAGGTTACTATATACCAGAACAGTCATGTGCCAGTCTGCCATTTTCTTAGAATGATGAAAGTGTAAAATATGTGCCTCTCAGCCAGCTGCCATGAATTAGTGTAGTGTCCGCTCTGATGATCCACTGTGGTCCGGCTGCAGTCCGGGGCAGATGTGTTATCCCCACAGGCTATATGGAGAATGCATCTGCACTCAAAGCTGTGGAGTCGGAGTTGAAGTCGAAAAAATTTCGGGTACCTAGAGTTGGGGTCAGTGATTTCACAAACTGAGGAGTCTGAGTCGGCAGTCGGATGATTTTGTACAAAATCCACAGCCCTGGTAAATATTAGACTAAGGAGTCGGAGCCATTTTGGATACCCGGAGTTGGAGGTTTCATAAACTTCAGTGTGAGTTGAGTTGGAAGATTTTTGTACCGACTCCACAGCCCTGCACTTTTGGGATTATCGTGGACAGAAATGTGCTTACTGCAACCAAATCCATTGCAGAGCGACAAGTGTGAACGACCACTACATATAAAATAAGAGCTGTTCACTGTCAGTTTTGTGGAGAACGGACCAAAAAAAATAAATTTGTTCTCTGCTCAAGTGGGAACACATCCTAATGAACAAAGGTGTAGAGCAGAACAGAAGAGGATTGCTTTTTTTCTTCTCAACGCATTGTACTTTTTGCTTAAAAGCAGGCCTGTATGTGCATGGTTTCCAATTCATGTATAGATCTGCAGCTACCGCATTGATCCTGGGAGTTTTTCTAGAAAGTTTGACAGTACAGAGACTATTAACTCTTCCTTAGAGGCAGCTCCTTATCTAAATCGATACTTGTGCAGAAGTATGAAAGTGTTGGTGTTTAAATTCAGAAGAGCTTTTCAAATTCACCCGAATGCCACACTTCCTCACCCTGTCTGCAGGTTCAAGGCTGAATGGTGCTGAAGAGTTTACTCACTTCTCAGTGCATTTAATTGCGAGAAAGTATCGGAATCATGTGAAACACACTGTGACGTGCAAGTGACTCTTGCAGGTTCACTGCTGAATGGTGCTTAAGGCCTCTTGCACACTGCATGCATTTCCGATTCAGATTCCGCTTTTTAATCGGTTTTTACATCCGATTCTGATTCAGATTTTTAATCTTTACTGCATGCTGCGTTTTTTGATCCGTTTTTCTGTTGAATGTATTCAGGGAAAATCGGAATCAAAAATCGGAATCAGAATCGGAAAACGGATTTGCAGTGTGCAGGGAGCCTAAGTGTGGTGTTCAGGTGAATTTAAAAACAATGTTCTGAATTCAAACATAACACGAGCATGTATAATAATTGGGTTCCTAGACTGAGAGAATCTGTCATTAGAAAGTTACCTACCTTCACAAAACATGACATTTCTTGTCACCCAAAGCTTCAAAGTGATTGGAGCTTCACATTTCTTTAAGGTGAATGCAGTAAGATGAAAGTACAGCGATTGCTGCCACAATCAAATTGCACCTTTATAAATCAATCTACTTGCGAAGAAAGAAGTTACAATCTGCAATCAGATCACCACGTCTTATAAGTATTTATGCTTGTTGGCCCATTTTATATAGAACAGGTCACAGGCCACCCACTTGAGTGAGGATACTAACACAGAGTAATTTCTAGAGAAAACTATCTGTTAAAAATTGGATGTAAAGTGTGAGATGCTGGCTCTGGTGTTGGAAAGACCTTTGGCACTAGAACAGAAAACAGTGTTGTAATGAAAGCCTTAACCAAACACAGCTGGTGATATGACCACAGCATGTCCTAGGGCAGTCATGAGAGCATCACACTGGGTCATGCAGGGCAAAGGTTTAAATAAAGCCATCCCAGTGCAAACAGACAAATCCAGGTTATACTTACTAATGTTCTCCTACCTAATGCAAGAAACATAAAAGATGTATGCTTCCAAACTAGCAATAAACAAACAAGTGTTCAGCGCACTCTCAAGGAAGCATGCCGTCACCTAATACTAGTGCCACACTACCAGAACGGAGAGTGTGGCAGCCAGTATAGAGTGGCGACGCCTTTATCTTCCAGCGGTGTAACACAGTCCCAGGCACAGGGCGGCACTGGACAGCTGACTACCGCTGGCACAATGCACAAGCTTAGGATTAGAACACTTACCTAAAGACCCCAGAGTGTTGGCCCACATTGCACCTTGCCTGGTGACCATGTTTAGAATTCTAAACAGAAAAACAGGATAAAAAAAACACAACCATTTAGAATGAACCTTTTACTTTCTCACACACCCTACAGCAAGCTCACATTCTGAAACCCAAGACTTTAGTCCAGCTGGTTTGCAGTATCCATGTAAAAACATGTACTTCCTGTTTTGCCACAAGAACAACTAAAATCGCTAGGCATAGGGTGACTAGGAGCAGCACACAGAAGGTAAGCGGAGGAAGGAGGCAGCCAGAGCAGCTCAGTAAGGCTAGACCTGTGTAACTTTACAGATAAGTAGAGGAGACAGATAATTCTATTCCACTTAGTTCACAACCGCACTCTTTTTGAATTCACTCTGCATTAAAGGGAAGGTCCAAGCAAAAAAAAAAAAAATGAGTTTCACTTACCTGGGGCTTCTACCAGCCCCATGTAGCCATCTTGTGCCCTCGTAGTCACTCACTGCTGCTCCAGTCCCCCGCTGGCAGCTTTCTGACCTCGGAGGTCAGGGCCGCATTGCATACATTTTTACGCATTCCAGCTAGTGCAGGAACAAAAATGTATGCGTTGCACCACTAACGCGTAAAAATGTATGCAATGCGGCCCTGACCTCCGAGGTCAGAAAGCTGCCAGTGGGGGACTGGAGCAGCAGTGAGTGACTATGAGGGCACAGGATGGCTACATGGGGCTGGTAGAAGCCCCAGGTAAGTGAAACTTTTTTTTTTTTTGCTTGGACCTTCCCTTTAACCACTTCCCGACCGCCTAACGCACAGGGGCGGCCGGGAAGTGGAGCCCTGAAGGACCGGCTCACCCACAGAGGCGGCGGTCCTTCTAAGGGCATGGGCGGAGCGATCGCGTCATCCGTGACGCGATCCTCCGCCGGCGCCTGTCACCGCTCGCCCGCCGGCTATACGGAAGCGCAGGCGGGATGTTAACCCCGCGATCGCCGCATACAAAGTGTATAATACACTTTGTAATGTTTACAAAGTGTATTATACAGGCTGCCTCCTGCCCTGGTGGTCCCAGTGTCCGAGGGACCACCAGGGCAGGCTGCAGCCACCCTAGTCTGCACCCAAGCACACTGATTTCTCCCCCCCCTGCCCCAGATCGCCCACAGCACCCATCAGACCCCCCCCCTGCCCACCACCCAGACCCCTGTTTGCACCCAATCACCCCCCTAATCACCCATCAATCACTCCCTGTCACTATCTGTCAACGCTATTTTTTTTTTATCCCCCCCCCCTGCTCCCTGCCCCCTCCTGATCACCCCCCACCCCTCAGATTCTCCCCAGACCCCCCCCCCCCAGACCACCCCCCCTGTTTACTGTATGCATCTATCCCCCTGATCACCCGTCAATCACCCCCTGTCACTGCCACCCATCAATCAGCCCCTAACCTGCCCCTTGCGGGCAAACTGATCACCCCCCCACACCAATAGATCGCCCGCAGATCCGACATCAGATCACCTCCCAAATCCATTGTTTACTTCTATTCTCTCCTCTAAACACCCACTAATTACCCATCAATCACCCCCTATCACCACCTGTCACTTTTACCTATCAGATCAGACCCTAATCTGCCCCTTGCGGGCACCCAATCACCCGCCCACACGCTCAGATTGCCCTCTGACCCCCCCTTATCAATTCACCAGTGCATTAATTACATCTGTTCTTCCCTGTAATAACCCACTGATCACCTGTCAATCACCTGCCAATCACCTATCACCCATCAATCACCTCCTGTCACTGCCACCCAACAATCAGCCCCTAACCTGCCCCTTGCGGGCAAACTGATCACCCCCCCACACCAATAGATCGCCCGCAGATCCGACATCAGATCACCACCCAAGCGCAGTGTTTCCATCTATTCTCTCCTCTAAACACCCACTAATTACCCATCAATCACCCATCAATCACCCCCTATCACCACCTGTCACTGTTACCCATCAGATCAGAACCTAATCTGCCCCTTGCGGGCACCCAATCGCCCGCCTACACGCTCAGATTGCCCTCAGACCCCCCCTTATCAATTCGCCAGTGCAATATTTACATCTGTTCTCCCCTGTAATAACCCACTGATTACCTGTCAATCACCTATCAATCACCCATCAATCACCCCCTGTCACTGCCACCCATCAATCACCCGCTGTCACTGCCACCCATCAATCACCCGCTGTCACTGCCACCCATCAATCAGCCCCTAACTTGCCCCTTGCGGGCAAACTGATCACCCACCCACACCAATAGATCGCCCGCAGATCCGACATCAGATCACCACCCAAGCGCAGTGTTTCCATCTATTCTCTACCCTAAACACCCACTAATTACCCATCAATCACCCCCTGTCACTGCTACCTATCAGATTAGACCCCTATCTGCCCCTAGGGCACTCAATCACCCGCCCACACCCTCAGAATGCCCTCAGACCCCAGCCCTGATCACCTCGCCAGTGCATTGCTTGCATCTATTCCCCCCTCTAATCACACCTTGAGACACCCATCAATCACCTCCTGTCACCCCCTAGCACACCTACCCATCAGATCAGGCCCCAATTTGCCCCGTGTGGGCTCCTGATCACTCGGCCAAACCCTCAGATCCCCCTCAGACCCCCTTCCGATCACCTCCCCAGTGCATTGATTGCATCTATTTTCCCCTCTAACCACCCCCTGAGACACCCATCAATCACCTCCTGTCACCCCCCCCCCCCCCCCCTAGCACTCCTATCCATCAGATCAGGCCCAATACAACCTGTCATCTAAAAGGCCACCCTGCTTATGACCGGTTCCACAAAATTCGCCCCCTCATAGACCACCTGTCATCAAAATTTGCAGATGCTTATACCCCTGAACAGTCATTTTGAGACATTTGGTTTCCAGACTACTCACGGTTTTGGGCCTGTAAAATGCCAGGGCGGTATAGGAACCCCACAAGTGACCCCATTTTAGAAAGAAGACACCCCAAGGTATTCTGTTAGGTGTATGACGAGTTCATAGAAGATTTTATTTTTTGTCAAAAGTTAGCGGAAATTAATTTTTATTGGTTTTTTTTTCACAAAGTGTCATTTTTCACTAACTTGTGACAAAAAATAAAATCTTCTATGAACTCGCCATACACCTAACGGAATACCTTGGGGTGTCTTCTTTCTAAAATGGGGTCACTTGTGGGGTTCCTATACTGCCCTGGCATTTTAGGGGCCCTAAACCGCGAGGAGTAGTCTAGAAAACAAATGCTTCAAAATGACCTGTGAATAGGACGTTGGGCCCCTTAGCGCACCTAGGCTGCAAAAAAGTGTCACACATGTGGTACCGCCGTACTCAGGAAAAGTAGTATAATGTGTTTTGGGGTGTATTTTTACACATACCCATGCTGGGTGGGAGAAATTTCTATGTAAATGGACAATTGTGTGTAAAAAAAAAAAATCAAACAATTGTCATTTACAGAGATATTTCTCCCACTTAGCATGGGTATGTGTAAAAATACACCCCAAAACGCATTATACTACTTCTCCTGAGTACGGCGGTACCACATGTGTGGCACTTTTTTACACCCTAAGTACGCTAAGGGGCCCAAAGTCCAATGAGTACCTTTAGGATTTCACAGGTCATTTTGCGACATTTGGTTTCAAGACTACTCCTCACGGTTTAGGGCCCCTAAAATGCCAGGGCAGTATAGGAACCCCACAAATGACCCCATTCTAGAAAGAAGACACCCAAAGGTATTCCGTACGGAGTATGGTGAGTTCATAGAAGATTTTATTTTTTGTCACAAGTTAGCGGAAAATGACACTTTGTGAAAAAAAACTATTAAAATCAATTTCCGCTAACTTGTGACAAAAAAATAAAAACTTCTATGAACTCACCATACTCCTAACGGAATACCTTTGGGTGTCTTCTTTCTAAAATGGGGTCATTTGTGGGGTTCCTATACTGCCCTGGCATTTTAGGGTCCCTAAACCGTGAGGAGTAGTCTTGAAACAAAAATGACCTGTGAAATCCTAAAGGTACTCATTGGACTTTGGGCCCCTTAGTGCAGTTAGGGTGCAAAAAAGTGCCACACATGTGGTATCGCCGTACTCGGGAGAAGTAGTATAATGTGTTTTGTGGTGTATTTTTACACATACCCATGCTGGGTGGGAGAAATACCTCTGTAAATGACAATCTTTTGATTTTTTTTTTTTTACACACAATTGTCCATTTACAGAGGTATTTCTCCCACCCAGCATGGGTATGTGTAAAAATACACCCCAAAACACATTATACTACTTCTCCTGAGTACGGCAATACCACATGTGTGGCACTTTTTTGCAGCCTAACTGCGCTAAGGGGTCCAAAGTCCAATGAGCACCTTTAGGCTTTACAGGGGTGCTTACAATTTAGCACCCCCCAAAATGTCAGGACAGTAAACACACCCCACAAATGACCCCATTTTGGAAAGTAGACCCTTCAAGGTATTCAGAGAGGGGCATGGTGAGTCCGTGGCAGATTTCATTTTTTTTTTGTCGCAAGTTAGAAGAAATGGAAACTTTTTTTTTTTTTTTTTTCTCACAAAGTGTCATTTTCCGCTTACTTGTGACAAAAAATGATATCTTCTATGAACTCACTATGCCTCTCAGTGAATACTTTGGGATGTCTTCTTTCCAAAATGGGGTCATTTGGGGGGTATTTATACTATCCTGGAATTCTAGCCCCTCATGAAACATGACAGGGGGTCAGAAAAGTCAGAGATGCTTGAAAATGGGAAAATTCACTTTTTGCACCATAGTTTGTAAACGCTATAACTTTTACCCAAACCAATAAATATACACTGAATGGGTTTTTTTTAATCAAAAACATGTTTGTCCACATTTTTCGCGCTGCATGTATACAGAAATTTTACTTTATTTGAAAAATGTCAGCACAGAAAGTTAAAAAAAATCATTTTTTTGCCAAAATTCATGTCTTTTTTGATGAATATAATAAAAAGTAAAAATCGCAGGAGCAATCAAATAGCACCAAAAGAAAGCTTTATTAGTGACAAGAAAAGGAGCCAAAATTCATTTAGGTGGTAGGTTGTATGAGCGAGCAATAAACCGTGAAAGCTGCAGTGGTCTGAATGGAAAAAAAGTGGCCGGTCCTTAAGGGGTAGAAAGCCCTAGGTCCTCAAGTGGTAGAGAATCTGTAATGTAAAAAAACCCTCTGGGGGATACTTACCTCGGGAGGGGGAAGCCTCTGGATCCTAATAAGGCTTCCCCCATCCTCCATCCCTCCGTTCAAGCGCCGGGACCCCCCAAAGTGCAGCGAGGTAAATATTTACCTACGGCGATCCTGCGCAGGCGCACTAGGGGCTCTCCATTAGGGGAAGGCAGAAATAGCCAAACCCGACCGTATCAGCTCTACTGCACAGACGCAAGTCCTTTGCGTCTGCGCAGTACAGCGGATACGATTGGGCTCCAGCAGACGCCGGAGAGATACATAGAGGGTGCACTTCTCTTGTGCAGACTGACCGCAACTGGCTGAAGTTACGGGACCCAGTACCGGAGCTGGAGAAGGCCGGCGGCGCGGGAGCAATCCATACGGATGGGGCTGGAGGAATCCCCAGCTATGTATAAAACTTTTATATTATCTCATCTCCGGTACACTTTAAAGTGAAGGTTTTGGAGTGGCCATCTCAGTCTCCTGACCTCAATATTATTAAAGGTGCGTAGACACGCACTACCAGTGGCAACGACAGGTCCGTCAGACCCTCCCGCTGGGCGGACTTTTAGCTGACAGTGCGTGTGTACGCGCTGTCGGCAGACTGATAGGGCCCTTTTCCACTAGAGCGATTGCTGAATCGCAAATCGCTAGTGATTTTTAAAATCGCTACGGTTGTTACTTTATCATAGAAATCACGAGAAGTATTTTCCACTACAGTGATTAGATTTGGAAATCGCAAATCACAATCGCTTTCTGGAGCGATTTTTACAAGGATAATGCAATGCAAATTAAAATCACAAATCGCATAACAGAATTAATGAAAAATCGCAATCGCTGGCGTTTGTGCTTGCGATTGCTAGTGGAAATGGGCCCTTGAGGCTGTTTTTCAGCGGATCGTTCAGAAACAGCCTTATCTGCCAACAGTGCGTACACACACTTGCTACTGTTGGCTGAACGTCTGGCCAGCGGGAGGGTCTGACGGGCCCGTCCTTGCCGCTAGTAGTGCATGTGTATGCACCTTAAGCCACTCTGATGAGACCTCAAGACAGCCTAAAAATGTATGGGAACTGGAGGCTTTTTGCTTGGAAGAATGGGCAGCTTTACAAGAGCCTCATTCACAAAAAAATTCGAGCTGTTTTTGATGTTAAAGTAGGTACACTACACACCATACAATTTTCTGTTCGATTTACCTGCCAGATCAATTTTCCGATAAATTTCCGTTCACTTCTTAATTGCAATCGATTTTTCAATCGATTTCCATAGATCGGACATGTTGGAAACAAATCGATTCGGTAGGTAATTTTAACAGAAAGTTGTATGGTGTGTACCTAGCATAAGATCTTGGTTATGTAAACTTTTGATCAGGGACTAGTGTTCTCCCTAGATATTTTTTCCAGCCGGGTGGCATGAAAAAGTAGCCGGGTGGGATGCGACTGGGGAATGCAGAGCGGGTGCAACTCGACTTAGGGCGATGACAAAAGAGGCAAGCTGATGATAGCCGGGTGTTCACCAAAATTAGCCGGGTGGAGCACCCAGCTAAAAGAGCCTGGAGAGAACACTGGGTAGTTTGTGTCGCAATGATTAAAAAAGTTAAACAGTTGTTTGACAAATAAATGGCATCAGCCACTAACCACAAGTAAAAGAAAAGTTTGTGCTATCATTCATTTTCTATGAAAAACTTAAGAAATCATGAATTCTGCCAAGGTATGCAAACTTATGAACACAACTATATCAATAGTTTAGATTTTAGCAATGCCCCCCCCAAGGGGATATAAGCAAATTAAACATTTTTGATGCACTGCACAACTTTGTCACCAGTAATAAAGATAAACTTCTTTATCCCTGGATATTGTAAGTGAATTTTATAAACGATGTACACTTCCAGACTAGCACCAGCCTCAGAAATCTGTGGCCAGTGCACTCTCGAGGAAGCACAGCACTACATAATACCAGTTCCACATTACCAGGACGGTGAGTGGTACATGATATAGAACAGCAGTGCGTTTATCTGTCAGCGGTGTAACACCATCACAGGCATGACATGGCACTGGACAGCTGACAACCACTGACACCAAGGATTCCCTATATTATAGGTACTGAGTTATTGAATAGATAAAGTGTGACCAGGCTGAAATCAAACAACTTATTAGGAATTAGGTTTTCAATTAGATCCAGCAATTCTTTGAAAGCTGCTGTTTAGCAGCTACATAGTTGGATGGATGCAGCAACCTGGGGAAGGTACTAAACCAGGCCACAAAAGTCTGAATGACGCCGCAGACCTCCAGATTTTACGCTATTAGTATACACCAGTCCACAAAAGCTTGCCAAAAACGTCACAAAAATCACAACACCAAATGCATTTCAACTGATGTAAGCTCTCTCACTCTTGCTTCTTGGAATTTGTTACACATTTTATTCATATTACTTTTGACAGTTATTACCAACTCTATTTTGTACCAACTCTGTATTTTGAATATTGGTGCATACCATTGTCTATTATTTTGTACCCCATGTTTGTTTCTTAATTTGTACAGCACACCATGGAAAATATTGGTGCTTTATAAATCGATAACTGGTAAATATGGATCATTTGTTGCATGAAGAGGTAGAGAAGCAGATGCTTTAAGTACACCTGTAGCTGGAAAAATAAAGAGCTACACACTTATGTCAGCGGAGAAGGGGGGGGGGGGGGGGGGGAAGAGTGGAGGGAGTCTCCACTGTAGGCAGAAGGGTCGCACTAAATCACGTATGAGCGCAGTGGCACTGTGTAGGCTCTAGTGGGTTTGTGTCTGCGCCGGAGCACAGAGCCACTTATGCATGGATTTAACCTCCCCCCCACCCCCTGCCCAAAAAACCCGAACTACCAGCTACTGCACAGGCCATAATTTGCAAACGTGCAGCGTGGTTGCGCTCATACATGGAGGAGGGTGCGTCCGCAAGCAATCTTCAACATTAAAGTCGATGATTGTTTTGAGGGTCACAGCTCATCGCATGAGGGGCATTCAGATATAGGGGAAGCCTCTGAACGATCCAGAGGCTTCCCCTACTGAGTTAAGTATCTAACTTTCATTTAAAGAGGAACTCCAGTGAAAATAATGTAATAAAAAAAGTGCTTAATTTTTACAATAATTATGTATAAATGATTTAGTCAGCGTTTGCTCATTGTAAAATCTTTCCTCTCCCAGATTTACATTCTGACATTTATTACATGGTGACCTTTTTACTGTGGGTAGGTTAAGTAGCTGCTGCTAGCTGTTTTGGCAGTTGGATCACAGCTGTAAACAGCTATTTCCCACAATGTAACGAAGTTCACAAACAGGAAACTGCCAACAGTACCACGGTCCTACGAGCTTCTTGTGGGAGGGGTTTCACCCACAATATCAGTCATACAGCGCACCCTGATGGTCTGTTTGGGAAAAGCAATAGATTTCTCATGTAAAAGGGGGTATCAGCTACTGATTGGGATAAAGTTAAATTCTTGGTTGGAGTTTCTCTTTAAATTAAAAAAAGGACTGAGCAGTACAATAAAACAGGCAAATTAACTTATCTGGGGCTTCCTCCAGCCTCTCGTAGTTGATGTCCCTTGGCGTCCTCCGGCTCCCTCCAGCAGCTCTGTTAAAGCAGCGACGTCGGCAGAAGGCATGAGCCAGTGTGCACGTGCCGTAGGCACTCTGCCCACGCACAGTTCATTGCTTTAAGAACTGCGCATGCGCCAATCGCTTATAGCAACGGGCGTCGTGAGCGAGATGGGCCACAGATGCGCACTGGCCCATGACTTTGGCTGAAGTCGCGGCTGTAACGGAGCTGCTGGAAGCAGAATGGAGGGAGCACGGAGGACGTCAAGGGACAAACTACGGAGGGCTAGAGGAAGCCCTAGGTACGTTTATTTGCCCGTTTTAGTGTACTGCTCTTGAAAAACTATCCATTGATATATTAAAACAACATTTTTAATTGAGAAAAAAAAATGAGCATTTTTAACTAAAAAGGGTTACAAAAATGGAAGTGACATTTCTCAAAACTAGATTAATCTGGAACTCACAACTTTCTGAAGGGCATTATATTCAAGGACACAAATGTCTGACTGCCATCTGCTGGCAGCAAGTAGAATTACTACAGACTGCCTAATCCGAAGTACACACTATTTGTTTTAATAGCATGAACATTTTTAAACTGCCTAAGATCCAGGGCTTTGGAGTCGGAGTCTGAGCAGTTTTGGGTACCTGGAGTCGGAGGTTTCATAAACTGAGGAGTTGGATGATTTTTGGACTGACTCCACAGCCCTGCTAAACTATGCATTAAAAGTTTATTTTCAACCCCAGATTGGCCATGCCACCAAGAATTTGACTGATACCGCCAGAACCGTCAAGGACAATAAGATTTGAGCAGTTACCCCTTTTTTCTCACAATTATAAAGGGAGTATTCATTTTGCAACCAACTGACATCACAATATGGGTCAATAGAATCATTTATACTCTATGGTGTACTAGATACTTTGTTGAGAATAGTGTGTGGCCACCTTGAGGGCCCATTCACACTACAGCGTTTTGCCGCCATTTCGGCAAAATGTTTAAACGCTAGTGTAATGAAATCGTATGGGCCGGCTAATCGCCGCAAATGGCCCAAAAACCTGAAATGCGTCGCCTGCACCATTTTCAGTTGATTTCCCTGCGATCGCTTTTCAGTGCTAAAGAAGCGCTAAACGCGATCGCGGCAAAATCGCCGCAGTGTTCAGTGATTTTTCACTCCTGCAAAACGCCAACAAAAATCACTGGCGTTTTGCATTTCTAAGTGTGAATGGGGCCTGAGTCAGATCAAAAAACACTGCTGTGTGACCTCTCAGATGAATGAATGTAAATAAATCAAATAAATTCATAAAAAAATGAAGAAGCTTGAATATTAATAAGGGCCCAAGAGCCATTGTTGTAAATTTGTGTTAGAACTACAAGGATCGGCAGCTGTGAACAGCAGTAGCTCACCCGCTTCCCCATAAATCATTACAGGTTTTAAACTTCGGCCCCCCGGAGCCATTTTTATTCTAAGTGTTCCGAATCTCTGTGGCCATCCCCACCTGTATTGCCACGACCCGCCCCCAAGCTCAGCAACTGTCAATTATGCCTGCAGCTGCCTAGCAACACAGGTGGGTAGGTAAAAAAAAAACACACCATAGTGGTTTTGCTGATGGAGGAAGCGGACTTTCAGACCTCTAATGATTTATGGGCAAGCTATGGCTGCAGATCCGTGCTGCTCTAACACAGACCTTTACGTTTAAGCTTATTAAAATTACAAACTTGGTACTCTTTAAAGGACAACTGTAGTGAGAGGGATATGGAGGCTGCCATATTTATTTCCTTTGGAGTGTACCAGAGCTGACAATCTAAATGTTTTATACATACCTGGGGGTTTCTCCAGCCCCATCCGCACGGATCGCCCCTTCGCTGTCCTCCGCCTTCTCCTGCACCTTCCTCCAGTCGCAGCCAGTCTGCGCAAGAGAAGTGTGCCCTCTACGCACCTCTCTAGCAGCGCACTACACTTGCATCAGACTGGCCACAACTGGAGGTAGTTGCGGGACCCGGTAACGGAGCAGAAGGCGGAGGATGGCAAATGGGGCTGGAGGAAGCCCCAGGTATGTATAAAACATTTAGATTAAGCCAGCTCTGGTTTTCTTTAAAGCAATACCAGTTGTCTGGCTGTCCTGCTGATCCTCTACCTCCGATACTTTTAGCCATAGACCCTGAACTAGCATGTAGCAGATGTGTTTCTGACATGGTCAGATCTGACAAGATTAGCTGCATACTTGTTTCTGTTATTCAGACACTACTGCAGCCAAATAGATCAGCAGGACTGCCAGGCAACTGGTATTGCTTAAAAGGAAAATAATATGGCAGCCTCCATATACTTCTTACTACAGATGTCCTTGCAGCTACACTAGGTATAGATTTCCCAAGCAATCCTTCAAAAAGAAAAAATCTGGATCTTGATCTGTGCAATAATAAACCGAAAACAACATGTGTTGGAGGAATGTATGAGGACATTTTTCAGTTAACTGCAAATTCGTGTTGCCAATTCTGACTGATAAGCTCAAAAAAGCACTCTAGATTCAACAAGAAAGAAAATAATTGCCAAACAATTTGTATGGTCACCTCATATCCGCCAGTAATGTCTATAAAGAACCATTATCCCATGAACTACCATCATAACAACTGTCCCTCATTTCACAATCATTTATTCAGATTTCACTTACTGAACATTTTTGGGCTTGGACCAGACCATATTCCGGGTTTCGTTTAATCCAAGACGCAAACCATTTAATGCTCCAAATGCAGCTCCTAAAAATCAAAAAAATTACCACCTGTTAAAAATCAGGGCAAATATAAACCTATTCCAAATATACTAAAATAGCTTTTTAACAAAATCAGCACAGCTTATTGAGAACCCTCCAACTAAAACATATTTTGATGCTGGGTACACACCATACAATTTTCTGTTAGATTTACCTGCCAGATCGATTATTTCCAACATGTCCGATCTGAATTTCGATCTACTTTTCGATTTTCTGATCGCTTTTTAATTGTGTTTTCAAACATTTTTTAGATTGATTTTCGTTTAGTTCTATGAAAATCAGAAAAAAAAAAAAAAAGATTGAAATTCAGATCGGACATTACCTAGCATTACTCTCAGTACTTTTGTATTGCAAATGTATTTTGGTAGGAGCCAGACAGTATTTGTTTTCCAAAGAAGTCGATAGTAGCTGTGGGGGAAGGATTCAGACAACCTCTTAGGCTACAGAAAACTGCATGAGAAGCAATTTTGCTTTTCAGAAAGAAATTCATTTTGGGATAGTTGAGGCTGGTTCAGAAGGATGGCTGCCAGCATTTGTCCTAGTCATTTACTGCTGGGATCGAACTACCCCAGCATTGAGATGAACGGCAACATTTATCTCAATGCATTAACCATTGATTGCATGAGCTCCATGGTCAATCAAAATTCCTGAGACACCATGTGTAAAGTCCAGCAGTTCCATATACCCCTATAGGGTTCAAACTGCAATGTGATGATGGAATGCGGCACACACGATGCCGGCAGTCGTCCACATAAACTGGGCCTTAGGTTGCCATACACTAGTCAATGGCCACCAGAATGAACATCTGATAGAACCCTCTCTGATGAAAAGGCTCCATTACCTGCTCACACAAAGATTTTAGCATGAAATCTATTGGATATCTACCTAGTGCTGCCACGCCTAAGTCGATTTATATAACGGTTCTGTATGTAACAACTTCTATAATACTATATACATAAAACGAATTGTGAATCATATCTAATGTTAAGCCTTGTGAAAATGAAAAGTATGTTTCTCAAGCACTATGCAACTTCTAGTTTTTTTGCACAACTCATAGGGCCCAATCCAATACATGTTTTCTCCTAACTTTTACCATCGGATATAATCATTCACCTTCTGTTTAAAATAACTTTTCATCCAAAACTGCATATTTACCTGTACATTTTTATTATTCATTGTATTTATAAAAGCACCAACATATTACGCAGCACTGGACAATAATATATATATATATATATATATATATATATATATATATATATATATATATATATATATATATATATATATATATATATATATATATATATATATATATATATATATATATATATATATATATATATATATATATATATATATATATATATATATATATATATAAATAAATTACCAAGGGGTGAGCAGCACAAACCAAATTTTTTTTTTTTTTATGCAATTCTATGCAAAGCATGCACGCAGCGCTGGAGGTCCCCAGACTTCATAAGAAATATATACCGTATATACTCGCATACAAGCCGAATTTTTGACCCCCAAAATGGGGGTCAAAAGTTGGGGGGTCGGCTTGTATGCGAGTCTTCCCTGGTGGTCTAGTGGTGGGTGGGTGGGTGGTCCGCGCCCCGCTCCCCCTTCCCCGCTCCCCCCCGGCCGCCGCTGCTAATACCTGTTTAGGCAGCGGCCGCTTCCTAATCCGCGTTCCTCTTCTTAAGTGTCTTCTCAGAGTATCACAGCAGCGCGCCCGGCGCTGCTGCTGTGACGATGCAGGGGGCAGGAAAGAGCGGTTCCCTTGGCAACGGCGATACATATCGCCGCTATAGGGAGCCGCGCTCTTTCCTGCACTGTACATCGTCACAGCAGCAGCGCCGGGCGCGCTGCTGTGATACTCTGAGAAGAAACTTAAGAAGAGGAACGCGGATTAGGAAGCGGCCGCTTCCTAAACAGGTAATAGCAGCAGCGGGGGGCGGGGGGGCGGAGCACTACCTACCTATGCTGGGCACTAAACTTGGCACTATACTGGCTAAACTGGGCACTATACTGGCTAAACTGGGCACTATACTAGCTAAACTGGGCACTATACTAGCTAAACTGGGCACTATACTGGCTAAACTGGGCACTATACTGGCTAAACTGGGCACTATACTGGCTAAACTGGGCACTATACTGGCTAAACTGGGCACTATACTGGCTAAACTGGGCACTATACTGGCTAAACTGGGCACTATACTAGCTAAACTGGGCACTATACTGGCTAAACTGGGCACTATACTAGCTAAACTGGGCACTATACTGGCTAAACTGGGCACTATACTGGCTAAACTGGGCACTATACTGGCTAAACTGGGCACTATACTAGCTAAACTGGGCACTATACTGGCTAAACTGGGCACTTTACTAGCTAAACTGGGCACTATACTGGCTAAACTGGGTACTTTACTAGCTAAACTGGGCACTATACTGGCTAAACTGGGCACTTTACTAGCTAAACTGGGCACTATACTAGCTAAACTGGGCACTATACTGGCTAAACTGGGCACTATACTGGCTAAACTGGGCACTATACTAGCTAAACTGGGCACTATACTGGCTAAACTGGGCACTATACTGGCTAAACTGGGCACTATACTGGCTAAACTGGGCACTATACTAGCTAAACTGGGCACTATACTGGCTAAACTGGGCACTTTACTAGCTAAACTGGGCACTATACTGGCTAAACTGGGCACTTTACTAGCTAAACTGGGCACTATACTAGCTAAACTGGGCACTATACTAGCTAAACTGGGCACTATACTAGCTAAACTGGGCACTATACTGGCTAAACTGGGCACTATACTGGCTAAACTGGGCACTATACTAGCTAAACTGGGCACTATACTAGCTAAACTGGGCACTATACTGGCTAAACTTGGCACTATACTAACTAAACTGGGCACTTTACTAGCCATACTGGGGCACTATACTAGCTAAACTGGGCACTATACTAGCTAAACTGAGGCACTACCTACCCATACTGGGCGCTATACTGGCTATACTGGGCACTATACTGGCAATACTGGGCACTTTACTAGCTATACTGGACACTACCTACCTATACTGGGCACTATACTAGCTATACTGGGACACACTGGGGGGCTGCACCAATCCAGCATTTCCTACCCCCGGCTTATATGGGGGTCAATCATTTTTCCCTGTTTTTTCAGGGAAAAGTTGGGGGGTCGGCTTATATGCGGGTCGGCTTATATGCGAGTATATACGGTAAGTACAGAGGGGCTGCAGCACACAACAGGAAAACAGTGACAGGGGCTCTTGGTTACGCTTTAACGCGCTTAAGCTCACCAACTGCGCCAAAGTGTCCCCAATCTGGTGAGTCCTACTCTACCATGCAAAATGCCAGTTTTTATAAGCATTTTAGTGGGAACTAAACCAAAAACCCTAAAATGTCAACTAGATGGGAAAAATTAAATTACCAAGGGGTGAGCAGCACAAACCAAATTTTTGGTTTGTGCTGCTCACCCCTTGGTAATTTATTTATAATTTTCCCCTGTGAGCCTGCATGACCACGCCCACCTCTAGCACAGTTAAGTATATAAATGAGTGCTTTGCACATGTTAAGAGAGTTCGTTTGGTAGCTAGGTGAAGGGTGAGGTGTTTTTAATTTCCTTTTTTCCCATCTAGTTGACATTTTAGGGTTTTTGGTTTAGTTCCCACTAGACTGCTTATAAAAACTGGCATTTTGCATGGTAGAGTAGGACTCACCAGATTGGGGACACTTTGGCGCAGTTGGTGAGCTTAAGCGCGTTAAAGCGTAACCAAGAGCCCCTGTCACTGTTTTCCTGTTGTGTGCTGCAGCCCCTCTGTACACACATATATATTATATATATATATATATATATATATATATATATATATATATATATATATATATATATATATATATATATATATATATATATATATATATATTTATATTTTGATACAAGAATGACAGACGTAACAAGGTCAAATGGAACAAAAGTTATACAAAGCAAACGGTACAAGATACAGGATCATGCGATTATGGGCAAGTTAGGTAGGCCCAGTAATACAAGTACAGGCTGTTATAGGAAAGGAGCACACAATCATGTATATAGACTACACTAGGGAAGGGAGGACCCTGCCAGAGGCTTTCAATAAACATTTTTGAAACTAAAATAACTTTTCCACACTCTGGAATAAAAAAAAGTGGTAGATTCAAAAGTACTGTCAATAGTATTTTCTTGCTTGCTGGTGGCTTAAAACGGATTTTATTTATAAGATGTAAAATATCCCTTAGGAAAAAGAAAAAAAAAAAAAACTTCGAAAAAGTGAATTGGACCATGCCCATTGTGAATTAAGAGGATGAGAAAGGAGAAAAATTAAAGTAGCCAGACTGTTACTAGAAAAAGTATTCTGGTGATGGACCTGACTAAATACATATATACAGTGGAGGAAATAATTATTTGACCCCTCACTGATTTTGTAAGTTTGTCCAATGACAAAGAAATGAAAAGTCTCAGAACAGTATCATTTCAATGGTAGGTTTATTTTAACAGTGGCAGATAGCACATCAAAAGGAAAATCGAAAAAATAACCTTAACCTGCCTGGCGTTCTATTAAGATCGCCAGGCAGGCTGCGGGAGGGGTTTTTTTTAATTAAAAAAAAAACTATTTCATGCAGCCAACTGAAAGTTGGCTGCATGAAAGCCCACTAGAGGGCGCTCCGGAGGCGTTCTTCCGATCGCCTCCGGCGCCCAGAATAAACAAGGAAGGCCGCAATGAGCAGCCTTCCTTGTTTTGCTTACATCGTCGCCATAGCGACGAGCGGAGTGACGTCATCGACGTCAGCCGACGTCCTGACGTCAGCCGCCTCCGATCCAGCCCTTAGCGCTGGCCGGAACTTTTTGTTCCGGCTACGCTGGGCTCAGGCGGCTGGGGGGACCCTCTTTCGCCGCTGCTCGCAGCGGATCGCCGCAGAGCGGCGGCGATCAGGCAGCACACGCGGCTGGCAAAGTGCCGGCTGCGTGTGCTGCTTTTTATTTGAGCCAAATCGGCCCAGCAGGGCCTGAGCGGCAGGCTCCGGCGGTACTGGACGAGCTGAGCTCGTCCAGACCGCCCAGCAGGTTAAATAAAAGATAGCAACTGATTTGCATTTCATTGAGTGAAATAAGTTTTTGAACCCTCTAACAATAAAAGACTTAATACTTCGTGGAAAAACCCTTGTTTGCAAGCACAGAGGTCAAACGTTTCTTGTAATTGATGACCAAGTTTGCACACATTTTAGGAGGAATGTTGGTCCACTCCTCTTTGCAGATCATCTCTAAATCCCTAAGGTTTCGAGGCTGTCTCTGTGCAACTCTGAGCTTGAGCTCCCTCCATAGATTTTCTATTGGATTAAGGTCTGGAGACTGACTAAGCCACTCCATGACCTTAATGTGCTTCTTCTTGAGCCACTCCTTTGTTGCCTTTGCTGTATGTTTTGGGTCATTGTCGTGCTGGAACACCCATCCACGACCCATTTTCAGTTTCCTGGCAGAGGGAAGGAGGTTGTCCTTCAGGATTTCACGATACATGGCTTCGTCCATGTTCCCGTTAATGCGATTAAGTTGTCCTGTGCCCCTAGCAGAAAAACACCCCCAAAGCAAAATGTTTCCACCCCCATGCTTGATGGTGGGGACGGTGTTTTGGGGGTCATAGGCAGCATTTTTCTTCCTCCAAACACAGCGAGTTGAGTTAATGCCAAAGAGCTCTATTTTGGTCTCATCAGACCACAGCACCTTCTCCCAGTCACTCACAGAATCATTCAGGTGTTCATTGGCAAACTTCAGACGGGCCTGCACATGTGCCTTCTTGAGCAGGGGGACCTTGCGAGCCCTGCAGGATTTTAACCAGCTGGGCGGTATGGACGAGCTCAGCTCGTCCATCACCGCCGGAGGCTGCCGCTCAGGCCCTGCTGGGCCGATTTGCGCCAAATAAAGAGCAGCACACGCAGCCGGCACTTTGCCAGCCGCGTGTGCTGCCCGATCGCCGCCGCTCTGCGGCGATTCTCCGCGAGCAGCGGCGAAAGAGGGTTCCCCCCCAGCCGCCTGAGCCCTGCGCAGCCGGAACAAAAAGTTCCGGCCAGCGCTAAGGGCTGGATCGGAGGCGTCTGACGTCAGGACGTCGGCTGACGTCCATGACGTCACTCCGCTCGTCGCTATGGCGACGGTGTAAGCAAAACAAGGAAGGCCGCTCATTGCGGCCTTCCTTGTTTATTCTGGGCGCCGGAGGCGATCGGAAGAACGCCTCCGGAGCGCCCTCTAGTGGGCTTTCATGCAGCCAACTTTCAGTTGGCTGCATGAAATAGTTTTTTTTTTAATTTAAAAAAAACCCTCCCGCAGCCTCCCTGGCGATCTTATCAGAACGCCAGGGTGGTTAATCCATTGCGGTGTAATGTGCTTCCAATGGTTTTCTTGGTGACTGTGGTCCCTGCTAATTTGAGGTCATTCACTAACTCCTCCCGTGTAGTTTTAGGATGCTTTTTCACCTTTCTCAGAACCATTGACACCCCACGAGGTGAGATCTTGCGTGGAGCCCCAGAGCGAGGTCGATTGATGGTCATTTTGTGCTCCTTCCATTTTCGAACAATCGCACCAACAGTTGTCACCTTCTCTCCCAGCTTCTTGCTAATGGTTTTGTAGTCCATTCCAGCCTTGTGCAGGTCTACAATTTTGTCTCTGACATCCTTGGACAGCTCTTTGGTCTTTCCCATGTTGGAGAGTTTGGAGTCTGCTTGATTGATTCTGTGGACAGGTGTCTTTTATACAGGTGACTAGTTAAGACAGGTGTCCTTAATGAGGGTGACTAATTGAGTAGAAGTGTCTAACCACTCTGTGGGAGCCAGAACTCTTAATGGTTGGTAGGGGTTCAAAAACTTATTTCACTCAATGAAATGCAAACCAGTTGCTATCTTTTATTTAAGGCTATTTTTTCGATTTTCCTTTTGATGTGCTATCTGCCACTGTTTAAATAAACCTACCATTGAAATAATACTGTTCTGAGACTTCATTTCTTTGTCATTGGACAAACTTACAAAATCAGTGAGGGGTCAAATAATTATTTCCTCCACTGTATGCAATAAAGGAACAAGTCTTTTTTAACAGATAAGGCTAAATAAGGGATTTGGCTTTGGTCTAGAATATACGGCTCTAGTCATATGTATACTGTTATGTAATATGTTTGGTGGTCCGGATCAAACTAGTAATTCTATACAGTATAGGAGTCGTCAGCTCCTCCTCTATACACTTGAAAAATAATTAAAAACAAATAGGAGCTGATTGACAAGCCTTCTTGCGCAGAGAGAGAGAGAGAGAGAGAGAGAGAGAGAGAGAGAGAGAGAGAGAGAGAGAGAGAGAGAGAGAGAGAGAGAGAGAGAGAGAGAGAGAGAGAGAGAGAGAGAGAGAGAGAGAGAGAGAGGAAAGGAAACACACATGTTCCTATCCTCCCCTGCACCAAAAACAAATTGCTTTAAAGCGTTTATTTTGTTTTGTGAAGTGTACAAGACAAGAACATTCCTTGCTTTACTGTCCCAGAAATGGTCTACATGAAAAACTGTGCAATTCCAAACTAGCACAACACGAGAAGACTGTGAAGCGCACTCTCAAGGAATCCCAACACTACTAAATGCTAGGGTCACATGTCACCAGAACAGTAACAGTAGACCCAGCATAATGCAGTAGTGCCTTTATCTACCAGCAGGGTAACGCCATCACAGATATGGAAAACACCGGACAGCTGACTTACTGCTGGAAAGCGGGCAACTTCTAGCGGACAATCATTCTCCTAGTTCATAGAATACCCAGATAGCTCATGGTGATCCAGTACTACCAAGATGCCGTCTCCACGGGGTGGCTGAAGTGCCTGAGGAGAATGCATTGAGACCCTTATGCTGCACTAAGCAGAAGGAAAATCATGTATTTGTTATCTGCTAAATGAGTAAGCATTAACTGCTAATTGTTTGTAAAACCTAAAGACCTGTACACATCCCAAGTGAACCCGAGGTGAGTGATATCGAGGCTGCCATATTGTTTCCTTTTAAACAATACCAGTTGCCTGGCAGCCCTGCTGATCTATTTGACTGCAGTAGTGTCTGAATAACACCAGAAACAAGCATGTAGCTAATCTTTTCAGTTCTGACAAGATTGTCAGAAACATCTAATCTGCTGCATGCTTGTTCAGGGTCTAGGGCTAGAAGTATTAGAGGCAGAGGATCAGCAGGATAGCCAGGCAACTGGTATTGCTTAAAAGTAAATAAATATGACAGCCTCCATCTAATTTTTACCTCGGGTTCACTTTAAGTCCGCTGAGACGGCTGATAACTATCATCTCAGCCAATAATCAGGCACGTGCGTACACCAGCCCCCGACACCCAAACCGCAAGCCATCCCCTGGCAGATTTACTTATTCCCCAGTGATGCCGATCACATTGCTCCCCCGCGTGACATCACAAACGTGCCGCTCTTCATCCCTCCACCGTCTACCTTCCCCACAAGCAACCTTTAAGGAAACCAGAGATTTGTTTAAAAAAAAATAGAAAAATGTACACTTCAAAAAGGGGATTGCGGACACAAAGTAAAAAAAAAAAAGGGTCATGGGGCGGCTGGAGACATGCTACTTTCTCAAGAGATGGCCCTGACCAGCCACCTCAGTTGATAACACTAGCAAGAGCACTGGTCTGTAGACTGATGACGTTCATCAGCTCTTCCATAATAATGCATCTAACTGTAAAAAGAGTGTTCCGACATCAGCCAGTCTTCTTGCAACACAACTGCAGAAGCCAAGAGTTTTTCTTCAAATCCCGTTTCCATATTTCTCCTTCAAATTTGCCCCCCCCCCCCCCCAAAAAAAAAATAAAATAAAATAAAAATAACACAAAACAATCACCTCCTAACTAAAAAAAAGGCTCTGTCCCAGCCAATTATTGGGTAGGATCAAATGATGGATTTCATTATGTAGAACTGTACATATTTGTATTTCTTCAAAAAGTTTCAGATCACCCCCACTCCTTTTTTTGTACCACAATAGTCTTTTCCCAGCAGACTGAAGTCTTCCAGAGACCCCTTCTGGTGACTATAAGCATTGGGAATTTGATTTCTGGCCCTGTCAAAGACACTCCCTTGCCTTCCAAAAGCACAGACTAGGATGTTCAGGACATTGCAAGCATCTTAGGACATGCCTAGAAAACACCTGGAACATCTTCACTGCTATCACCGAGGCAGCAGGATAGACTGCTGAAGAAAGAAGAGGGGAACTAGAGATCAGAAGGTGCATTTCTGAGACAGTGAATATGCTTTTTTTCCCTACAGATCTATTTTTATCTTTAGCACGGAGTTCAGCTGCAACACAAGAAGCCAACTCTCAGAGTCTTCATAGTGACTTGCAGAACTGACTAGAATATATTAATGTATAGATGTTATATCAGAAGATCAATTTGTCGTAGAAATGCAAGTTACATGCAGTACAGTATAAACCAAATTTACGAACACCTCCCTGAGCTGGACATCAAAGTATAATTTTGCCTTCTTAAAACAGAAGGTATTTGCAATAATGCAGCTTTATATGAGCAAATATGGTTTCCTATGATGCATCACTCCAAATGTGCAAATGATCTCTTTATGCCCCCTAGAAGCCAAACACATCCAGAACCATTGGTGTATAGCAAGTTCTCCCCAGCTTCTTTTAGCCAGGTGCTGCACCCGGCTAGTTTTGGTGAGCACCTGGCTGTCATCGGCTCAGCTACTCCTATGCTGTAAGAAGAATTGCGCACAGAACCACTGGCCCTGCATTCTCTCATATCGCCCCACCCCCAGCTACTTTTTAATGCCACCCGGCTACTATTTCATGCCACCCGGCTACTATTTCATGCCACCCAGCTGGAAAATTATTGGGAGTACACTGAAGCCTATAGCTTGCAAATGTTACAGAGTCGGTCACTATTCACCAGCAGTTCAGGATGTGAGCCTGGCTTTTAGAGGCGTAAAAAGATGATTTGCATATTCATGAGAGAAGCATCATGGGAAACCATACTTTCCCACAGTTTAAAGAAAACCTTAAGGGCTGGTGCACACCAAAACCCGCTAGCCGATCCGCAAAATGCTAGCAGATTTTTAAACGCTTTTTTTTATTTTTCTATGGCGTTTTGCGGATTGCTGCTGCGGTTTTCAGTATAGTAGATTTCATATATTGTTACAGTAAAGCTGTTACTGAACAGCTTCTGTAACAAAACCGCCTGCAAAACCGCTCTGAACAGGCGTTTTTCAGAGCGGTTTGCGTTTTTCCTATACTTAACACTGAGGCAGAAACGCATCCGAAATCCAAAAAATGCCTCACCCAGGCATTTTTCGTTTCTGCAAAACGCCTGCCGCTCTGGTGTGCACCACCCCATTGAGATACATTGACCAAGCAGATCCGCAGCCGCAAGCGGATCTGAAAACGCCCAAAAAGCCGCTCGGTGTGCACCAGCCCTAACAGAGGGATATGGATGTTTCCTTTTAAACAATGCCAGTTGCTTTTCAATCCTGCTCATCTCTTTGGTTGCAGTAGTGGCTGAATCACACACCTGAAAGCAGCATGCAGCTAATCCAGTCAGACTTGAGTCAGAGCACCTGATCTGCATACTTGTTCAGGGGCTGTAGCTAAATGTATTAGAGACACAGGATCAGCAGGAGAGTTTAAAAGTAAATATCCATATCCTTCTCAGCTTAGGTTCGCTGTAAGGCCGGCTTCACACTGTAGATTGGCGGTGCAGGGGCCACATCACCAAGAACAGGCCTTCAGGGATTACCGCGTTAGAAGTGTGAACTCCTCCATAGACTTTCATTAGACTGTGGTAAATTCACTGCACCGCCTCAGTGTGAAAGTGCCCTAACGATAGCAAAATTATATTATAGAAGGATATGGATATTTACTTTTAAAATACCAGTTACCAGTTGCCTGACTCTCCTGCCGATCCTGTGTCTCTAATACGTTTAGCTACAGCCCCTGAACAAGCATGCAGATCAGGTGCTCCACCACTCTAACCACCTTTGAAATCTTTAAAGGCTCCCTCAAAACCCACCTTTTCTGACAAGCATATTCTCTAGCTTAGGCCATGCACCCCTCAACCTCGCATTTACTCCTCACTAAATAACCCAATCACGTATTGCCTGTACATATACTTCCCCCACTTTGTTTCCACCCCATTCCTTTAGATTGTAAGCTCGCAAGGGCAGGGCTCTCACCCTTTTGTGTCATGGAATGTTATTTTAATTGCTTGCACTGTTGTACATTTTAGTCATGTTAAATTTGCTATTGTAATCACCACCTGTTCAGTATTTTGTACCAGTGTTCATATTTGATGTATATCATTGTATCATTATGCATCCATTGTTGGTTTTCTAACATTGTACAGCGCTACGGAATAGGTTGGCGCTTTATAAATAATTATATTTAGTATCAAGTTTAGTATTTTTAGGCTTTTTTTGACCCAATAAGCCCCTTATACTCTCCAAAGGTTTTGAATCACCATAAGCTTCCTGGGAACTCTAGTGGTCAAAAGTAAGCCTGATAAAAAAGATATGGGAGCTGTACAAATGTAAAGAAAAAAACCACAGGGACACCGGGAGCCCTTACAGTGTATTATCTTCGGATAAATGGTCAAACGAAAAAGACTACTACTACTCACAAGAGTAGGTTGCTTTAAAAGGTCCGTACACACGTCGTTGCCTCCAGTCCGGCGTGTGTACGGACCTTAAAGAGGTAACCACTCAGTCGCGCATGTGGGGAAGTGCCGTCCCCACTCGGTCTTTTCCTAGGATCGGTCGCCGCTCCTCAAATAATTCTTCACGTCAAAAGTGTCGTGAAGGCCCCACGTAGTGAGGTAATAAACCAGGATGTGGAAACAGTAGGAGGCGCCCTTGTGTTTGTATATACTTTCAAGGTATATCTATATATAAATATATAACTATATAACGATGTTCGCCTACCTTCTATATGGAGACTTCCAATTTTGTAAAAGATATAATTATTTTATTGGTAACAAGCACTTCAGTCTAAAGTGCTTGTTACCAGAAGTGCTTGTTACCAATAAAATAATTATATCTTTTACAAAATTGGAAGTCTCCCTATATAAGGAAGGCGAACATCGTTATATAGTTATATATTTATATATAGATATACCTTGAAATTATATCCAAACAAGGGTGCCTCCTACTGTTTCCATAGAGCTGCTAGAAGGGAAGAATTGAAGAAGCTCTCAATCACAGCAGATCATAATGGTTTCTGAAAATATCAAAGAGGATGCTCTGCCTGGCATAATACTACAGCAATAAAGGAGGTCAATGTCACCTTGATGGGTTCTAATGGAGCTGTTTTACAAACCTGTCATGCAGCATCCCCCAATAGTGAAAAAGGAGAGCTCTAGTCTTCCTCTAGTCTTGTTTGCTCCAGTAGGTAAAATAAATTCATCTGAGTCCTAAGAAGAGATAATTTATTAGGGATTCTCTAGTGTATAATTAAGCATACAAATTTACAGTTATCAAATTTTGATAAAAACACTATTCCCAGATAGAATAAAATTCTTTGCCCAGAAAATTGTTATTAAAAAAACAAAACAAACAAACAAAAAAAAAAAACAAAGATTCAACTATGCTACCAGTGTCAGAAGAGAAAAAAAAAAAAAGTTGATTCCAGTATATAATAATCAAGTGTCAACGGTTACGGCATTACTAAACCTTGCTCTCAGTACATTTGACTAAATAATAAAGAAAGAAAAAAAGGGTATGCACACAGACTTGTACACACACTAGACCGGGGGTGGGCAAACATTCAATTGTGGGCTGCAGTCCTCTTCTCCCTTCCTGCACAGATGCGAGTGGCGCATAATACACGCCGGCTAAGTGGAAGCCGGCCCCTCACCCAATGTCCAGGAAAACAGCAGTGTCCCATGACACGCTGGCATGTACTATGGTGGGTCACATGACACCGCTGTGGAGATAGCAGCTGTAAACTGCAGTACTATATCTAACTGGAGGCGAACAATGTAGAATAAAGGTTTATGGTATATCCACTATTATTTATTTATTAATTTATTGTATTTATAAAGCGCCAACATATTACGCAGCGCTGGACAATAAACACTACAAAACCTTTGTAGGTATCCTACCTCGGGGATGCTGCGATCTGGACAGAGGATCGTGGAGATCGGGATAAAATTCAAATAGTTTTCAAAGAGGACCTGAACTCTTGCATAGGACTGAAGGAAAACAGAGAAATGCACCCTGAATGTATTTAGAGAGGGAATTCGAGTATTAAAACAAAAAAAAGTATTTGGTGTGAGGAATGCCCTATAAGCAATAGGAAAGGAACACAATTATGCAATGAGTAAAAGTTCACCTCAGATCCACTAATTCCCCCTCATTTGTATCTAATCACAAGTTGTAATTTGATCCTCTCCTGTGTCACATGACTGGATATGGCAGATAAGCCCATTTGAAAGCACAGGCTGTAAACAATATGTCTGCTTCCATGAATCAGAAAGTGGAAACTGAGCAAATTTATTTTAGGATGTGTATCAGCTGTAACAAAGTGCAACTATTAGCCATACTATGCCAGGGAAAAAAAAAAAAAAAGTCATTTAAGTAGATACTTACTTGCTCTACTTGCATAACAGATGTATTGCACTGTCCACGTTTTGATTTCAATGTATTTTATATAGTGAACTGGCCAGAATTCTGTCCATGGCAGGGGCCATCTTGGGTCCCACAGGTTTCAGCATCCGCCTCACCCCCTCGCATCTCCTCTCCGCACTATTACAGAGCTTAGCGGGTAGTAATAAAGGCAGTGGGCGCAGATTCATCTGCTCATGGTGGCACTGGAGTTCCCGTCTATACACTCTGCAATAACGCCGGTGGTAGCGCAGAGTGTATAAACAGGAACTCCAGCATGTGGAACCCTATGGAGGAGAGTCTGAGCGCACTGCTTTTACTCCTCCCTGCTTTGCTGAGTAATAGTGCGGGGAGGAGATGGGGGGGGGGGGACATGGCAGGAGTGCAGAGAGGGGCACACAACAGGAGGGTGGCCAAGGACAGTGACAGAGGAAAGCTTCCGGCCCCGTCCCTGCGTCCTAGTAGCTGCAAGTTACCAAAAAAGAAGGTGGCCAATCAGAGAGGAACGGAGGTGAGGGACAGAGGCTTCAGCCAATCAGGTTTGATTAGCATGCATTACAACTTCTCTTCTGTGCCCAAGCATACGATAAAAGAGCTTGGGGGTATGGGGACTAATCTATTTAAAAAAAAAAAGTGAAATTGATTTTAAACTTTTGAATTGCCTTGTTAGGAACTTTTTTTTTTACTTAACAGTTTGTAATAGAGAATTGATGATGGATGTTATGCCTGACAGTCTTTAAAGGTTATTATGCTGCTGTATATCTTTTAGAGCAGAGAGGAGTTCTGAGTTTAGGTCCACTTTAATATTAGCACTTGACAGCTGTAAACTGCGATTGGGCGGTTTCCAATTAGCTGGCTTGCGTCATTATGCATCAATCATAACTGTGCAGGAAGAGAGAAGGAATACGGCCCTCTTTTGGCAGGCCAGATCCTGCCCCCAAGCCATAGTTTGCCCAACGATGTACTAGGTAGGACCTGGCTAAGGCAACCATCTGGGCTGTGGAGTCGGAGACATTAAAAGAGTACAGACTCCTAACAAATTTCAACTTTAGTTAAAAGAAAAAATTATAACTTATTGTATTTATCAGGTAAAAGTCATAATAAATAACTTTTATATACATTAATAGAAGTGATTTCTCCAAATTAGGGACATGTATACTTTTTGCAGCATTATAAACCAGTTGGGACAGAGAAGCTCTTGTATATGATCAGAGGGCCCATGTGGTGGGGAAGAGAACGCGAGAAGCCTCTTGTACCTAAGTAAATAACATTTTTTCGGACTATAGGACACCTTTTCTCCCTCAAAGGTAGGTGTGTGTGTGTGTGTGTGTGTGTGTGTGTGTGTGTGTGTGTGTGTGTGTGTGTGTGTGTGTGTGTGTGTGTGTGTGTGTGGAGGGGGGGGGCGGGGAGGGGGGGGGGGGGGGGGGAGTCTGCGACTTATAATGCGAATGTACAGGTCAGTAAGTGGAGAGTCTACAGCACACACAGCCGGAGCACTTACCTATCTAGCCGGCATATTCCAATTTCTCTCCTCTTCGTCTCCAGCCACAGAACAGGTCCCCGCTGCTCCTAATCCTCTTATTATTTTGTATTTATATAGTGCCAACATCTTCTGCAGCACTATACAGAATAAATTGTCTTGCCACTTAACTGTCCCTCAGAGGGGCTTACAATCTAATCCCTACAATAATCCTATGTTTATTTTGTGTATGTATCGCAGTCTAGTACTGATTTAGGGGGAAGCCAATTAACTTATCTGGGAGAACATACAAACTCCGTGCAGATAGTGCCCTGGTTGGAATGTGAACGAGGGAGCCAGCGTTGCAAGGCAAAAGTGCTAACCACTATGCCACTGTGCTCTTATGCGTCCTTCCTGTTCAAGCAGGCAGCTCTGCCGGTATGAGCCAATCAGATTCTAGCCACTCATTTTACTCTGCTAGTAGTTTCGATGCTACTGCAGGCGGGACAAAGGAAGTAGAGCTCCTACTGATTCTTAACCAGTGGCGAGTCGTCAGCCAATCACCACAGAGGACATTCACATGCTCCATCCAATGGTAACCCATTGAGTTCCACTCAAACTAGGAAGCAACTGTAACAATGTGCTGGTCACTATCTACAGGAATATCCAATAAGTTCACTAGCTCTAAATAGGCTGAGGCCCCATTCACACTTAGAAGCGCAAAACGCCTGTGATTTTTTTGCCGGCGTTTTGTGGGAGTGATTTTTCTGCGATTTCACGCGGGGGGGGGGGGGGGGGGGGGAAATCACTGGACAGTGCAGCGATTTCTCCACGATCACGTTTAGAACTTCTATAGCACTGAAACGCAATCAACGGGAAATTGCATGAAAATGGTGCAGGCTACATGTTTGCGTTTCGCGTTTTTGGGCGATTTGCTGCGATTAGTGCAAATTGCCAAGTAAGATCGGGCCCATAGGGTTTTATTACACTAGCACTTTCAAAAGCGCGAGCGTTTTGCCGAAATCGCTGGCAAAGCGCTCAAGTGTGAATGGGGCCTTAGGCCACGTTCACATTTGCAGACGCTGACGGCCTTGCTTACGGAACGCAACCAGTGTTCTCCCCAGGCTTAATTAGGTGGGCGGGCCGCCCGGGTGTTTTGAAACCCCGCCCGCCTGTTGGTATGCACCTCCGTAGCTAGCAAATGTCACTGCTGTAATCTGCAGGCAGGAGCGCCCCATAGCCTGCTATCAATCAGCGCTCGGCTGGGGCACTGTAGCAAAAGCCATCGCTTTACAGTGCAGGAGCGCTCCTCTGCCTGGGTGACCTCACCTTCCTAGTGGAGCTGCGATTGGCTGGGCGGGTTGTAAGGGGCGGTACTTGGGCAGCACGATCAGACAAAGCAGCCGTCGGAATACACATCCTGGCAGGCTAATGCTGTGTGACTTGAGGCTGGGGAGAGAGCCTGGGGCTGCAGGCAGACTCTCACTCCCCAGCAAATACGGACATTGTGTTTCCTCTGCCCTGGGCTGGCTGCATGAATGTCAGCAGCCAGTCCCTCTCCAGGCAGCTCCGAGGCTGACTCGCATGATCAGGCAGGGCACGGAGTTCTGCCGCCCCGCCCCCTTTTTCCGGCTGCTTGACTTCAACACACAAGCTCTTCTGATGCGGAGGGGAGAAGTTGTAAACTCTGCAGATAAGTAATGATCTCCCTTCCACTGGATGAGATCTCTGCTATTGTCCTCTAACCAGCAGGAGCACTTTTAATCTGATTTTTCAGCTTGTGAGAGGACAGGGAGCTGTCAAGCTAGGGGACCTGATAAACCAAACATGACTGCATTGACCTGCAATTTAGATTAGCTGACTTGAAGGGGATGGATGGAGGCTGCTGCTGACTCGTTTCTGTTTTAACCCCTTATTATTATTATTTGGTATTTATATAGCTCTAACATCTTCTGCAGTGCTGTACAGAGTATATTGTCTTGTCATTTAACTGTCCCTCAGAGGGGTTCACAATCTAATCCCTACCATAGCCATATGTCTGTGTATGTATCATGAAGTGTTTTTTGTAGTCTCGGGCCAATTTAGGGGGGAGCCAATTAACTTATCTGTGTGTTTTTAGGGTGTGGAGGAACCCGGAGTGCCCGGAGGAAACCCACACAGACACTGAGAGAACATACAAACTCCTTGTAGATAGTGCCCTGGCTGGGATTCAAACGGGGGACCCAGCGCTGCAAGGAAAGAGTGCTAACCACTACACCACCGTGATGCCCAAACCAGTCTCCCCATGAAATGCAACTGTAACACCTATTTGTAGTGTTCTTCCCAGGCTCTTTAAGACAGATGCTTCACCTGGCTAATTTTGAGGAGCACCTGCCTTGACTCCTCATTCTCCTCCTTATACTGTAAGCAGAGTTGCATCAGCCTTGCATTCCCCCCTCGCAGCTCGCATACCACCCGGCTACTTTTTCATGCCACCCGGCTGGAAAAAATTTCTGGGGAGAACACTGCAACGCATACAAATGCACGCCATCCGCGTTTGTATGCGTTGCGTGGCTGATCCCATTCACTGAAGTGAATGGGTCAGCTGCGCGTTTCAGCAAAAAATGCGTGCAGCATGCGTTCCCGGACCGGAATGGTCCGGAACGTAAGCAGTGTGAACATCAGACAGCACAGTCTATGCACCGTCTGATGTCGTGCGTGTCTGCCTCCTGCACGCGTTCCCGAAACGTGGATGGGAACGCGTGCAGTGACTTCTGATGTCAGTTTGTTATTAGAGCAGGTGTGGATGTGTGCATGTTAATAAGGAGCCCTCCATGTTGTATACCATTTGTTTTAAAGTGGACCTGAACTCTAGCACAGCACAAAAGGAAAACAGAGAAACGCACCCTGTATGTATTTAGAGAGTTTAGCATGTTTAATTCCCCCTCATTTGTGTCTAATCACAAGTTGTAATTTGATCTCTCCCGTGTCACTTGACTTCCTAATGGCAAAAAAAAAAAAAAAAAAAAATTGGCAGATTTGTATAGCGCTTTTCTGTCGGACTCCAATCACTCAAGAGCTGCAGCCACTGGAACGCGCTCAGGAGCAGGGCTGTGGAGTCTGAGTATTTTTGGGTACCTGGAGTTGTTGGTTTCATAAACTGAGGAGTCAGAGTCAGGAGTCTGAGTCAGATGATTTTTGCACCAAATCCAAAGCCATGCTAAGCATTAGGGCTCGTTTCCACTATCGCGAATCTGCATGCGTCCAACGCATGCAGATTCGCACATGTAATGCAAGTGGATGGGCCTGTTTCCACTGTAGCGTTGTTGAGGTGCGTTTTTTTCAGCGGTAAAAAAACGCACAAAAGAGCCAACGAATTCGCCTGCGAGTGGAATCGCCGCTAATGTATTTAATAGGAAATTCGCATGCTGCTATGGTATGCGAATTTTCATGCGAATTCGCATAGGTACCAATGTAAATTCACACAGGCAGTGACATGGTTAAAATCGCATATACCTTCACCTATGCGAATTCGCATGCGAATTCGCGGCAAAAACGCATGGGAAATCGCATCCGCATGCGATTTCATCAGCGGTGGAATCCAGGCGATTCCGCACCGCAATAGTGGAAACAAGCCCTTAGACTAAGGAGTCGGAGCCATTTTGGGTCCTTGGAGTCGGAGTTGGTAGTTTAACTGAGGAGTCGGAATTGGATGATTTTTGTAATAAACCCACAGCCCTGATCAATAGGCCACCCTGCAGTGTTAGGGAGTCTTGCCTTGAACTCCTTACTTAATAGGTACTGACCCTAGTTAGGATGATAAGCTCATTTGAAACTACAGCTTGTTAGCAATATGTCTGCTTCCATGAATCAGGAAGTAGAAAGTGCAGATCTATTATAAAACTTGTATCAGCTGAAACAAAAATGTTTTTTGTTTAAATGTTATTATGCTGTTGTGCGTCTTTTAGAGCAGAGATAATGTTCTGAGTTCAAGTCCGCTTTAACTAAGGGTGGATCTGGTAATTTTTGTAGTAAAATAAATGATGTCACATGCTCAAACTTTCAGTACTGCTATAATCATGAGAGGAGTACTCATAAGAGTTAAGTTTAAAGCGGATCAGAGATGAAAAACTAACTACAACAAGTAACTTGTCTATATATCTTATCTAAAGTTTAGCTGGTTTACACAGCAAATCTAGCTGCAAACAGCTTTAATAGAATATGATTATGTCTTCCTGTGATACAATGACAGCAGCCATGTTGTTTGTAAACATTACAAAGAGGCAGGTTTATCTGCATCTTGAGCAAAGAAACCTAATCCCCCCCCCCCCCCTTCGCCTCTGAAATCTATGGCTAGTAACACCACCTCCTCCTCCTGCCCAGACTGAGCTCCCATGAACCCTTGCTACTGCCAAGGCTCTCTGAAAACCTGTGGGCGTGGTTTATTTAGTTTATAGGGCATTAGAGTATTAAAACAAAAAAGTATTTGGCTTGAGGAATGTCCTAGGAAAGGAACACAATTGTGCAATGAGTAAAAGTTCACCTCGGATCCACTTTAAATTGGCATCCTTACACTCCCTTCAACTTTGCTTTGGGGAGGAGTTCCTTAGGACCAAAATAAATAGGGAGACAGGGATGATTAGGCGGCTGCTGCTGGAAATTCCCCCCCACTACCATTTATAAAGGGCAGTGTAGTTTCAATAGACAGCTTGGGGGGATAAGATCCATAAGACACACCTGAATGCACAAGGCTTAGTATATTTGTGTCCATTTTTTTGTCCTCTAAACCTACATCTTATAGTTTGAAAAATATGGTATTTAACTTTTTTTCTGCCACCTCAGGTTCAGAGTCTGAAGCGAGAATAAATCTCGCTTCAGACCTCATAGATAGCAGGGGCATGTGTGCCCCTGCTAAACCGCCGCTATCGCGCCGCTAAATGGGGGTCCCTTCACCCCCAAATCCCCTCGGTGCAGCGGGGAGCGCTTCCTGGTTGGGGCAGGGCTAACCGTCGCAGCCCTGCCCCCCGCGCGTCTGTCAGCGCATATCTCCGCCTCTCCCCCGCCCCTCTCATTCTTCCTTCACTGAGAGGGGCGGGGGAGAGCCGGCGATGCGCCGCTGATAGACACGACTGGAGGCAGGGCTGCAGCCATTAGCCCTGCCTCCAGGAACGACCAAGTCTTGCGGGGGTGGGTTTGGGGGTGAAGGGACCCCCGTTTAGTCGCGGGATAGCGGCGTTTTAGCACGGGCACACATGTCCCTGCTAACTATGAGCTCTGAAGCGAGATTTATTCTCGCTTCAGAGTCTCTTTAAGGACTTGCATTCTGTCCAACTGGTTTATAATTCTGCATTCAGCAAAAAGTATATGTTCCCCTTAAAGAGACACTGAAGCGAAAAAAAATATATGATATAATGAATTGGTTGTGTACTATGAATAATTACTAGAAGATTAGCAGCAAAGAAAATATTCTCATATTTTTATTTTCAGGTATATAGTGTTTTTTCTAACATTGCATCACTCTATAATATGCCCAGATTACACAACACTCAGCATTCAAAATGAGTCTTTCAGAGCAGTCTGTGAAGTAATAAACTCTCCTCTGCTAGAGGAAAGTAAACAGTTCAATTACAGTTGAGATAATAAAAGTCAGATAACAGCCCTCTCCACGACCAATTGGTCGGAGAGCTTAATAGCTTTTTTGCATAGAGATAACAACTGGAGTTTCTCAACTCTTCCTGCACTGGAAACAATTACACTGATGTATCTGATCTTAATGTTTTTTTTCTTAGCTGTACTACACATACAAATCATAATATCATTTTTTTTTCGCTTCAGTGTCTCTTTAAAATGAAAGCATTACAATAGAAACCAACCATATTACTTGAGTTATCTCTACAAAGCCTGTAAAAACGGTACTTCTAATATGCAAGTCCCAAAGGGTCTGTACTTCTATAAATGAGTAACATTCTGCTTTAGGTCATTTATAATCTATGATTTATGAAAACACTTACTTGCACCAAGTACCTTGGATCCACATTCAAATAAGGAGAAAGGGGACTCATCCCTGTTACTAAAGAGGAAAAACATTTTATTACCACTATATCACAGATATGTAGCCACTTTAATATTTTTTATTACATAATAAGTATACACATGTACACAACCTCAAGTATTTTGTTTCCTGAAATACATTGTCAGGGCACATTTCTACTACGGTAGAATACACAGCGTTTCCCCGCATCTTTAAGTTATACATTTTGTGTTTAGGGGCCAGTGAAAAAGCCTTGGTGGGCCAAATTTGGCCCACGGACCGTAGTTTGAGGACCACTGCTCTAGAGAGTCTTGACGGTTCTCAGCGGGAGACAGCTAATACAGATCACCTCTACTTAGAATCTGTTACGTGTAAGGCGGCAACATGCTGAAAAGGTAGATCCCTCTCTGATCGACATCCGTCCCGAGATGGAGCAGTTATCACTGAACACTGCACATCATTTCATAGAATTTAGCATGAAATTTTACTACAGTAAACAGTTTACTACAGTTGCATTGATGTTTGCAGCTGGGTGCCCTATTTCTTACAAATTAGTGGTTGCAACCAAATTACCCTGAGCAGGAATCAGCCATGGTTGCCTTCAACTAGACTAGCTTTGATTGACAGCCCATAGTGTTGCTCTGCATCAAACAGTATACCACTTCCGTTTGTTAAGAGTTCCTTGTAACAGCAACACCCAAGCGCAGGGGCACCCCTCCAACACTCACTAATTCGGGAACCTTGCGTCATACAGACTTGGAACCTGGTGCAAATCAAAGCCAAGACTTTCAGCTTTATTCAATCTGACAAGGGAAGTAAATTTATTTTATCAGGAGACTGCCAACTGTGGTTGACAGCATAATACATAAGTACCAATTGTATTTTTATATACATTTCTTGCTTAAATCTATTAATAACCTAAGCCAAATGTGTGGAAGGATTCGATCCCTCTGAAGGTAGAATATGGTAGCCATTTACTACTCTATGGCCACCTTCAGGCTGGAGGTGACCTGACCCTTCGACCACCTTATACTTACACGGCACTCCCGCCAGGTCAGCATGGGAGTAACCCGGAGAGCCGCCAAATATGCTCCCGAGTCCCCCCCGGCCGCCCGGGTGGTTGTTACTGTCCATCGCCCCGGCAGCTCAGCCTCGTGTCTCCGAATCACCCGTGTGACCTAACAGCAAAAGACGTAAAAAGACCGCTTCCGGCCAGGCCACGCTCTCTTCTTACAACTTCCCTTTAGCGACAGGCCCCACTTTACGGCTCTGACACCGTACTGTCTTGTTGTGTAGCCAACAGCAATCGATGCGCCTTGTGCGCAGCCGTATGTCAGAAGTGCGCACGCGCACAGGCTTAGGGGGCGTCACTGAAGTTGGCAGTCTCCGGGAAGCGAAGACAGACAGACAAGCTGCTGGATTGTATTGTTGTATTGGGGTAGTGTGCCAGCTCATGATGAGGAGACCTAACACGGCGCTGTGCGGGCAGCAATGAGTGAGGGCTCTGAGCTGGACGGAACAGAAGAACCCCTCAGCAAGAGAGCACGCCTACAGGAAGCACAAGTAGTCAGACAGGAGCCGGAGGCAGAGAGGGGCCCCCCGGGAAGCCGGGGCCCCAGCACCACCGTGGGGAACAGAGGTGAACCTACTGCGCTGATCCTCATAGCGTGTCAGCTGTTTTTAGTTTAAAATAAAGCTCCGTTTTAATTTGGAACCTTACAAGCACTTGGTTCAGTCTGTGCAGTGAAATGATTCCAGCAAACCTACTTTCATTTTCTTGTCTCGTTGTGCTCAGGGCTAGATATGTGCAATGGCCACTGTAGGTAGTAGCCTGGGACAGTAGGAGGGTTTTGGGGTGGTTTCCTGGCCCATTTTTACGCAAGCTGTTGCATGATACTGTCATAAATATTTTCTTATTGCCTTGCTCTGTGCTTTTTGGCATACAACAGGCTCAATCTCCGCACCTGCTCCACATTTCAGCTTAGAGCCAGTTACTGTTGTTTTTAGCTCGCTGTCAAATACTGTCACCCATTTATCTGCCCAAAGGTAACTCCGCCACCTGCCCTGGCCATTCCTTGTGGAGAATGAGTAGGTCCAGCTGTAGAGGGGGAGTGGTCATGTGGCACCATTGAGCTGGACAGATGGAAGGTTCGAAACCCTAGGGTGCATGCATGGGCTTCCAGAAAAAAAACAAAAAAACAGGCAAATGCGAGTGAGAAGTCTGACTTAAGATCAATAACTCTTAGTTCTAGAGCAGCTAATCTCATTTTTTCTTCAATAGTAAAGGCCCATACATATGCATTATTAATACAGTAAGTATTGCACATTAGGGTTGAGTTCAATCCTGAAACAGTGGGAAATGAGTGCTGTACAGATACATTGGGATTGGGTATATGCAAGTGGCATGCAATCTTTCTTTGGAGGAGATGAGTGCCTGGTGCACGTTGCAGATTTCAGCACGGGTCAGTGCTTGAACGTAAATATCCCTTATGCAGGATGTTAAGCGACATAAGGGGACAACTGTACAATTGATTCATCTGGGGTATGCATGAGGCTTAAAGTTACTGTTTGACTCTTGCAGGTGTTTATGGGAAGGTGGGTAATGTTGAGCTACAGGGGTGAAAAGTATAAATCTGACCCTGGTTCTGCTGTGTTCATCGGAACTGTAGCGAGCACGAAGGAAGTACTAAATGGGAGAGGATTTTATACTTCCAAAACAGATGGTGGACTTACAGGGAACCTGAAGACAGAACACTACTCCTGAACAATACCAGTTGCTTGGCAATCCTGCTGATCCTCTGCCTCTAATACTTTTAATCATAGATTCTGAACAAGCATGGTGATTAGATGTTTCTGACCAGATTAGTTACATGCTTGTTTCAGGTGTGTGATTCAGACACTTCTGCAGCTAAAGAAACCAACAGGACACCCAGGCAAGTGGTATTGTTTAAATGAAACCTTAACTGAGAGGGATATGGATGTTTCCTTTTAAACAATACCAGTTGCCTGGCAGTCCTGCTGATCTCTTTGACTGCAGTAGTGGCTGAATCACAGACCTGAAACAAGCATGCAGCTAATCCAGTCAGACTTCAGTCAGAGCACCTGATCTGCATGCTTGTTCAGGGGCTGTGGCTGAAAGTATTAGAGACACAGGATCAGCAGGAGAGTCAGGCAACTGGTATTATTTTAAAAGTAAAAACCCATATCCTTCTCAGTTTAGGTTCCCTTTAAAAGGAAGTCAGCATGGCAGCCTGCATATACCTTTTACTTTAGGTTCCCTTTAAAGTTCAACTGTTAGCATAGGAAAGAGCTTGATGGAGCACTCAATGTACGTTCGTCATAAGACTTAATTTTATTCAATTAACAATATAACTGCTCACCATACAATTTCATGGGAACAGAATTAATTCCATAAACTGGACATATGCCATACTGTGTCACAGAGGAGGATAAGGAGGTGAACGGTAGTTGTTTGTTTCGCACCACAAAGAATACTTTCTCAAGACAGGCTTTGCTGCTTACAAGCATTGTAAGTGGATACAAACAATAATTGGTCTTCCGTTTACCTGAAATGTAGTCCCTTTCACACAAAAATCATTTATATAAAACCACCAGCATCTAGAATGCTGGCAGAACAAAGTATTGTTGTATATACAAGAGACCTCCTAGAAAAAGTCCAGTAAAGATAAGCTTAGGAAGAAGCTACATTCAACCCCATAGCCATGCCCTTGCGTGTACAAAAAAAAAAAATCCTCAAAGTAAAAAAAGTCTGGGGGCTGGTTCACACTTGCTTTAAAAATGTATCAGTGGGATACATTATTAAAGCTTTGCAGTGGAGCCTATGTTAAAAATTAAACCCATTTCCACTTGTGCAGAAACTCTGATCACACACGGATCTGCTTTGCATGGAAAGAAAATGTAACGTAGAGTCCTGATTTTACAGAAGCATGGGGATTCTCCATTGGGCTGCAATAGACCAATGGGAATCCTCAGCAACAGAAAGAATTCTCATTGGCTCATGTTGAACCAATCAAAATTCTCACTGTTGCTAGGCAGAATTGGCCTGTTGCAGCCTATGGAGAGTCATGCTTCTGCTGGCCTCCAGGCTGTGGAAGGGACTGAGCAGCGGGACAAGCTGTGGCGGTGAGACGTGTAAGCAGCCAACGCGTACGTACCGACGTGATGAATCACGGATGCGGAACGTGTATAGGCATCCAGATCAGATCCGTGTCAACTAATCAGTTTGCAGAAAAAAAGGGATCCGGTTGACACAAATCCGATCTGTAACCCGACAAGTGTGGACCGAGCTTTAAAGAGGAACTTTACTGAATATAGCCTAATTAATATAATTGCTTGTTTTTTTTACAATATTACTTAAACATTGTACAGTGTTCTCCCCGAAATTTTTGCCAGCCGGGTGGCATGAAAAAGTAGCCGGGTGGGGCGAGATGACAGAATGCAGGGCCGATGCTTGTCTGCTTACAGCAGAGGAGGAGGTGAGCCTATGACGGCTGGGTGCTCACCAAAACTGGCCGGGTGGAGCACCTGGCTAAAAGAGCCTGCAGATCACTGATATACAGTGGGAGGCGAAAGTTGGACAACGTTGTTAATCGTCATGATTTTCCTGTGTAAATCGTTGGTTGTTACGATAAAATATGTCAGTTAAATATATCATATAGGAGACACACACAGTGATATTTGAGAAGTGAAATTAAGTTTATTGCATTTACAGAAAGTGCACAATAATTGTTTAAATAAAATTAGGCAGGTGCATACATTTATTTTATTGATTCCAAAACATTTACAACTAATTATTGGAACTCAAATTGGCTTGGTAAGCTCAGTGACCCCTGACCTACATACACAGGTGACAGGGGCGTAGCAATAGGGGTTGCAGAGGTTGCGACCGCATCGCTGCCTTTGGGCCAGAGGGGCCCCGAAGGGCCCTCCCTCAACTACAGTTTTAGCTCTCTATTGGTCCTGTGGTCATAATAAACACTTCTATAGATACTTTGAATAGTGGTAATCATTAACAAGCTGTTCCCCATCCCCTTCTTGCACCTCTGACACTGTAGTTGCCATTGGCAGGTTTCGGTGCGCCGTATCAATGTATAGAGTGCTTGGGGGGCCCCATTGTAAAACTTGCATCGGGGCCCACAGCTCCTTAGCTACGCCACTGACAGGTGAATTCTATTATCAGAGTATTTAAGGGAGTCTTTCCCTCCTTTTAAATTCCTCTGAAGAGTAGCAACATGGGGGTCTCAAAACAACTCTTAAATGACCTGAAGACAAAGATTGTTCACCATCATGGTTTAGGGGGAGGATACAGAAAGCTGTCTCAGAGCTTTCAGCTGTCTGTTTCCACAGTTAGGACCATATTGATGAAATGGAAGACCACAGGCTCCGTTCAAGTTAAGGCTCGAAGTGGCAGACCAAGAAAAATCTTGGATAAATAGAAGCGACGAATGGTGAGAACAGTCAGAGTCAACCCATAGACCAGCACCAAAGACCTACATCATCTTGCTGTAGATGGAGTCACTGTGCATCATACAACCATTCGGCACACTTTACACAAGGAGGTGCTGTATGCAGAGGAAGCCTTTTCTCTGCACACAGTACAAACCGAGCCGCTTAAGGTATGCTAAAGCACATTTGGACAAGCCAGCTTCATTTTGGAATAAGGTGCTGTAGACTGATGAAACTAATATTGAGTTATTTGGGCATAACAAGGGGCGTTATGCATGGAGGAAAAAGAACCAGGGCTGTGGAGTCGTGGAGTCGGAGTCGTGGAGTCGGGCAATTTTGGGTGCCTGGAGTCGGAGTCGGGAAAAAATGCACCGACTCCTAATGAATTTGTAACTGTAATTAAAATAGAAAATATGATAAAATGTTCTATTTCTCAGATAATAGTCATTAAAAATAATGTATATATACAGTAATAGCTGTGCTTAGTCCACAAAAATGAAATAAACCAATCAAAATTAGTTACTTGTGCTGCTTCAATAAAGCAGTCCCCGTAGTTTTAAGGTCAGATATACATATCTGATTGTGACTGTATATATGGTGTGTACACAGGAATCTCTTATATATACTAAATAACATTATGCTGTAGGAATAAAGCCTGATGTGTAGCTGTGTCACTAATAGAGATGGTCAATGAGATGGAAATAATTCTGCATTGATGCTGATTTATGCAAATGTATGCACTCCCTTTGCTGATGAAATCAAATAATTTGATATGTTGTTAAAATTTGGTTTGGTGACTACAAATTAAAGGGTACCTGAGACGGATGAAAAGTAAAGTTTTATACATACCTGGGGCTTCCTCCAGCCCCCTTCAGGCTAATCAGTCCCTCGCTATCCTCAACCACCCGGATCTTCTGCTATGAGTCCTGGTAATTCAGCCAGTCAGCGCTGTCCGGCCGCATGCCGCTCCCACAGCCAGGAACATTCTGCACCTGCGCAATAGTGCTGCACAGGTGTAGTATGCTCCTGGTGGCAGAGTGTGTGCATGCGCACTACGCCCGACTGGCTCAAGTACCTGGACTCATAGCAGAAGATCCAGGTGGTGGAGGAGGACAACAAGGGACTGATTATCCTGAAGGCGGCTGGAGGAAGCCCCAGGTATGTATAAAACTTAAATTTCATCTGTCTCAGGTTTACTTTGTTACACATTAGTACTATACTCTACATATGCACTCTCCACAGAGCTGCAGGGAATCCACTGAGAATGTTGTGCACATTGAACACAGAGGTGTTGTCTGTCACCCATAAACCTTGTTCAGATTGTGCATGAAGAATGTGTAATAGAGGAAGAAGTACCCACAGTACCCACAGTCACATTGCCTAAGGCCTGATCCATGTTCAGATGTGTAATAGAGGAAGAATCTCCTCATTCCCCTGCAGAGTACATGCACATCACTCTTACATGTACCCACACTTACATTGCCTAGGGCCTGATAGATGTTCTTTGTTCCGGTTTGTACCTTTTACAAGTACTGTTACCAAGGACTAGTTTTAGTCTAAAGGGAATAAATATAGTAGTCTACATATCCTTCTCACTTCAGTTGTCTTGTAAAATTCCTAAGCATTGGCAGTTAAGAGACGAATTTCATGTTACATACTTTTAATCAACAAAATTGTAATATGCAAATTAGAGGAGTCGGAGTCGGTGGAATTCTAAACTGAGGAGTCGGAGTCGGTGGATTTTTGGACCGACTCCACAGCCCTGAAAAGAACACAGCACTCTAAGAAAAACACCTGCTACCTACAGTAAAATATGGTGGTGGTTCCATCATGCCGTGGAGCTGTGTGGCCAGTCAGGGACTGGGAATCTTGTCAAAGTTGAGGGATGCATGGATTCCACTCAGTATAAGCAGATTCTGGAGACCAATGTCCAGGAATCACTGACAAAGATGAAGCTGCGTCCGGGCTGGATCTTTCAACAAGACAACAATCCTAAACACTGCTCAAAATTCACTAAGGCATTCATGAAGAGGAACAAGTACAACATTCTGGAATGGCCATCCCAGTCCCCAGACCCGAATATAACTGAAAATCTGTGGTGTGAGTTAAAGAGAGCTGTCCATGCACGGAAGCCATCAAACCAACCTGAATGAACTAGAGATGTTTTGTAAAGAGGAATGGTCCAACATGCCTTCAACCAGAATACAGACTATCATTGGAACCTACAGTAAACGTTTAGAGGCTGTGATTTCTGCAAAAGGAGGATCTACTAAATATTGATTTCATTTCTTTTTTGTGTTGCCCAAATGTATGCACCTGCCTAATTTTGCTTAAAGGATACCACAGCCCACAGGTTGTGGTAAAACAAATGCTGCTATGCATAGGGGAAAAAAAGGACATACTCCACCGCTTCCCTCGTTCCCTGCCGTCGGCCCTCGCTCGGTTCCTACAGCTGCCGGTACCGGCCGACTTTCCTGACCCCTGACCCAGACATACTGCGCTGAGCATGCACAATATGTCCTGTAATCGTCCGTTCTGCCATCGCAGAATAAATGTATAAGAACGAACACTCCCCCGCCTCCTCCCTTCCCAGCGTGTGCGCTCCACTAATAAAGCTAGCGTGACATGCTAGCTGGAGTCGCGCTGGGAGCGCCGATTTGGAGAGAGAGCGGAGGGGGAGTGAGTTAGGATGGACAGGGGAGCACTTCCCCTGTCCATCCCAACTCACTCCCCCTCTGCTCTCTCTCCAAATCAGTGCTCCCAGTGCGACTCCAGCTAGCATGTCACGCTAGCTTTATTAGTGGAGCAAACACGTTGGGAAGGGAGGAGGCGGGGGAGTGTTCGTTCTTATACATTTATTCTGCGACGGCAGAACAAAAGATTACAGGACATACTGTGCATGCTCAGCGCAGTATGTCCGGTTCAGGAAAGTCGGCCGGTACCGGCAGCTGTAGGAACCGAGCGGGGGAAGCGGTGAGTATGTCCTTTTTTCCACTATGCATAGCAGCATTTGTTTTACAAGGCCTATGGGCTGTGGTATCCTTTAAACAGTTATTGCACACTTTCTGTAAATCCAATAAACTTAATTTCACTTCTCAAATATCACTGTATGTGTCTCCTATATGATATATTTAACTGACATAATTTTTTTTTTTTTTTATCGTAACAATCAACAACCAACGATTTATACAGGAAAATCATGACGATTAACAACGTTGCCCAAACTTTCCCATCCCACTGTAGTTGTTTCCTCATTGTAAAATATTTTCTCATCTTGATCTACATGTACAAATTATCACTGGAGGCAGCATCTTTTCTGCTGGCAAGGTGGTTCACTGTGGAACATTTGTTTTTTGTTCCAATAGTGGGAGAAGGATTTGAGACAACATAGCCTAGGCTTAGCTTCACTGGATAATAAAGCAGCATAAAATTGGGTAACATAAATAATGTATTACATTCTTCTATATGTCATTTTGGCGCCTCTTAAGTACTACTTTAAGCAATTTTAGCAGAACCCCTTATACGATTATATTGCTGGATACACACCATGCGTTTCCGCGTTCGATGCGTCCGTCGATACACATCGATTCTATTATTTCCGGCATGTCCGATTCAAGCTGCGATGGATCGTTAGGTCGATTTGCCATACTTTACATGGCAATCGACCTAAAAATCATCGAAATGCGTTCGGAGATGCTCGGAAATAATCGAATCGACGCGTATCGACGGACGCATTCGACGCGGAAACGCATGGTGTGTATCCAGCATTAGAAAGATCAGCATGTGTCATCAGGAACCAATCCACTGCCACTACACCCCCACCATGAGCAATGGAGGTGCAAAGGCTTTCTACACCCAAAGTAACCATCAACTCCTCCCTGAAGGGGGGTGGGGGGAGTTGGAGGCTGCCATATTTATTTCTTTAAAAAAATTATACAGTATAATCTTGTTTATAGTGAACTCCAAGAGACCAGGAAAAGTTGTTTTCTATATCAGAAGTTTACTATATTATATTTACTAGAAATAGTCCTAGAACTGCCCCAACATGCCATGGTATATTCTCTGCTGCAAAAGACTGGTTCTGTCCTCTTATTGGAGGTACAGTACAAGCACTTGCACATTTGGTGAACTACAAAGTTAAGTATACCTTAGGGCTGCATAGCCAGGTTGAAGAAATTTCTGGTACAGTTGCCAGGGCTCCCTTAAAATTGCAGTCGTCACTGAATAGAGGCAGCCACTCACTAACTAAGTGGCTCCGATACCTCGGCAGACAGGACTTGCAGCATGTGTCCTGCAAAACTTTTTGCTCACACTTGAGCCAATCATGAAGCTTCTCTTCTAAATACAGCCAGTCATGATAAGCCACTCACATCTGTAATGCAAGTGGCTCCGATATCTCAGCGGGCGGGACTTAGCACTCTCCTCTCCACTCTCCTTAGTTTTGCAGCAAGTTACTTACATAGACCTATATTGGAGATTGGCCGTGACCTGGAAAGGTAGTTTACATCATGTCCCCGGTGTCGCAAGGGAGAAGAAAATCTGCTGAGACACGGGAGCAGACACTGGGGAAGCGATCAGAGGTACGTGATGAGGGATCAGTACGCCAAAGGTGAGTATAAGACCCCACCAAGTCTCCCCCTTGTGCATGATGCAGGGTGCGCATTGGAAGCTAAACTTCCAATCGTCAGTTTCTATGCTAAATTGCTTCCAGGGGAGGGTGTAAAATTGCACCTCCTACCTGTGGGCTCGAAAACTTTCGTGATGCAGTATCTAGCCCCACCCCCGTATAGGTAGCCAGATATAGTTACTGCCAGTATATGTAGCCAGCTGTAGGTGTCGCAGTATAGGAAGCCAGATATAGTTACTGCCAGTATATGTAGCTAGCTGTAGGTGCCACAGTATAAGTAGCCAGGTATAGGAGTAGCCAGCTTTATGCCAGGGTATAAGTAGCCAGGTATTGATGTAGACAGGTATAGGTGTAGCCAAATTTATGCCAGAGTACTTCCACCTCCCTCCCCAGAGATCCCCAGTGCTCTGCAGTAAAAAAAAAAAAAAAAATTCTCACCATGGCCTCTGGCCAGCTGCAATCACAGATCATCCACCACGCGTACAGCGCCCTCTACTGTATATAGTATTGAGACTCCGCTGGATGATGTCCTCAAGAATAGATGGGAACACCAGCACTTGGATCCATTAGTAGGTGAGTCTGTGCCTGCTGCGCTTTTGGATCCATTAGTAGGTGAGTCTGTGCCTGCTGCGCTTTTATTCCTCCCCGCTGTGCTCAGAATGTTTGCGGGGGATGGGGGGGGGGGGATGTTTTAGCCGGAGGACACAAGATGGCAACTGCCAGGACTAGGATTATATATTATTAATATTTTAAAAATCACTAAAATCCAAATATAGACATATGGCAATGGTAGATTTAGATTGTGAGCTCCTTTGAGGGACAGTTAGTGATAAGACAATATAAATACACTGTACAGCGCTGCGTAATATGTCGGCGCTATATAAATACTAAATAATAATAATAATTAAAAAAAAAAACGTGGACAGTGCAATACATCTGTTATGTAAGTAGACAAAGTGTTTATCTACTTACATATGTGTTTTTGTTGTTTTTTTTTTTTTTTTGGGGGGGGGGGGGGGAGGGCATATTATGGCTAATAGTTACTTTAACCAGTTCTCTATCCACATACACACATTTTCTCCTAGTCCCCGTATCCTCTGCACTAGGCTGTTGTGGGGAAGGGTGTCAAAAGCCTTTGCAAAGTCCAAGTACATTACATCTATAGCTTTCCCAATATCTACATTTTCATTCACCACTTCATAAAAGCTGAGCATGTTGGTGAGACAGGACCTGTCTTTAGTGGTTGCTTGAAACTTCTGGTTAAAGAGAACCTGAGGTGGGTTTTAAGAATATTCTCTGCATACAGAGGCTGGATCTGCCTATACAGCCCAGCCTCTGTTGCTATCCCAAACCCCCCTAAGGACCTCCTGCACTCTGCTCCCTCATAAATCACAGCCACGCTGCTGACAAACAGCTTGTCAGAGCTGGCTGTGTTTATCTCTATAGTGTCAGTCTGCTGCTCTCCCCGCCTCCTGCAGAACTCCAGTCCCCGCCTGCATCCCTTCCCTCCCTGCTGATTGGAGGGAAGGGACGGGGGCAGGGACCGGAGCTATGCAGGAGGCGGGGGAGCAGCTGAGACTGACACTACAGATGTAAACACAGCCTCACAGCACGGCTGTGATTTATGAGGGATTGCAGAGTGCAGGGGGACCTTAGTGGGGTTTGGGATAGCAACAGAGGCTGGGCTGTATAGGCAGATCCAGCCTCTGTATGCAGATAACATTCTTTAAACACACCTCGGGTTCTCTTTAACTTAGCCGTTTCTCCAAGCACTCTCGTTTCCTTTCACATCCCAGGAGGAATACTGATACATTGAAAAAATAAATAGAACTCTATTCTGATCCACATGCAGTAAAAAAGCAACAACCACTACCACATGAGGTGACACATTTCAGACCAATAATTCCTTGAAGCAAACCTGTGAGGAAATGTACTGGCAGAAGATGAAGAGGGATGCAACGCTGGAACAGTGAGATATAGGAGGATGTGATGTAAGTATTAATCTTCTTTTTTGCTTCATGCATGCTTTAATCATAGCCATAGGGATATTACTATACAGTGTTCTCCCCAGGCTCTTTTAGGTGGGTGCCCCACCCGGCTAATTTTGGTGACCACCCGGCTGTCATTGGCTTTCCTCCTCCTCCTATGCAGTAGGCAGTGTTTCACTGGTCCCCATCATGCCCCAAATGGCTACTTTTTCGTTCCACCCGGCTGGAAAAAAATTCTAGGGAGAACACTGCTATATTTTACCTCTATTGTGGTGAACACCCACATGCATACAAATACAAACTTTTAAAGGACATCTGAAGTGAGAGGAATATGGAGGCTGCCATATTTATTTCCTTTCAAGCAATACCAACTGCCTAGCTATCCTTTTAGCCAAAATCCCTAAACAAGCATCTGCAGATCAGGTGTTTCTGACGTTATTGTCAGGTCTGGGCTGTATGCTTGTTTCTGGCGTTATTTAGACACTACTGCAGCTAAAGGGATAAGCAGGACTGCCAGTCAACTGGTATTGTTTAAAAGGAAATAAATATGGCAGCTTCCATATTCTTCTCACTTCAGTTATCCTTTAAATGAGAGCCATACCCCACTGTGAGGATGATCTAGACCACAGGTCTCAAACACAAGGTCCACGGGCCTAATGTGGTCCTCCTTGCCATTGTATGTGGCCCTCAAGAGATTCCAGTGTGCATCATTGTAAACAGCAAAAGAAAGCCCATGCACTGCCTTCCTCTCTGAAGGAGCACACTGGTGACCATGTTTGTAATAGGGTACACACACATCTCCCCACATTGCAGAGGAGCACAGCAGAGCTGTGTAATATTTAACTGCTCCAGTGCTGCATGTCTCTTCTGTTTTTCCTAGCAGCTGCATGCGCCATGCTGCATACCTCCAGCTCCTGAACATGTCGTGCATTCGGAGCCAGAGGTATGCAGCATAAAGCATGTGGCTGTCAGGAAGATCAGAGGAGACCCAAAGGAGCACTGGAGCAGATAGATATTGAACTTCTCCACTACAGTACTCTGCAGAAGGGAGGAGCAGGCCCCCCATAGTTACACCACTTAGTTTTAGACTGTTCAGTAACAGTTAAATCGTTAATAAACAATTTGGCCCTCAACTTAGAAAATGTTTTAAGTTTTGGCCCCTTACATGATTGAGTTTGACACCCCTGTTCTAGGCAGATTAACCTATGCATGACTCACAAAACAGGTGGACATGTTAAAAGCAACAGTTTAGGAAGAGAAAACGGCAATTGTGAATGAAAACAATGGCAATAGTCACAAGCTTTATGCAACAAATGTGAAAAATGTAAAAAAAATAAGTGAAATGCACAAAAGGAAGCAACAAACTAAGGCCTCTTTTATACAAAAGGCTGACAGCAGCACACACAACTAATAGTCAGCTGCTCCTATTTCTGTGCAGGGTGTATGCAACCAGCTGCAAGCATCTAGTGCTTACGATGACCACTACATGTGCAACTGAACCGCCTTTAGCCAGTCCTGGATGCTACATTGGGTTGTTTTTTTTTAATGGCTGAAAGAGCCATTTAACATACAGAGCATGTTATACATGGGTTACTCTGTCTAGATTGATTTCATAGGGTGGGGTATGGCTGTCAATGAAATGTTTGTATTTGTGTTTTTTCACTAGCACAGGTTGGCTGTGATTAAAGCACCTGAAGTGAGAGAGATGCGGAGGCTGCCATATTTATTTCCTTTCCTTTACAATTTCAGTTGCTTGGGAGCCATGCTGATATTTCATGCTGAGCCACACACCTGATACAAGCAGGTGGCAAATCCAGTCAAACTTCAATCACAGCGCCTGATCTGCATGCTTGATCATGGTCTGTGGCTATAAGTATGTGAGGTAGAGGATCAGTAGGACAGCCTAGCAGTTTGCATTGTTTAAAACAATATAAATATGACATCCTCCATATCCCCTCTCACTTCAGTTGTTTTTTTAAAGCAGTAGTATCAGCCATACTATGCCAGGGGAAAAAAAAACACATATATAAGTAGATAAATACTTGATCTAGTTACATAACACATGTATTGTACTGTCCACGTTTTTGATTTCAGAAAATGTTATATAGTAAATGAAGAGAATTCTGTTCCTGGTGGGAACCATGTCTTTTGCCCATAGTTTAGGCTAAATCCTGATTTCATTTCTGCCCTTTACCTTTTGTTCTTTTCTCCTACAATCGCTGAGTCACCTCAGCCTTGCTTGTAAACTCAAGTGAGCAGGGGATCGTGATTCAGATAAACAGCTAGGCAGGGAAATAAATGGAAGAGGAGGAATATATTATAGACAAAAACCCCTAGCATGCAACTGTTTGGCACTGACTACTAAAGGGCCAATGCTCCTTAAGTATGTGATAACTCCAAATCATAACAGCAGAAAAAGTTTTGAATGCAGGATTAGCATCTTTATCACTTAATACACTCAGACCAGTTGCTGTTGAAATTTGATTTTTACAGTGACAATCCCGCTTTAAGTCCTGTTGGTTTGAAACATGCCAGCTCCTGTGGTGTTGATCATGTTTTTTGTTGTTTGTTTTCTCCTGCTTGGGGATCAGAATAAAGTTTATTTCTTTTTGCAGAGTGGGTGCGGAACTTTATTCAATTCATTTAGAAATAAGTGCACATATTGAAGGTGGAGGCAGAACGGAAAGGTCTTTGTGAGTGGCAGATCTTGAATTGTATCATAGCTACATTTGTCTAGATTAATTATTGTGGTTGTTTTTCTGTACTTCACAGTTCTCAAACAGAGGACCCTCCATTCCTGGTTAGGACATAAAGGACGACGAACAGAAGAGCATAAAAGGTAATTATTTTTCAATCTACTATATAATCATATATTAATTTTTAGATTATTACACTTAATTGTACACAAATTGGCAGGAGGTGCCCCAAAAGTGAATGTCTTACATCAGTCTGAAGTTACAGATATTAATTTTATTTTGATTGACACCAGAAAATACGACGCGTTTCACGGCATCTTCCTGCTTATTCAGGTCTACAGTACATTGTCTTAATGCAGCTGCACGCACAGACTTGATGTGCCTATGCATAAGACACTGTTCTATAGACCTGAAGAAGTGGGCAGGTCCCGTGAAATGCATCATCCTTTCTGGCGTCAATCAAAATAAAAATAATTTCTATACTTTCAATCTGAATTGATTGCATGTAACATTTGGGGTGCCTCCTCTCAACTTGTGTACAGTTTAGGGGCTGGTTCACACTGTAAGAGTTTTTTTAAAAGCTAGTGATTTGAAAAGCTCTTGCTAATGCAATGCTATGGGGTAGTTTTACAAAATCACATCACTCCAGTGAGAACACACATATGATTACATTAGCAAGAGCTTTTAAAATCACAAAGCGTTTAGAAAAGCTCTTGTGATGTGAACTAGCCCTTACCCTTCCCTTGTAAGTAGTATTTGTTTCATTTATTATCCCATTGCCTGAAAATACTACACAATTTGGTGCTCCTGGAGTTCTCTGGTTTTTGGGGTTTTTTTTGTGAGTCACCTGAATTTCATCCAACAGATACCCTTCCCTTGATTGGTTCAGTTTCGAGTCAGAGACAATTTGCATGGAAACAGAATTCAAGATCATCTGTAAGAAGCTTGCCATACTTTGTCTGGCATCGTGCTGCTTTCTGCATTGCGGGACAGCAAGTAAATATGTAACTAGATGAAATTACTTTCAGTGGTCCTCTGCAGACACGTTCAGTTTCCATTTTCCATTTGCGTATAAGCTGAGGAACCCCTTTTTCCTTCAGAAACCAGAAAAAGTTATTGACTTGCCTATAAGCTCCCTCCCAGTATAACCCCCTCCACAGTAGCCAGATGTGCCCCCAGTACTAGTTATCACACCTCCCCATAGCCAATTTCCAGACAGGAATAATCCTTGATCATTGCACAAATGACACAATGCTGCACGATCGACTTCACAAGCCAGAAGACACAGGTAGTCTTGAGCAGAGCATTCTGCACACCATGTTGTAGGGGATGGGGGGCAAGGACACAGCAGGGAGCCAGCTGACAAGAGCAGGATCACTAGCGCAAGATCCTTACGCTCCTCTGCCTGTAACGAAACCTACTTCGCTATCGTTCTACTCCACTGACTCGCATTTAAGCCAGGGGGTAACTTTTCAGCACATTTTTTTTTTGTGCTGAAAAATTAGGCTTATACATGAGTATATAAGGTATTTCTTACAATATGCTAATCAGATCACTCTGTTCACAGTAGATAAACTGCTAGTATTGTTCATTGACCGATTTAAAAAAAACTTTCACAAATATAAAATGATAAATTAAACACAAATCAGGGTGACCAGTAGGTGTTCTTCAGGTTATATAGTCTGCTGTATGTCATTCTGGACCCTGGACAGAAGCTGATCAAATCTGAAACAAAACACAAATCCATGACAAATAGAACAGTAGAGGCAGGAAGAAAAGAAAAAAAAATACTTAACACCCTCACAGACCTGCAATGCATGAAGAACTTCTCGAGTGCCTCTGGAGTTCCTGGCCTCATAAACTGTGCTCTTTATGCCAATTTCTGTGGCAATGGGTGGACTTGCCACACCCTGTAGGTAGGCGTGGTCTGCTGATCTTCATGGTATAAAAAGAATAAGGGATACCAACTCTAGACATTATTTGAACAAACTAGTATCCATGTAAAAAAAAAAAAAAAATGCCACAAAAATGAAATGTATATCACTTGTCTACACAAAGAGGGAACATTTAACACCCAGACTCCTCCCAAGATAATAGTAAATACAGAACTATACTGTGAAAAACTTTGGAGGAAGTTTCATTTAAAAAAATAACTCCAACTGAACTGTTAGGGCTTGTTCACACTATTATGATTATTATTATTTAGTATTGATATATTGCCTACATCTTCCACAGTGCTGTACAGAGTATATTGTCTTGTCACTTAACTGTCCTCAGAGGGGCTCACAATCTAATCTCTACCATAGTCATGTGTCTGTATATGTATCATAGTATGTGGCCAATGTCTTTATAGTGTGTTAGGGTGAAGCCATCTAACTTACTTACTTACTGAATGTTTTTTGGATGTGGGGGGGGAAACCATAGTGCCCAGAGGAAGCCCATGCAGACACTGGGAGAACAAACTCATTCCTTACAGATAGTGCTCTGGCTGGGAGCCCTGCAAGGCGAGAGAGCTAACCAATACACCACTATGCTGCCTGTACCACTGTGTCAGCTTTAATGCAATCTGCAACAACATATGAAAATCCATACACTTTGATATTTGTATTAACATCTGTGTTGTGCATTGTGTGTGTATTCCTTATGGAAGATTTGGCAGAAGGATGATCTGGTTGCCCTAAAGCCATGTGACTTAATATATGCAGTGGCTGGATAGTGTAGTGGTTAATGGCTCTGCCTCTGACACTGGTGACCTGGTTTCGGCTCTTCCTGTTCAGTAAGCCAGCACCTAGGATCCTTGGGCAAGACTCTCTAACACTGCTACTGCCTATAGAGCGCACCCTAGAGGCTGCAGCTCTGGTGCTTTGAGTCTGCCAGGAGTAAAGTGCAATATAAATGTTCTGTGTCTTATAGAGTAGACAGAGAAACCATCCATTTATGTGCAAAAAGAGGTTCAATCTTGAGTATAAGTAGTTTCAAAAACAAAATCAAATCCAAAAAGTTTCAGTAAAAAAAAATGTAATTTTTCTCTTTCTGCCAGGTCACAATTTCCACACCGTTCAGCTTTTTGGAAGAAAACATGCACATTTTCACATCCTTGTTTCCAGAGCATGCAAACATTTGCATATGAATGAAAATTTTAATGCGAATAAATAAACATGCTGTAAAACGGAACCCTGCCTTAGAACAGCTGGACAAGCCTGACTTGTCTATACTGTTTCCGGCTATTTTTCCCTGGATGAGTCCATACCGCCAGGGAGGTTGAAAGGCCATCTCAAGATATAGGTGTGCTTTATATCTTCTAATGGTTCAGAAATTTGGAATAAAATGTTACTTTTTGTGTTAAATAAAACTTCTGCATCTAATAATCCTTGCCCTAAAAATGTATTTATGTGAACCGAAACGGAGGAATTGAGGGAGCTAGTACCATGCTCTGCGTTTGAGGCTGCTGCTGCTTGGATTGCATACTCCTGCTGTTCATAATAGCAGGCACAGGCTGAGCCTCTCTACACTCTAGTCTGTGGGGCTAGAAATGAACAGGTTTTTGGGTGCTGATCAGGTATATTAATTTATGTGAAATCTGTTAATCCAAGAATTCCTGAACCGTTAAACTGCATATATCAAAAAAGTGTGCTGCAGTGATTTTAGCGCCGGGGATAACCTCTAGTAGAATATTGGTAAATTATCAATATTCTCCTGTTGGGCTCTACCTAACTCTAATTCTGTAAGGTTTACCAATATTTTTTTTGCTGTTGCCTAGCCTAACCATATTCTCACTTGAACCCTCCCTCTTACCATGCCTAACCTACCCACTGCGCCACAATCTCTGCAGATATAAGTGACACCTTTTGTTGCTTAAAACTCCCCCCAGCATTTGCACCACCTAATTATAATCATCGGGCACTGCCAATGCTCACAATACCCCTTGAGAGCTAATAAAACAGCAGTTAACATTGCAGTCTATGCAGCGCCCATTTTACTGGACGACTGTTGGTGCCAAAGTTGCCTGTTTCGGTTAAAACCATCTCTGCCAGTAAGTGGACAGGATTAGGAAAATGCTTGTGCCTGGAGCGGAGCTTCTTCATTATGTATGTCTGCTTTCTTTATATCTAAAGTTGGCTGTAAATAGAGGATGAGCATCTCGTAAAAACTTTTTACTTAAAAAAAAAAAAAAAAGTTGAATAAATGATTGGATGACATGGACAAATGTTCAGTGTTTGACATTACCGATAACCACAACACATTTTCATACTTACTAGATTCCTCTGGCCAGCATTGAATAGTGGATGGAGCTGCTTATTAGCCAAATAATATGCACGCGATGGAATGATTACTCATTTAGGGAGAATTCTTTACACTTTAATTTTAGTGTGTGTGTGTGTGTGTGTGTGTGTGTGTGTGTGTGTGTGTGTGTGTGTGTGTGTGTAACCATGGGTCATCTTGGGTAGGAAACTTAGGTCCCATAGTCTCCAGTATCCTGTTATACTATTTGTATCTCTTCGTAAAAAGCTTTGACAAAAAAACCTTGTTGTGCTGAAATACCAGACTTATGTGGCACTCTGAATGTGTTACAGAATAATGGCAAAAATGAAGCAATACTATTAAACTAAAATAACAAATCAGTTAACCCCTCAAATATTATATACCTCAACTAATTGTCGCAGTATTTAGTGCTTGTCTGGCATGATATAGAATATCTAAATCATGAACACTACAAATGACACAAGCCAACGCTGATGACATTTATCTGTACATTTACTATGGGTGCTACATGTGCACCATCTGATGTTTGCACTTAGAAGTGTGGGAAGAAAAATAAACGTTTCTAGATCTAGCAATTGTAAAACTGAGAAATGGGATTGAAATAAGACCCTTAGCCTACAGCCTGGCATTTGCAACAAACTAGATGACTTAGGGCTGGTTCACACGGACGTCTGTCCCGCATTTACCACCGGGGTCCGGGATTCGCTGTTAAAGGGAGCATTAACTTAGAGGTATATGGATGTTTCCTTTTAAACAATAGCAGTTGCTCGGCAGCCCTGCTGATCTCTTTGGCTTCAGTAGTGGCTAAATCACACACCTGAAACAAGCATGCAGCTAATCCAGTCTGACTTCAGTCAGAGCACATAATCTGCATGCTTGTTGAGGGGCTGTGGCTAAAAGTATTAGAGACAGGATCAGCAGGGGAGTCAGGCAACTGGTATTATTGTAAAAGGAAAAATCCATATCCTTCTCAGTTTAGGTTCCCTTCAAACGCTCCCATTCATGTGAATGGAAGTGTTTGTACTGGGGTTTTACTGGTGTTTGCATGAACGCGACGTTCTGATTCCGATTTTCCCCTTTTGAGGTGCTATTTCTAGTGTCCAGGGTTGTTTAACCACTGGGGACAAAAAAACGTAGATTGCGACGGGAAGCCACTAAGAGCTGTCGAAAGCACAAACACCACACCATCGAAGGAGACGCCCAGTGCAGTCCATGTGAACCAGCCCTTAAAGTGGGAGTTAGTCTTTCATAACATTGTATACTTGTTTCCCTACATTGTATTACCCATAGAGTTATCCTTACCCCATTTTTTTTACAAAGTTATGTCATCTGTAAAACTCACAAGTCCTCCAGCACAGAATGTCAGAGGGGCTGGGAACGGTCACTGCAGGAATAAATTATGCTAAATTCATTCAGAGATCTTTTAGAGTGAGGAAAACATTCTACTTCATGTTTACAGTCACACTGAATCCTGCAAAAGAGAAATAACTTTTTTGCATTGTAATCAACTGCAATTAGTACAAAGACAATTGAGGAAGCATGTAACTGATTAGCTTTTGAGCAAAATGGAATGGAACTGTACACCTTTAATGTGTGAACCAAGCCATAGAAAACTAATACAACACTAACAGGATAGGACTGGAACAGAAATGTACAGATTTATGTATGAACCAAGCCATACAAGACTGATGCAAACTGAGAAAAAAGTGACTGGACAGAACTGGAACGAAACTGTACACCTTTTATACATGAACCCAGCCTATCGCTGTATGCTGAAAAACTGATGCGTTTTAACTCATTACTTGTTTGGAGCAGTGCACTATTGTATCAGCTTTCAGTTAAAGTGTGTAGATATGAACTGACCCATAGGGAAAACACTACCTTCACCTGCTTATCATTTTTCCATTCAATTATAACTGACAGATACTGATTCAGTCTGAAAGGACTTGAGGACCAGAGATTTATACCCCCCTACTGACCAGGCCATTTTTTACAATTCGGCACTTCACAACTTTAACAGTTTATTGCTCTGTCATACAACTTAGCACCCAGCATCGCTGACCGACAGGCTAAGCTCCCGTCAAATCATGCTCCTTGCGAGATTACTCCATATGGCAGCATGGAAGAACAACAGAGCCACTGGGTGGCGGTCGCAGGGTGGTTAATCTTTTCAATAAATATACAGTTAATAATTGTTTATGGAAGCTCTTAAAGAGACACTGAAGCGAGAATAAATCTCGCTTCAGTGCTTATATTCAGCAGGGGCATGTGTGCCCCTGCTAAAACGCCGCTATCCCGCGGCTAAACGGGGTCCCTTACCTCCCAAATCCCCTCCATGGTGGCCGGGGATCTCTTCCTGATTGAGGCAGGGCTAATGGCCGCAGCCCTGCCTCACGCGTGTCTGTCAGTGCGTATCTCCGCCTCTCCCTCGCCCCTCTGTCTTCCTTCGCTGAGAGGGGCGGGGGAGAGGTGGCGATGCGCCGCTGATAGACGGCGCTTAGAGGCAGGGCTGCAGCCGTTAGCCCTGCCTCAACAGCAGCAAAATCTACGACCAAGTTGGTCGTAGATTTTGCAGGGGTGGATTTGGGGGTGAAGGGACCCCCGTTTAGCCGCGGGATAGCGGCGTTTTAGCAGGGGCACACATGCCCCACACGAGATTTATACTCGCTGCAGTGTCTCTTTAAGGGTGTGCTAAACTGTTAGAGCAGAGCTGACATTTTGACTATACTTACACTTCCAAGATTGAGCATGTGTGCCCTCTAAAGGTCCCCATTAACAGTACAATGTTTTTCACCAAATACGATCTTTGGACGAATGCGATCTTTGGATTTTTACGAACGAAAATTAGCAGTTTATGAATGCAATAAATAAGGAATGATTCGTTGGTTGATTGCTAAATAGGATAAAATCGATCCGAAAGTCGGATTTTATGATCTGTTTGAAGAAAGAATCGTTCAGTAAATGGCGATTTAGTTACGATCCTTCAAACCGCATCAAAAGATCGCATTTAGAGAAAAATTGTACCGTTAATGGGCACCTTTAGAATAATGTCCACTGGTGTATAGTCTATTCGGATGCCAAGAATTGGCTGAATTTATGCGACACATTTATATATGGACAGCATGTACTATTGTTCAAACCGCCTGCCTCCCCCAAGTGCTGTAATAACAGCGCAGGAGATTTGGGCACAGCTGGCGCCACCATAGACCGTAATAGGAATTACGGCTATAGCAGTGCACAGTGAGTAATTTCTGTGCCGTCAGAAGACGGAGCGGAAGTTACTTTTAAAACACTGTAATTCAACCTCCAGCAATAGTTAGAAGCCGAATTTACATCATTCCCCATTATCCACATGGACCTAGAGGGGGAATAGTATTTAACGCCGCCGGAATCTTGTGCAGCAGCAGGGTAAGCCATCCCGGCGGCGAGATCACAGGCATGCGCCTCCCCTTACCAGCAGCAAGTGCAACTTACTAGCAGCACGTGCAACTGTTTGATATACAGCCTGTCGTGTTGCCTATCTGTAGATCTGGATTACAGAAGCTGCTCATAGTACCAGTGCACACCAAAACCCTCTAGCACAGGGGTCTCAAACTCGCGGCCCGGGGGCCATTTGCATCCCTCGATACAATATTTTGTGGCCCTCGCCGGCAAAAGCTTCCTTATAGTTCGCTTCAGTGCTCCCAAGTAATCCGCTGCATCCCCGCCGCTAAACAAGGGCTGCAGAACCCCCAAATCGCCCGAGGGGCAATCCGCCGGCATTTCCTGGAAGGGGCAGAGCTTTCAGCTTCAGCTCTGCCCCTCCTGACGTCAATCGCCGCACGGATCACCGCTTCTCCCCGCCCCTCTATGAGAAGATCAGAGTTTTTCTTAGTCACTGTGCTGGGTTTGGATTCTAGAATACTCAACCCTATACCTAACAACATCCCTGTAGTAAATACTTTGTGGCAACAGACTACCCTCAATGTTCTGGTATATTTGTGTTCTTCTGTTAAATTTCTATTCTACTTACATACTGTCCAGTGCATGTGACCTAGATCCAGTTCTGATATTTGATTATGTTCTCTTTGCTTTATTGTTTCAATGTTGTTATATGATGAATAATTTGTTCAACATTAAACAAAAATGTGTAAGACACCCCAGCCATGTGAAAATGTTGCTGGCGCTGCTGGGTAAAGTCATTTATTGTTTTATCGTCATGCAGGTGTCATAGTAAAAATACCAATCACCATATATGTATGAAGATGAGTTCAGATGAAAAGGGTGAAGTCCATCTGCAAAGCAACATGAGCAAAGAAAAGCAAGCTTTGGAGAGTGTTACCTCGGTAGGTACAGAAAATAAGACTGAAGATCACAATTTAAACAGTGCTGAAATTGACAATAAATATGAATCTTCATCAGATAATGATGTAATCTGTCTAGACAACGAAAGTAATATAACAATGACCAGATCACCTCCAGATCAACCCCTTACGAGCAATCCCACATCTCCAAATTCTGAAGTGTCAGATAACAGCCAGATAGACTGTGTACCAGAGAGTCCCCTCTCAGACCAGTGTGGTATAGACTCAGGAGCAAGTGTACAAGACACCGAGGCTTATGAATTTGAAGATTTACCATTTTCAGAAGATCAGGAAAGTGAATCTGAGACCTCCACAGAAGGGGACAAGAAGAGCAGTCGTGGTCCTAAGGTTGAACATGAGCATTCACCTTTAACAGAAGATGACCAAGAAAAAGCCAAGACCGTTCTGAAGTCTGAAATTAAACATGACTCTAGAGCTAGAGAACACACTAGTGAACACAAGGAGCGTAAAGCAAAGGACAGTGAAAGACAGAGAGTTGCCAAAATATCTGATCATCTCTTTCCTGGGAAAGAAGGGGAAACAAGGTAGCGTGTTTGTGTTTAATTCTCATCAGCATGCAAGCATGAGCATGTAATAGATTTGCAACAAGTGTAGGTATTATGATTGTGGTTTTATGATATGCCAATGATTTAACTCTGGTCAGAAACCTTGTCTTAATTAAAGAGGCCTATAAAAGTGTTGCTGAAATATTACAGTTATCTCTTTGGCAGTTGTTTGCTGGCTTTCCTTTGTCTTGCCTCTGAACGTGTGAATGTTGATTGTAACAATTAATTTTTTTAGGAGAATCTTATCATTGACCACAGCTCTGTAGTGAAAACTTGCTGCTAGTGGAATGTGTGGGTAGTGGTTGTATTATGCAAGTAACTGATCAATTTAGTAATGGTTTATAACACTTTCCATTTAGCCCCGCTGACTTTATGCAGGTTTTTCCAAGTGTTTGGCCATAGGTCCTTTAGAACTAGATATCATTTGATCTACATTTTAAATGAATCCATGAGCAAACATAATTACTGTAGTTTTGTTTAACCTACTGGTTTATTGGAATTTGTGTATTGGAATCTGTATGTTTGAAATTATGTATACATTGGCAAATGGACAGTTTTTAAGGCCAATGTGAACCGGGCCTTAGCCATTTGTTAGTACTTGATGTGCAGTTCTGTGTTGTATTATGGTGCCACTGTTTGGTGGCAGGATTTGAAGCTTAAGCACAGTTTTGTCACAGGTCCTTCTCGGCATGGTACAAAACTTTCATTTAATACTGATACTGACCGACAATAGGTCTTACTGATACCATTTCTATGTGCCCAATTGTGACCTTTAACCAACTCACTAACTATCCTTGCCCATAACCAATCCTAGATGCCCTACTATTGCAGAAATACTATTGAACACAAGTGTCGCACAAAACATTTTTCCTTCGTTTGAGAAGTATTGGGGGCATGGATTGTCCATGGCAAGTTTCAACTACTTTGGGATAGTCTTGATTGTTCATGAAAAAAAATCACTGAGAATTAAGGCAAAGGTGTTGTTCTAGAAACTATGCATATGGATGTTTCTTTCCTCCGAGACTTAGCACAGTTTGTTAAAGATTAATGACTAGAAAAGAAGACCCATAAAGAATAGCACCAATCAAGAGTATAGTTTCAAAAATATGTATACACATTTTTATTGTATACATATTTCCATTGAAAAGTGGGGCGAAGCCCATGGAACTAGTGGGACTGTCTTGAGGGGATCCCAGTCACTCCTTTGCTGCGCTGCCCATATCTGCTCTTACACGCTCTTTATTTCTCTATGCAGTTTATCTATACAGGCTGCTCCTAGGTTTATTTGAAAGTGTAATATGCAGTTTGCCACATTTTTTTTTTTTTTTTTTTTTTTTTTTTTTTTTTACAGGATTGTGTTTTTTCTTTGCACTATAGCACTTTATTCATGGTTTATTTTATGGATATTGTCATAGCTACACTAAATATATATTTTTGAAGGGTATATGTTTATCACTTGTTATAGCACTTTACTGAACCCGAGTTCATCCACCTGTGAGTTCCTTATTGGAACCCATTAGGTTGGTTATTCTATATTGGCTTCTCCTATATACAACTTTGTTATTGGGTGTACTTATGATATGTTGTTTGCAATATTTATCATATTCATTTGCATGAGCATGATTGTTAGCAGCAAAGTGATTTAGGACGACAGGGTCTGTTTTACATAGTTACATAGTTATTTTGGTTGAAAAAAGACATACGTCCATCGAGTTCAACCAGTACAAAGTACAACTCCAGCCTGTTTCCTCACATATCCATGTTGATCCAGAGGAAGGCGAAAAAAACCCTTACAAGGCATGGTCCAATTAGCCCCAAAAGAGAAAAATTCCTTTCCGACTCCAGATGGCAATCAGATAAAATCCCTGGATCAACATCATTAGGCATTACCTAGTAATTGTAGCCATGGATGTCTTTCAACGCAAGGAAAGCATCTAAGCCCCCTTTAAAGAGACTCTGAAGCAAGAATAAATCTCGCTTCAGAGCTCCGTGTTAGCAGGGGCATGTGTGCCCCTGCTAAAACGCAGCTATCCCGCGACTAAACGGGGGTCCCTTCAACCCCAAACCCACCCCCGCCGCAAGACTTGGTCACAAGTTGGTCGTAAAATTTTCTCTTCCTGGAGGCAGGGCTAATGGCTGCAGCCCTGCCTCCAGTCGCGTCTATTAGACGCGCATCGCCGCCTCTCCCCCGCCCCCCCGCCCCTCTCAGTGAAGGAAGACTGAGAGGGGCGGGGGAGAGGCGGAGTTACGCGGCTGACAGACGCGCGTGGGGCAGGGCTGCGGCGGTTAGCCCTACCCCAACCAGGAAGCGCTCCCCTGCTGTACGGAGGGGATTTGGGGGTGAAGGGACCCCCGTTAAGCCGCGGGATAGCGGCGTTTTAGCAGGGGCACACATGCCCCTGCTAACTATGAGGTCTGAAGCGAGATTTATTCTCGCTTCAGACTCTCTTTAAATGTAGGTATAGAGTTTGCCATAACGACTTCCTGTGGCAATGCATTCCACATCTTAATCACTCTACTGTAAAGAACCCTTTCCTAAATAAATGGCTAAAACGTTTTTCTTCCATGCACAGATCATGTCCTCTAGTCTATTGAGAAGGCCTAGGGACAAAAAGCTCATCCACCAAGCTATTATATTGCCCTCTGATGCATTTATACATGTTAATTAGATCTCCTCTAAGGCGTCTTTTCTCTAGACTAAATAAACCCAGTTTATCTAACCTTTCTTGATAAGCGAGACCTTCCATCCCACGTATCAATTTTGTTACTCGTCTCTGCACCTGCTCTAAAACTGCAATATCTTTTTTGTAATGTGGTGCCCAGAACTGAATTCCATATTCCAGATGTGGCCTTACTAGGGAGTTAAACAGGGGCAATATTATGCTAGCATCTCGAGTTTTTATTTCCCTTTTAATGCATCCCAAAATTTTGTTAGCTTTAGCTGCAGCGGCTTGGCATTGTGTACGATTATTTAACTTGTTGTCGATGAGTACTCCTAAATCCTTCTCCAAGTTTGATGTCTCCAACTGTATCCCATTTATTTTGTATGGTGCTAGACCATTGGTACGACCAAAATGCATGACTTTACATTTGTCAACATTGAATTTCATCTGCCATTTATGTGCCCATATAGCCATCCTATCCAGATCCTGTTGCAATATGTGCCTATCTTCCTGAGTTGATGATTCTGCACAATTTTGTATCATCTGCAAAAATAGCAACATTGCTCACTACTGCATCTACTAGGTCATTAATAAATAAATTGAAGAGCACTGGACCCAGTACAGACCCCTGTGGGACCCCACTGCTAACAGTCTCCCATTTTGAGTACGATCCATTGACCACAACTCTTTGTTTTCTGTCCATTAGCCAGTTCCCTATCCATGCACACAGACTCTTCCCCAGTTCTTGCATCCTCAACTTTTGCACCAGACTTTTGTGGGGAACAGTGTCGAAGGCCTTTGCAAAGTCCAAGTATATCACATCTACAGCATTCCCAATATCCATATTAGCATTCACTACCTCATAAAAGCCGAGCATGTTAGTCAAACAGGACCTGTCTTTAGTAAACCCATGTTGATGCTGAGAAATAAGATTATTTTCTACTATGAAGTCATGTATAGTATCTCTTAGTAACCCCTCAAATAGTTTGCATACAACTGATGTTAAGCTTACAGGTCTATAATTTCCTGGATCTGATTTTTTGCCCTTCTTAAATAGTGGGAAAACGTGGGCTGTACGCCAATCCACTGGGACTCTGCCAGTTGAAAGAGAGTCACAAAAGATAAGATAAAGGGGTTTATCTATAACTGAACTTAATTCCCTTAGGACCCGAGGATGCATGCCATCTGGGCCAGGTGCCTTGTCTATTTTTAATTTATTTAGTTTTTCCTTCACTTCTTCCTGCTTTTAATTTTGGACTACCAAAGGTGTCATATTAAATTTTTGTAATAAAGACAATGGTATTCATATTTTTGAAACTATCCTCTTGAGTGGTGCTGTTCTTTAAGGGTCTTCCTTCCTAGTTCCTAACTTATGGTTTTGGACTCTAGCACGCTCAAATTGCAGGTGTTGCAGACATTTCCTTTTGGTTACAGTTTGTTAAAGAGCTCAAGGAGGAAAATAGCAAAGTCAGACGCCAGCTTTATAGTCTTTGAAGAAGGTAAAAGAAAACCCGCCAATATACTGGTGTTCATTTTAATAATTCAGTGGCCCTCTTGGAGAAATTTGCCAGTGTCGCCCCAGATTCTCATTCCTCACTCAAATCAAGCTGATGCATATTGATCAGGTGATTAGCATTCGCCACAGTTTTTCTGCAACTTTCCAACTTTGCTCTCAAATCGATAGCTATAATTAAAAACAGGTCGTGGGAAAATTGTTTTAACCTTTATTGAACTAAGTGGCATAACGGTAGCCATTCTGCAGAGTAGCTCAGTGGATCTGTTTAATATTTACTTGCTCCAGTGCTGCTTCAGGTCTTCTCTAACTTCCTGCCAGCCACACACACACTCTATGCTGCATTCTTCTGGCTCCTGAGGCACATCATGTGATCAAGAGAAGAAGGTATGCAAGCACAGAACATGCAACTGCCAGGAAGAACCAAACATGCACAATGCATCGCTGGAGCAGGTAAATATTACTCTGCTCTGCTGCACTACTCTATGTGGGGAAATGGTGGTGGGGGTGTGTTTTACCAGCCACTTGGGGGTTGGGTGTATTGGATCCCAGGAGGGGGTCCCATACTAATTTTGTTGTGGGGGGATGGGTTATTTCTGCCCCCAATTTAAACTGACAATGTTACAATCAGTATTGCTAGCTAGTCTGCTCCTCTAGACAAGTGGCATGCTGTCGTTTTTTACTGCTTGCAATGATAGACATTGAAAGGGCCACATAAAATGGCAAGAAGGGCCTCATTCGGCTCATGGGCCTGTGCTGTATGCTATACAAGAGATTTGATGAATTATTCTGCAACACAACTGATACGTTGTGAATGCACTCTGAAACTTTCTAGTGTGGTTGATAACCTGCAGTTAAGGCTGATGCACACCAAACCTAGCATGATTCCATGACTTAGACTAACAGGAGCTTCACATGTCAAAATGTGATGTATTCTCTCCTGCCAGTCATGTTTCATTCCAAAGCCAATGGTATCACTGATCTATTTACTGTTGAACTTCTTACCATTTTGCACTATTCGATATAAGATAAAATTTCAACAGTAATCTAATGGAACGTCAAATGCTCCACTGCCAGTTTTTTGTATTTGCTAGATGCAGTACAAAGCTGTGAAGCAGTTTGTTGTGTACAAGTCCTCCATCTTATCCTGTAGGTACAGATCAGATACAGGTCAAAAGAAGCATTTAGCCAGAAAATCTTGTTAGGCTATCTCACGGAGTTGAAAGCACAAGTAAATATTAAGACTTTTAATTTCCATCAGCTAATACTTCAGTATAGATGCAGTATAAGAATGAAGATTTAAATCGATTCAAATTTCAGCATGTAAAAGGTTTACTTTTAGGTGTAGAAATTTGCTTTGTTTTGTAGTGTTCGGTATTATACAGACTACATGTATTTTATATGTTAAATCTTATAGTAAACTTATTAAAAGTTTAACAAAGTCTGATAAAACTTTACAGGTAATGAGGCTGTCAAGGTGATATAGCACATTATTGGAATTTCAAAGTACAGATAAAAAGTATCGCCTGAAAATAGCAATATAACAAAATAACACACAGTGAAGAAGAAAAAGCGCAGTAGATTAAGCAATTAGCTTGTATCAGGATTATGGTGGAGGGTGACAAACTATAACTGTGTAGATTGAAACCACAATATGGTAAAAGTCATAGAAAAGATATCCCTTGCAAGGCAGAGAAAACAGCCTATGATATATCGTGAACTGAGTGCATTATGATTATACACGTGTTGAGGTATTACAGTGTTACCAATTCTATGGTTGGTGAAATCTATCAACATGCTGAAATTAATGCAATGTTCTCAGATAAATTGTTCGATTATAATGGAAATAGTCAGAGGCGGAACTAGGACACTTTAGTCCACTGAAAACAGAGATAACCTAACATTCAAGAATAACCTAAGAAACTGTTCAGAGAGAGCGGATTCATTTTAGAATAAGGCCCGATTCAGGCATTTCATTAAAATGATTTTTTTGTAAGCGTGCAGAAAAGTAGTTGAGACCTTTTGGTGGCAATCCTTGTTTTTCACCTCCTCAGAGGGTCATTTGAGGTGACCCTGGTTCACCTCAAACAATGGCAAAATAGGGATTGAAATGCGGCTTTTGCATAAACAGTGAGAAACGATGGTACTGTCACTTAAAGGAATACTGTATAGGGGGTCAGGGGAAAATTAGTTGAATTTACCCGGGGCTTCTAATGGTACCCCGCAGACATCCTGTGCCCGAGCAGCAGCTCACAGATGCTCCAGCCCCGCCTCTGGTTCACTTCTGGAATTTCAGACTTTAAAGTCTTAAAACCACTGAGCCTGCGTTGCCGTGTCCTCGCTCTCACTGGTTTCACCAGGGAGCGTACTGTGCAGGCCCAGTATGGTCTGTGCCTGCGCAGTATGCTCCTGATGACATCAGTGGGACCGAGGACACGGCAACGCAGGCGCAGTGGTTTTCAGACTTTAATGTCTGAAATTTCAGAAGTGAACCGGAGGCGAGGCCAGAGCATCCGTGAATGGCTGCCTGGGCACAGGATGTCTGCGGGGGACAATTGGAAGCCCCGGGTAAGTTCAACTCATTTCCCCTGCCCGATTTGACGTCCGGACGGCTGAAAGACAGGACGTCCAAACGATGGGTCGTTTAAAAAAATCCGACGTGTGTATGGGCCTTTAGGCATAAAAAACATTTAATTCTCTATTTCTATCTGGTGATCATATAAAAGGAATGCTAAAAAGGCAGTGCATAACTTTAAAATCAATCTTACTTTTTTAATGCAGAGAGTAATCCTCCTGTCCCCAGCTCCTTAGTACGCAGCCAGTAATCAGCCGCAAAAGAGAAGTTGCAGTGCAGGCTAGGACGGGGGGAGTTTCTGCACAGACGCAGCTAGTTCAGCCTGATTGGCTGCAGCCTGTGTCACTCTCACTCCTTTTCCTCTCATTGGCTGCCTCCCATGACTATCCGTGTCTGCCCCCTCCCCACACTCCAGCCCGACAGGCATCTCCGCTGATTCATGTGGGCAGTGGCTGCTACCACTGCATCGCATCCATGGGGACCCCGTCCCTGCTACAATTTCCTTAAGGATTCACTGCATTTACAATCAAGGCTTGCTATTGGTGGGGGGAGTAAGTGAGGAAATCACCTCACCATTGGCTTCAGCTGGAGGGAGTAAAGATGGCCCCTGCCAGCGAACAGAATTCTCTCCATTTACCTTTTCTTATTTTATAAAGTTCACTGAAATCAATACTTGGACCGTGCAATACACATGTTATGTAAGTAGAGCTAGTATTTATCTACTTATATATGTTGTTGTGTTTTTTTTTTATCTGGTGTAGTATGGCTGACAGCTCCTCCTTTAAAGAGACTCTGAAGCGAGAATAAATCTCGCTTCAGAGCTCATAAATAGCAGGGGCACGTGTGCCCCTGCTAAAACGCCGCTATCCCGCGGCTAAACGGGGGTCCCTTCACCCCCAACCCACCCCCCGCAAAAGTGTGTCGTAGAAAAAGTCGCTGGCTGTCTCTTCCTGGAGGCAGGGCTAACGGCTGCAGCCCTGCCTCCAGTCGCGTCTGTCAGCGGCGCATCGCCGCCTCTCCCCCGCCCCTCTCAGTGAAGGAAGACTGAGAGGGGCGGGGGAGAGGCGGAGATACGCGCTGACAGACGCGCGTGGGGCAGGGCTGCGGCGGTTAGCCCTGCCCCAACCAGGAAGCGCTCCCCCGGTGTATCGAGGGGGATTTGGGGGTGAAGGGACCCCCGTTAAGCCGCGCTATAGCGGCGTTTTAGCAGGGGCACACATGCCCCTGCTATTTATGAGGTCTGAAGCGAGATTTATTCTCGCTTCAGACTCTCTTTAAAGGGTCACTTAAGGGTAGAAAAAGAGTTTTACTCACCTGGGGCTTTCACCAGCCCCCTGCAGCTGTCCGGTGCCCACGCAGTTTAGCTCGGATCCTCCTGGCGCCGCCAGCAGCTACTTCCGTTTTTGGCAACAGGCGCTGGCAGGCCTGGGAACGCGAGTGATTCTTTCGCATTCCTTGCCGCAATAGCAGTATAGAGGGCGCTATTGCGGCCAGGAACGCAAAGAATCACTCGTGTTCCCACGCCTGTTGGCGTCTGTCGCCGAAAACTGAAGTAGCTGCCGGCGGGGCCAGGAGGATCCGAGCGAGACTGTGTGTGCACCGGTCAGCTGCAGGGGGCTGGTGGAAGCCCCAGGTGAATAAAACTCATTTTTTTTCTACCCTTAAAGAGACTCTGAAGCGAGAATAAATCTCGCTTCAGAGGTCATAGTTAGCAGGGGCACGTGTGCCCCTGCTAAACCTCCGCTATAGCGCCGCTAAACGGGGGTCCCTTCACCCCCAAACCCCCCACTGCGACACTTGGTCGCAGACTTGGTCGCTCCTGGAGGCAGGGCTAACGGCTGGAGCCCTGCCTCCAGTCGCGTCTATCAGCGGCGCATCACCGCCTCTCCCCCGCCCCTCTCAGTGAAGGAAGACTGAGAGGGGCGGGGGAGAGGCGGAAATACGCGCTGACAGACGCGCGTGGGGCAGGGCTGCGGCGGTTAGCCCTGCCCCAACCAGGAAGCGCTCCCCCGCTGAAACGAGGGGATTTGGGGGTGAAGGGACCTCCGTTTAGCGACGCTATAGCGGCGGTTTAGCAGGGGCACACGTGCCCCTGCTATCTATGAGGTCTGAAGCGAGATTTATTCTCGCTTCAGACTCTCTTTAAGTGTCCCTTTAAGAAAATCAGGATTGCGTAAGTATTGTTGTTGTATTGTACAACAAGGCTTTTAAGCAGGGAGAACAAATATACTGTATATGTACATCTACTCAGGACTTACCAATCAGAATCAAAGTTAATGGGAGCAGATTTATCACAACCAAAAGAAAATAAAAAGCAGCACACACATCAACTTTTGCTATTGATTTCCCTCCATTTTGCATGCACTTATGTTGATAAATCTGCCCCATTGTCTTGTACTTGTCTGATAATAAAATCCTGTATTTAATTATTCTTATCATATGCAGCAAACACATACCTGTGTGTGCTAGATGGCTGTGGATGCAGCTACACTGGCTGTCAGCAGATCTTGTCACATGTGGCATGTGCTTTTTTATCTGCCATGTGCTTCTCTGCCTCCTCCCTCCAGCTTTAGAGAACATACCAGAAAATTCTCTAGCTCTTGTCCTATCAAATATCCCCAGTCACTAACAGGACCAGTGCACACCAAAAACCTCTAGCAGATCCGCAAAACACTAGAGGTTTTTGAAGAAGATTTCAGAGTGATTCTAGGCATGTTAAGAGAGGTTTTCTAAACATGCCTAACATTTTTTTGGAGCGATTTTGTGTAGCAGATTTCAAATATTATTACAGTAAAGCTGTTACTGAAGCTGTTGTCGGGCATTCGAACGCCGCTATCGACGCACACCCGACCCGCTGGCGATCAAGCAAAATCTTCCTCATGGATAGCAACGACGGAAACGATCGATTTTGGTCAGAAATCGATCATTCGGTCAACGTTTGCGCAACGATTTCACAGCAGATTCGATTATAGTGATCGAATCTGCTGTATATCGGCGGGAAAATCGTTAGGTGTATGGGCCTCTTTAAGCTCCCTGAATGGACAATATTTTGGAGAAGCCTGTAATAAATTGTATACGTCGCAGATTCATTAATCTGTTTTGTTGGTCATGCTCTTTCATTACTTCTGTTATAACTGCAACTAACGAATTAGATATTTGCAAATTAGTCATAATGATCACATCACAACACTCACATGTAAGTAACAAGACAATATACTCTGTACAGTGCGGTGGAAGATGTTGGAGCTATCTAAATACTAAATAATAATGCTTCGTCTCAATAAATTTCTCCTCTAGGGACATGTAGGACATGATGACTGACGAGTGATCTGGAGAACACTCCTGTGATAATGTATTACTTGAGACTTTTAACCCTCACGGCACTGATCAGTAAAGCAAAGGCACTTAAAATATATTATGCTAAAAAAATGTTTTATATAAAGCATAAGTCCAAATACACAGAGGTTTACCTCGGTATCAATCCAGGTCATGTATAAAAGTGAATAGCTATTTATTTTTATGGGCAGTTTTTTTCAAGAGAAAGGGCTTGATTCACTAAGACAAATAGCATGCCTTATCAGAGATAACACACCTTATCAGAGTAGCATACCAAACTTAAGCCTGCTAGTTGGCAATGACGAGAGCTCCACTCGTCCTGCCCTGAGCGGGTTCGTAGTGCTCGCTATGCTACTCTGATAAGACATGTTAACTTTGATAAGGCATGCTATTTGTCTTAGTGAATCAAGCCCATAGTGTTAAGAAACTACTTTTGCCTCAGTTACCGTATTTTCCGGACTATAAGACGCACTTTTTCTCCCCAAAAGTGGGGAGAAAAAAATCCCTGCATCTTATAGTTCGAATACAGGGATTCCCTGACTTACGATTGCCTGCTGATACAAACCCCTGACCCACCGCAACGTCGGGGATTTCCTGTGTCCTGCTCTACCCCTGCAGAAGAAATCAGCGGCTGCTGCTATCAGGGCTGTGGAGTTGGAGTCGGGGTTGAGGAGTCAAAGTCGGAGCAATTTTGGGTACCCGGAGTCGAAGTCTGAGTCGGTGATTTCATAAACTGAGGAGTCGGAGTCGGATGATTTTGCACAAAATCTACAGCCCTGGTAAGTATTAGACTAAGGAGCCGGAGTCTGAGCCATTTTGCGTACCCGGAGTTGGAGTTGGTTGTTTCATAAACTGAGGAGTCTGAGTTGGAGTCGGAAGATTTTTGTACCGACTCCACAGCCCTGGCTGCTATCACTCACCTTATCCAAAGAGTTCCTGCGGCGATCAGCTGCTGTTCCCTCCTTGTCGCTGGTCTTATCTGGGTCCCTGATGTCCTTAACACTCTTACTCTGCAATCAGAAATTAGCGGCTGTAGCCACAGTTATCACTCACTTCCTCTTTTGAGCCTGCGGCGATTGGCTGCTTCTGTCTCTCTCACTCTTTCTCCTTAGCAGCAGCACTTCCTGGTCAGACGCGACCAGCCGATAGGGAGAAGGAGTGCGAGAGACAGAAGCAGCCGATTGCCGCAGGCTCAAGAGATGATGTGAGTGAGAACTATTTTCTGATTGCAGAGCAGGAACGTTGAGGATATCAGGGACAAGAAGGGAACACACAAACAGAAGAGACGGCACACCACTGGCTGCAATAAACTTTGCTGTATTGGAACAAGTGTACACTTGTTCCAATACAGCAAAGTTTATTGCAGCCAGTGGTGTGCCGTCTCTTCTGTTTGTGTGGAGCTATTCTGAAGCCGTGGGAGCAATCCGGCTGAGACTAGGGGACCCTTATACAGTTTTCTCCAGGCATCCAGTGTGTTTGACAAGGAGGGAACAGCATCTAATCACCCCAGGAACTGTTTGGATGAGGTGAGTGATAGCGGCTGCTGCTGATTCCTTGTGCAGGGGGAGAGCAGGACACGGACATGGAGGGGGGCGGGAGTCAGAGTGGGGCCACCTGGATCGAGATGCAGAGGGGGGACCACAGTGGTACCGGAGGCAGCCACAGAGGGGGACAGTTACAAACACAGAGGGAAAGGAGGCAGCCACAGGGGGATAGGAGGCAGACAGGTGACAGACACAGGGGTACTGGAGGCAACCAGGTGATAGACACGGGAACAGGTAACAAACACAGATGGACCGGAGGCAGACACAGAGGGGACAGGAGGCAGACACAGGGACAGGAGGAGGACACTAGAGGAACAAGAGGACAATATTGGGGGGAAGAACATCTATATGGCGCCCCTGGACAATAGACGCACCAGGTGTCAGGAACCGGCCCGCGGCACGCCTGCGTATACGGTTCCCGACTGCGGGTTTGACCAGACTGAGAGGGGAAGCAGCCTTAGTCAAGCTAAAACAAGGCTGGGACCCCTCAGAACACCTCTCACTGCCACCACTAGCGGTTCGCTAGCCACTTCCACTCTGCTGTCGAGTCCTCAGCGCGCACTCCGCGTTTTCGTATTTGGGTCAGCTTTGCGCTTAGGCCGAATACGAGAACGCCACGCACCCACACACACAGTACAGTTGTACAGTAACACAGCACAATCAGACACTGACATGTAATGCGAGTTACACTGTCGTGCAGCAAAACCACTAACAGTCGTTCCGAACGATACTGTTAGCTACTCGCACTGGCGGCTCGTACGTTGGGTCAGCTGCGCGCTTTAGGCCAACGTATGACAAACGCCCCCACACACACAATGCAATTACAATTTCATATGGTAGTGTTGCTCAAACATACAACTAGGCACGGACTTATACACAGCTACACTGCAGTCTCCTTTAGGCTATGAGTGTTAGTTTAGTACGGCAGAAGTCAAGCTTATTAAATAATAATTTAATATTCCAGAAAAACATAGAACAGTGCAGAACTTAATATATACAAAAGATTACAAAAAACAAAGTAAAAATAGTTACAAGATAAGAGTTACAAAGATACCACACACGGATATTTGCGTAAAAATAAAAATGGGGATTAAAAACGTTACCAACTTGAAGGTCTCAACGTTGTCGGCAGGAGCATGCCGCTTGTTCGACCAGAAGTCGAGATCAACTCTAGCTATGCGCTAACTCCAAGAGCAGATCTTTATTAGGTATCTGCCTCTGCTTTTTATACTCTGAAGTGTCCCCTGGGGCATTTAATGTCCAGCCCCCAGGAACTAATGCAGTTTCCTCGTTTGTGACATCACCGAACGCTTGTCATAATCTTTCTTGTGATATGCAAACTTCAAAGGGGTTCCTGTTTTAGCTTCTTGAAGTCTGCAGAATTCAATAGGTGAGATTGTATCCTACCAGACATCAAAAAGCTTCCTCCCCATTATTTCCTTGGTTAAAGTGTATTCTAGCACATACATGAAAAGATTGAATTTTGGTTACAGGTAGCAGTTTGCCTGTAATTGCCTGTAGACAGACGCAGACAATCACACCTGGGACAGCAGATCAAAAGTGACTGCTAGTGGCTTAATGAGCCGCTTCCTTGCCTATTGAAGGTGACTGGTCTTATTCACTGAAGACCTCTTTAGATGCAAATGTAGGTCTAGTGACCCACCCACACAAATACATGAACAGTCCATGAATCTAGCCTGCATATCTACTCCTTTGACATACCACAGCAGATATAAAAATGATAGAATATGTTTATGTATTCCTAACATTATAAGCACCCCAATATATCACCACACCAGGTTTAGTAATTTTTTTCCCCCTGGTTTTTGCTCTCTAAACCTATGTGCGTCTTATAGTCCGAAAACTACGGTAACTGCTTGACTATCAGTAGCGACTCACAGCAGGCTGAACAAAAATCCGCTTTTAGGAAGAATAGACATTGGAAAACTATTATGATATGGATGTCTGCTTTTATAATATGCAGATAGTGTCATATTTATAGGGAATATGCCATAAAGATTTTAGGGAAGTCAAAAAATGTTATAAGATTTAAAGGAGAACTCCACAAAGCTTTACATAAAAGAATTCCCTTAATTATCTCATTTATAACAACTAGTTTTGAATATCTGTTTTCTCTTACTTATAATTAGATTTAAAAGTTTACTGAAAACAGGTTTTATAGCTTCTTGTTTATTGCTTGAATTTAAATAGACTTTGTGAAGGTGTTTATGCTACCTTTTTATATTCATGATAAATAGTTTTCATGAAATAACCAAGCCACTCTGGCATTTAACTCAATTGTCTTTGAAAGAGCAGTATAACCTATATTAATGCTGCATAAATTATTTTTATTCATTTAATTAAATTAAAAAATTACCCTTTCACTTCAGTCTGTAGCTGCTATATATTTTGTAAAACTGATAAAATCTTTATAGGCTCTTTTTAAAATAAATATGTTAATTTTAGTATAGAACTTGTTTGATTTCTTATATTTTTTGTTTGTCACTTTGGTTCAGGGTTTACATAGAGGTCTAAACAAACTACCATGATCCATTCATTATATAGGAAGGAAGTGCGTTCATCTGAGGGGTCCACTAATAACTGACACTTCTGCCAAGAAAATATTGTAGAGCATTATATGGTCAATTCCTTAAAGGAAATTTTAGATGTGGGGGAAAAGTTGAGATTTGCTTACCTTCCAGCCCTGTAACCACTCAGGTCCCTTTCAGTCTTCCGGTCCGCTACTTTATTGATTTACCGGCCTTGTGTATCTCCTTGATTGCGAGCGTTCTGCGTGAGCAGTTCATAAAACTTGCTGCTGCGCAAGGCACCACCACTTGCACGTGGCTGGGGCCCACACTTGCGCAGTACCCTGCAACTGAGCCAGTCACAGACTTTAGTTGGGGGCATAAGCAACACAATGGTGTTGACCGGGAGAACAGCAAGGGACCTGGCTACGGGGTGCTAGAACAATCCAAGGCAAGTATATCTCAACTTTTTTAGCTCACTTAAGATTTCCTGAAAACAAATATGCTTATGTGACGTATCTTGTGAGTGATGTGTTTTGTCAATGCTTTAAAGTATACCTGACTTGAGGCAGCATTGTCCGTTCCTTTCCTCCTTCCATCTCAGCCCTGAGGGAGGGAGGGAGAGAGGAGGGGCGGTCAATGCACAGAGTTATGCGGCTCCAGCATGAACCTACCTCTGTGCTTACCTTAGGCATCTTGTCTCAGGTCAGGTGTCCGTTTAAAGATAGTACAAGATGTTAAAATGCAAGGGTTTTTTTTCTCTAATTATCTCTAACTCTCAAAAAGCACAAGCTAGGCACCTGCTTCAAGAGCAATGTTTCAATGTTTGCAGCTAATGTTTGAAGAACAAAAATCATTTGAAAGTTATACATTACAAATGTAATCCCTATTCCGTGGCCAGACCGTTATGAACATCTCCCTTATGGTGGCCATACATGGTACAATTTTTTCATACAATCATACCATTTCTATGTAATATAAGGGAACTGCCTACATTATCCTTTCAGTATATTCACTTAATTTACCCTTATACTACATAGAAATGGTAAGATTGTATGAAAAAATTGTACCATGTATGGCCACCATTAAAGTGAACCTGTGTGAAAACATTTATACACATGGCACATTTATGATTGCCCCATGTCTGTATTCAGTGTAACTTTTTTCTCTGCTCTGAAATAATATTTTTTATTGTCTATATGGAGTGAGATTCAGACCGGATTAGTAAAATGTGCCCACTCTTCTTTGCATCACTCATTAAGCTGCTCCCCTTTGCCAACTGTCACCACCTGTAGTTTTGTGATCTTGATAACACGATTGATTAGTGGATGTGAACCTCAATTAGTAGAAGTGAGATAGGAATTTGTGATTGTTGTCCATAGCAAACAGCCGTATTTTTTTCTTTTCCAAATGAGCCTTGTAAATATGTCAGTTGATAGCAGTACAAACATTTCAGGGGAGTTAAATGACCATGATTGCAAAAAAAAATAAATTGAAAGATTTAAAATGCATGTAAACTCATACAAATATTTCTTCCAGATTCAAATGAGCCAGAAATTACTTTTCTCCTATGTTGCTGTCATTTACAGTAGTTAGTAGAAATCTAACAGAACTGAAAGGTTTTGGACTAGTCCATCTCCTCATGGGCAATTTTTAGTTTTTTTTATTCTTTACAAAAGCAATCACTGGAAGGGATATATACAAATATGCTGGCTGCCCCCAACCTGTTTGCACACTATTTTAGCAGTTGGGCTGAGCAACTGCCATTCATTAAATGCTTTTGAAATAAAGACAGCCATGAAATTCCCCCTTGAGCAGATGAGCTAGTCCAAAACCACCATAGGAAAAAAAGTCATTTAGAGCTCGTTTTACTCTGGGAGAAATGTACTTCTTGGTTATATGTTTACATGTATTTTAAATGTTATTTTTTTTGCGATAGTAGTCCTTTAACTGTGTCACATATAGAGAAGGTAGATGCCAAATAAGAAAACGGATTATCCTTATTATCACCCAGTGTGGCACGGCTGTGGAGTTGGCAAATAATACTTTCGATTCCAAATCCAATTCCTTTATTTTTAATGTAGTATTTTTAGTTGTAAGAGCACAATATACAAGGCATTTTATTGCTTTCAAATGCAGAAATTTGAAATCTGCATGAAGATTGGTAGCCATCCAATCCAGGCACTGCCAATCTAAATGAGAATACAGTATTGACACACTTTTGATCTAAAATCTATGGCAAAGCCCTTGTCATTGTGGTCCTTTTTTATTTAATTTGTTAAAGAAACTGAAGACATTCATTAACCCTAATATTTAAACAGAAACACATTAAAACATAAAGGATATACATTAGTTAAAAATAAAAAAAACTATGAAGCATTGTCCTATGTAAAAGGAAAGACGTTTATCAGTAAGAAGTCAGCTTAGTACAGTAGATGGAGGGGAAAGGGAAACTCCAGGAGGTTTGGCCTTCTAATTGCTTAGTAAATGGTGGTGTGCAAAAGCTAAGCACAGGTTGCAATTGAAATATGTCAGGAGACTTTTTACCTGTTTGTTCTGCTTACTGTATTGAACTCCTTTGTGGCACAGGTTTGCTTTAAGTATGTTCAAGAAGAATCACTCGGGAAGTGTGTACATATCTAGAACTATTTCTCATTTAACATGCAGTATTTATTAAAGGGTATTGTAATTATTTCCTTTGTCCTGCTGAGTTTGTGTTGCTAGGATTTGTAACAGGTTTTGGAGTAATGTACTGCTGTTATAGTTTAGTGCCCCAAAGATCATGACTTCAGAGAACAGTGTTTAGTTTGTTGGTAACTAGGAAGTGGATTTACTTTGCAGTGACTTGTGTGCGTTATGTCCTCACCAGATGATAAGGTATGTTGCACCGTGTGGATTAGCATTCTTTGCCATCCTGGAAGCTAAACGTGGAATATGGAAGAAACCTAATGCTTTTCAGAGAGTAGAATGTTCCTTCAGCAATGTGTAAGTTACTGCTGTAGAGGCTGAGCTTGTTTCTTGTATGCAAGACTAACCATTTTCTTAAGAACTTGGAGGTTTCCTCCCCTTTGTGATAAGATATCTGACATTAACTGCGTAACAGATTAATATTATAACTGCATGTAGAGTGCATTCCTTATCTAACCTAAGTTAAACCATAGTTAAACGTTATTTAAAACTGAGCCCTCCTAGATTTGAATTACCGTAAAGGTAGCCATACACTTGTCGATTTGCCATCAGATTCGACCAACAGATAGATCCCTCTCTGATCGAATCTGATCAGAGAGGGATCGTATGGCTACCTTTACTGCAAACAGATTGTGAACCGATTTCAGCCTGAAACCGTTCACAATCTGTTGTGGTGGTGGTGCTGCCGCTGCTCCCCCCCCCCGCCCGCATACATTACCTGCTCCGCCGGCGCGACTCCCGGGTCTCTCTCCGCTCTTCGTCTCCGCTCTGGTCTCCGGCTCCAGCATGCTTCACTTCTTCCTGCCCGGCAGGAAGTTTAAACAGTAGAGCGCCCTCTACTGTTTAAACTTCCTGCCGGGCAGGAATAAGTGAAGGCATGCCGGAGACCAGAGCGGAGAAGAGCGGAGACGAGCGGGGGCAGTCGCGCCGGCGGAGCAGGTAATGTATGCGGCTCTATTGCGTCGGTCGTCGGGCACTCGAACGCCGCTAGCGATGCGCTCTTTACCCGCGGGCGATCGACGGTAATTTTCCGCACGGCGCGATCGACGGGATCGGACGAAATGAATCAAAATTCGGCGTGTAGCTCGAACGATTGGCAGCAGATTCGATCCCAGTGATCAAATCTGCTGTCGAAACGGCGGTAAATCGGGCCAGTGTATGGCCAGCTTAATGGTTACATTTGGGATCGGTTTGATTGCCTCTAAATTGTCATTGTTTTGTGCATCAAATCCAGAAGGTTTTGTGTTCAGTACCACTTTAAAGAGACTCTGTAGTACGAAAAAGGCTCCTGGGGGGTACTCGCCTCCGGACGGGGAAGCCTCTGGATTCTATCCAGGCTTCCCCTGTCCTCCTCCATCCCACAGCAGTCTCACTCTGGCCCACAGAAAGCACAGACGACAATTTGTCAGGCTGTGCAATATTTACATTTACCTGTTCCAGCGGGGGCGCTGTTTTGGCTCTCCACTCGGAAATAGAGGATCTGAGTCGGGTCCGCTCTACTGATTAGGTGCAGGAGACTTGCGTCTGCTCAGTAGAGTGGACCCTACTGGGATCGACTATTTCTGCCTGTTTCGGAGCCGCTACTGCGTCTGTGGTGGAGCCAGGAAGGTAAATATTTACATGGCGTTATTCCTGGACCTGCAGCGAGACCACTGTGGGACGAGGGAAGCCTCAATAGGATCCAGAGGCTTCCCCCTCTCGAGGTGAGTACACACCCCGCTGAGCGGATCGTTCAGAAACAGCCTTATCAGTCTGCAGACAGACTGTACACACGCACTACTGTCGGGAGAACTCCCGCCCAGCGGGAGGATCTGATGGACCCGTCCTCTATAGTAGTGCGCGTGTACGCACCTTTAGGGCTGGTTCACACGGACGTCAGGTGGCGTTGGGGCGGCCGGAAGCCGTGTAGTCCTGTGACATTTCGTTCAGGGGGATGCAGTATCATATAAGCTTCATACAAATTCTATATGGTTCTCTGAGAGTTGGGGCCACCTCTGCCAAGAATGTAGTGTGTGTACAGCAACTCCTGATCCCCCAAGGCACACCAGTGATTTATTTGCACGGTAAATCGACTCTGCCAAGTGCTGGCTGTGGGCATTGTTCTTTCTCACCTCTGTCATGTGCCACACTATTGGCCCTCCTTCCCCCTCCATAGCAAGAGAATGCATCTACAGTCTTGGTCTGTGTAAACTATCTAAACTTTAGATAAGATATATAGACAAGTTACTTGTTACAGTTAATTTTTTTAATCTCGGATCCGCTTTAAGTTGTTAATGAGGCTTAACCATGTCCAGCAAGTACTTCCTGTTTGACGTGCTTTTCATCAGTATGCGTTTAGTCATTCTACCACAAAGGGAAGTGGGGACTGCTATAGGGAAAAACTATTGTATCTATATCTTGTATAGGTCAGAACTTGGATTTTTAGGCTTATTTATTCATACATTATTTGAGTAATAATCATCCTTCAATGAAGAATTAATGTTGTCACTTGCATTGCTATGCGATTTCCCCCCCCCCCCCCGATTGCGATGCAGAGCCCATTGATTTATAATGAATGTAGTAGCACTGTGCATGCGTGAAGTTGCATGCAGCCATGCGTTGCGTTACCATGTTGAAATGCGCACCATTGGAAATATTGAGACTGCGCAGTTGTGCACTTCTGATGTTCTTCTGGAGCACATCCATTGAGCATTGCTGAAAAAGCAATCGGCAACATGCAAGTGGGGAATGGGTCAAGGGAATGCTGTGCAGGTGATTGCAGAATTATGCAGATTTATGTAGCTTCAAAATGGACCCATTGATTGAATGAAACCAAGATAAGATTCAATTTTCAAGCTGCATACATTTGTATAAAAATCTGCATAGTTCTACATCCACTCAGAAAATGCATCTCACTGACCATCCCTATTTGTAAACAGTATGCATTTATGTAGGGAAAAATTAGCAAAGTTTAACCATGTCTGGACTCTAGTCCTTGATGGGTTCTATTGGACCAAATGTATGGGGATTAGCTTGGGAGGCACAGCAGATCTTATGTTATACCAGGGACCATAAGGGAGATCAGTGTTGGTAAAGCTCTTGCTGCTAATTGGAGTGCCTTGTGTTTCCATGCTTGGATTTTATCAACTGAATGTGAATTTCGTTGCATGCGTTCATGAAGTAATTGTAATAGTTCTACAACATGGCGGTCCCCCACTTCATTTTGAGTTATACGGGCAACCACAAAGTAGCTTCAGGCAGAAATGGCCACCTGGTAAAGTAGTAAGGCCCGCAACTAGTGAGTATTGTATGCCTATGTAAAAACATTTCTGCCTTCATATTTTTCTTTTTGACATTGGCTTGAGTGGGGTTTTTAGCCTGATGGAGACTAGCAGCAGCAGCACAGGAGTCTGTAGCACCTGGAGAATACAGGAGCTAACAGTGCACACCATTGGCTTTGCTGGAAATGATCAAGCTTTACCAATTTAATTGATGTTTGGTGGAGTATCATTATATGAACTGACTACTTCTCTGTGCATCTGTTGCCACAGGCAGTGCCTCACATATTGTGTGGTGAGTACAGCTCGCCCCACTTGTTGTTGCACCTGGGAAAAGTAAATGGTACTGTATTCCAAGCAGATATACTGTACTGTATAAATGGGCTATACATTCCCAGTGTTCTATATTTTTTATGTACTTTGGGGGGGGGGGGGTTTGCCTTTTTGTATCTAAGAATAAGGAGAGAGCGTGGCAATTTACTGTTTGAACGTTGAGCCCTTTTTCCTGAAAGAGGCAGGGAATTTTTATTTGCCAGACCAGGTCCTCCCACTAACCCATCATTTCCTCCATCATTTCCTGGTCAAGTTTGTGGAGCAGTTGCTGAAAGGGAGCCTCAGACAGTCTTTCCTCATGAGCACGGAGCAGATCACCTGACTCCTTCTACCTCCTCCTTATGCTCTTCAGAGATTAACCATTTGCCACCTGCATTGCAGATGTAGCTCAGCAGTCTTATTGTCCTGTTCTTGCTCATTGAGTAATAAAGCTATTATCCCTTGCCACACCCTCTAGTGCCCTAGTGCCCTTATCAAAAGGTGACGTAAAGGGCAGTGAGAAACGTTGTTTTAGAGCAGGGCAATGAGGTACATTTGGCTTTTATGGACACAATGTGAGGGTTTGGGAAGGGTACTGCTTAAGCGCTTTAAGTCCGCCAAGAGAAAAGTGCGATATGAATATTATGTCTTTTCTTTTATTGCAAACTGTACAAGGAGACAGTGGGCAGGAACGTGAAATTTTACTGAGCTGCAGTGCTTTCCACAAAGAGTAAAGCTATGTACATGCTTGAGATTTTTCCTCAGAAGAAGCAATCTTTCTTAATCATTTTGTCCAGAAATGTACACTGTATACAGGCATCTCCTGATTGTTCTGGCTATCTAGTGATATGCATGGATGGATTGCTTTACCTGATGCCTTTTGTTGCTTTCAGGAACTTCAGTGGAAGCAACATGTCTGTATAATAATGATTCTAAAGCTGCCAGCTGAAACAGTCTCTTAAGATAATTTCAGGCTACAGTTTCAAGAGTGTGAGTAGCTTTTGAACTGTAAAAACTACAGAGGCAGATGGGTGGGCTCATGTTCTGGCTCTGTGCTAGGGGTTACCTACTCCTTTGTCAGCTTCCAGTTTTCTGAATGGACCCTTGGTTATATGACTGACTTTATTTATGTCATGGATGTGAGTCTGTGTATGCTTAAATGTGCTTCTCTCCTCATCTGCTAAATATCCTATTTCTGTTTTGGCGTGTATATCCAGCTTTAAAGTGAACCCAAGGTGAAAATAAAGTGATGAGATAAACAATTGCATTTATCCCCCTACTCCTAAAAATGACCTTTTTTAGATATCCCAGCCTGTTAAGTGTCCCTTAATGAAATACATGAGCTGTTGACCGTTTTCTATCTCCCACTACTCTCAGAAGTTGTATTCTGCCAGGAAAACATTTGTCTGTAATTTGCTTATCAGTGATGCTTACTAACTATATTCCCAACAAGGTTCCAACAAGACAGAAGCTGTCACTTTTTTGTGCCTAAAAATTAACTCTTTCAGGCAGCAAAATAGAACAGCCTGGTTATTAATGTTTTGCACTGTACACACATGCTTATCTCATCATGTCACATGTCACTTCGGGTACAAATGTCTTGCATGTGGCTAGTTTTCTCTTTATAAATATGTACTATTGGCATGCCATTTATTTTTCCATTTTATAGCATCCAGTTCATTTATTTGCTCTTCTCCACTTTGTGTTTGACTGTTAGTCACCAACTGCAGTTTGTTTTAAAAACAGAAAAGATCATTCAGGCCAATCTACCAAACACTCTTTTTCTGACGTAAAATGGCTCGGAACGCCACTGGAAGATATGAGAAGGATGCCAATGTGTCAGAGTCATCAGCCACCATTGTTGCCTTCGGCTAATCACACCGTTACTATAAAGGTAAGATGGTGAAGCAGCTCTCTGCTGTATATAGGAATGCCTGGGCAACACACACCACCCAGCATTCACTTTCAAATATGTCTATAACTGTTTATTATTGTAAGAAGGAGATATTCTATTTTTTTCACTTGGGGTTGCACTGACCAGTAGTTTGGGCTTCTACACCCTTAAGATGTCTGATAATTGTAGTGTAGTGACACCTGTTGAAAGTTATGAACTTTTATAAGAAAAAAGGTATCATGGTACTTACCATTTTACACCTTTTGGCTTTTTTCCCCCCTGAAAATCATAATTTTTTTTTTTTTGTAGTTTGTGCGATGTTTCAGTTGTTTTTGATTTGGTAACTATCTCTGTAGAATGTGTTTTGTCTGACAATAAAGTTATCGCTTGATCTTTACCCTTTTAGAAGCCAAATAAAGTAAAACTTTATTTGGCTGTAGGGCCGAATTATTCCTGCCACTGGGGAAGTGTGCCTTCTGCAGCCTGACGGTATGCAGAGCGGCGCAACTTTTAAGTTACCTGTTCCATACACTGCACTGGCTTCCTCTCTTCATCCACGTGCTACAGTACACTCCCAGCATCCTTCTGACCTCCGATCACGTTATTACATGTGATCGGGCTCAGCAGATAGTGTCAGCGGTGCAGCGCCACCAGACTCTTCCATCACCCCCTTCCACAACCGCTGACATTATCCTCTGAGTCCCAATCACATGTAATAACGTGATCAAAAGTCAGAAGCGGATGTCGGGAGAGTATCGCCGTGGGTGGAGGAAGAGGAGAAGCCAATCAAGCCACTCGGAAGAGGTAAATATGAAAAACGCTCCCTGCGCTGCTGTGGCAGCATCTCTACTTTCTCTACTTTTGCTTTAGTTTTCTGAGTACTCCTCTTGATGAGACATTCCCAAACTGTGTGGTTCATAGGAACATACTAGTGTGACGGTGTCCTAAATAAGCATATAGTTTGTTTTCAAAGTTATTAAGTTGCATACAAATTTATGACACATAGAAGAAGAGTTATGAGCGTGGGTGGGAAAAGGAATTATCTCTGTTCGGTTACATTATTTCTTATTGATCAAACCTGACATGAAAGCAATACAGGGAGTGCAGAATTAGGCAAGTTGTATTTTTGAGGAATAATTTTATTATTGAACAACAACCATGTTCTCAATGAACCCCAGAAACTCATTAATATCAAAGCTGAATATTTTTGAAAGTAGTTTTTAGTTTGTTTTTAGTTTTAGCTATTTTAGGGGGATATCTGTGTTTGCAGGTGACTATTACTGTGCATAATTATTAGGCAACTTAACAAAAAACAAATATATACCCATTTCAATTATTTATTTTTACCAGTGAAACCAATATAACATCTCAACATTCACAAATATACATTTCTGACATTCAAAAACAAAACAAAAACAAATCAGTGACCAATATAGCCACCTTTCTTTGCAAGGACACTCAAAAGCCTGCCATCCATGGATTCTGTCAGTGTTTTGATCTGTTCACCATCAACATTGCGTGCAGCAGCAACCACAGCCTCCCAGACACTATTCAGAGAGGTGTACTGTTTTCCCTCCTTGTAAATCTCACATTTTATGATGGACCACAGGTTCTCAATGGGGTTCAGATCTGGTGAACAAGGAGGCCATGTCATTAGTTTTTCTTCTTTTATACCTTTTCTTGCCAGCCACGCTGTGGAGTACTTGGACGCGTGTGATGGAGCATTGTCCTGCATGAAAATCATGTTTTACTTGAAGGATGCAGACTTCTTCCTGTACCACTGCTTGAAGAAGGGGTCTTCCAGAAACTGGCAGTAGGACTGGGAGTTGAGCTTGACTCCATCCTCAACCCGAAAAGGCCCCACAAGCTCATCTTTGATGATACCAGCCCAAACCCCAGTACTCCACCTCCACCTTGCTGGCGTCTGAGTCGGACTGGAGCTCTCTGCCCTTTACCAATCCATCCATCTGGCCCATCAAGACTCACTCTCATTTCATCAGTCCATAAAACCTTAGAAAAATCAGTCTTGAGATATTTCTTCGCCCAGTCTTGATGTTTCAGCTTGTGTGTCTTGTTCAGTGGTGTTCGTCTTTCAGCCTTTCTTACCTTGTCCATGTCTCTGAGTATTGCACACCTTGTGCTTTTGGGCACTCCAGTGATGTTGCAGCTCTGAAATATGGCCAAACTGGTGGCAAGTGGCATCTTGGCAGCTGCACGCTTGACTTTTCTCAGTTCATGGGCAGTTATTTTGCGCCTTGGTTTTTCCACACGCTTCTTGCGACCCTGTTGACTATTTGAATGAAATGCTTGATTGTTCGATGATCACGCTTCAGAAGCTTTGCAATTTTAAGAGTGCTGCATCCCTCTGCAAGATATCTCACTATTTTTGACCTTTCTGAGCCTGTCAAGTCCTTCTTTTGACCTATTTTGCCAAAGGAAAGGAAGTTGCCTAATAATTATGCACACCTGATATAGGGTGTTGATGTCATTAGACCACACCCCTTCTCATTACAGAGATGCACATCACCTAATATGCTTAATTGGTAGTAGGCTTTCGAGCCTATACAGCTTGGAGTAAGACCACATGCATAAAAAAGATGATGTGGTCAAAATACTCATTTGCCTAATAATTCTGCACTCTCTGTATAAACCGCTATCACTACACGCTTCTAAAGAATACTGGTTGCCTGGCTGTCATAACTATGTTTTGGCTCTAGTCATTTCTGAGTCACCTGCCAAGCAAGCCAGTGGCGTTCCACAGAAGCCAGGAAACTGGTATTGTTCAAAAAGGAATAAAGATGGCATGCTCCATTTTCCCTTCACATACACTTCAAGAGACACTGAAGCGGCAACATTTTTTTTTTTTGATGATTTGTATGTGTAGTACAGCCAAGAAATAAAACATTAGGAGCAGAGACATAAGTCTAATATTGTTTTCAGTACAGGAAGAGTTAAGAAACTCCAGTTGTTATCTATGCAAAAGAGCCATTGAGCTCCACGACTTTCAAAGACGCAGAGAGCTCTGTCTTCTGAAGCTTGCTATCTCAACTGTCAGTCATTGTATTTTCTTTTTCTCTGCAGAGAATGGTTCAAAAGTTCACTTGCCTGCTCTGTAAAATCATGTAGAATGCTGAGTATTTTGTAAACTGCAAATATTAGAGAATAATGCAATGTTATAAAAAAAAACATTTTGTTATGTACCTCTCAGACCCGTGGTAAGTGTGCAGTGTAGTTTTGGGTAACCTTGCTGCTGGTGTGCCGCCTCCTATGTCCCAATTCTTCACTTCATTACCGCTGGGGGTGCCTGTACTCCGTGACCCCAGCCGCATGTTTATGACACCACATATATGCGGTGGTGTCACGGGATACAGGTGCCTCCCGGGGGTAATGAAGATAATATATGTGTAAGAGGTCGTTCCTCTCGGCTGCAGTATGGTCTGAGGCAGCGACAGAGGTAGAGTCAGCTGACACTCAGGCGGGGGTTTATGTAAATATTATTAAATATTGGTTGCTGACCCTGCCTGGGATTAAACCCTGGTCTCCCGCATTGGAGGTGGTGCGCTTGACCACTGTGCTATGGCTGATACTGTCAGGAAGTTTTGCTGGTCAGTACTGGGTGGGTCAGCTGACCTGTTGTGGTCATCTAGGTCAGCTGATCTCGCTGTCAGCTGATTGATGCCTGCGTGTTATTAGCTGTTGTGTGCATGTGGCCGGCCACTGATTGGTTGCATGTAGTATTTAAACCTGCTGAGTGCTTTCTGTCATTGCTCGTGATAGCTTCTAGCTCTTGTTTGCTGGCTACTCTGTTTACCTGTTCTTGTTATTGGATTACCTGGATTTCGACCTCTGCTTGTTCATTGGATTTCCCTTGTCTGCTGCCTGCACCGACCAATTGCCTGGATTACCGTTGCGACTGTTTGCTGCCTGCCCTGATCTCGGCCTGTCTGACTACGCATCTGTATTGACATTCTGCACCTTGATTACCTCAGCTCTATAGGTCTCAGGTGACTATTACAGGTAAACTGTATTGTATCCATTGCTGCCGTGGTGTCTTGCTATCTGGCCAGGTCATATGTGACATCTACCTGCAGGGGGTTTAGTTTGTTGTTAGGAAGGAGCTTTGCGCAGGTGTTAGGGCTGGATTAGATGCCAGTCATATGAGCATACGATCTGACCTATAGCTAGTACCTGGCAAGCCTGACAATATGGCACATAGGAGAGGTGCAGCAGACAGGTGAGCCAAAACTACACTGCATGCTCACCATGAGTCCAGGGGATACATATTACATAGGTGAGGGAGATCGGTAGGGGAATGCCAGTTGTCAGGAAATGGCATGCCACTACCGGCGTGTACCTGAGTGCATTCAAACAAGACATTTCCTGCATTCCAGATCGATAATTTAGGCCAGAAATCAATCAAAACAACAATTGGGCAGCCACAAATAGAGTAATGTATGGGCACCTTCAATCTAGCATAAAGTGAGAGCCATTGCCAAGGTTGTCAAAGCAAGCAAGGTGGCCATATAATACAACCAAATCATTATATTTTTACGTTTCTTATTTTTTTTCACTAACATGATTGACTGTATAAAAAAAATTGATCTATGAATTTTGCAGAAAATTCAATAAATGCCTAATTAGGCATGCTGAAATATTCTGTTGGCTGGTTCTGTGAAATCAGTACTTTAAAAAGAACAATAGAGAAAAACGGAAGCAACATTATATGGTTACCTATAGTTCTGAGAATCTGCTGTGGCCAAAAGTGTCCTAGGTCTTACAATGAATTCTTTCAATCAGAACTTTAAAAGCATAAACAGGTTCAGTACTCTGACCTTTTAAATGTCATGGAGTTTATGGTGTGTATTTCCCTGGTACTTGTGGCTGCCTAAAAGAGATTGTGACACCAATCTGAGTCCATGTTCACAAGGACCTTTAAAGTGAACCTAAAGCCAGGGGGAAAAAAATGAGATTTAATCACTCGGGGCTTCCCTCCGCCCCCTGCAGCCGATCAGTGCCCTCGCAGCTCCGCTCCGATGGTCCAGGACCCGCCGGCGAACACTTCCGGTTTGGCCGTCACCGGCCAACAGGCATGGGAACGTGAGTGATTCTTTGCGTTCCCAGCCTGTATATCGCCCCCTATGCTGCTATTGCAGCCAGGAGCCCCGGGTGAGTAAATCTCATTTTTTCCCCTGACTTTAGGTTAACTTTAAGTTACACTCATCTGTCTATAAACATGCGTCTTAATAAAATCACATTATCACTTTATGGTTATAAGTTAGCAATGGTTATTTTATTGGTTCCGGCTATCTTAACTACTGTTTTTTTTCAGTATAACAGGTTGCAGGAAGATGTTGTGCCTTTACCCCATCCGGTTACCTTCTCAGATTCATGGGACAACACATTTGTCAAGATGCCCTGTTCAAGGAACAATGTTTATCCAATGGACGACCATGTGAGAAACCTTTAAAAATGAAAATTATCATGGAAATGCATGTTATGGATCTATTTTAATCTTTATCTTTTTAACTTTGCAGAATGGTGAAAAGATACTTGGAAGCCGATGGAAAATCATTGAGTCATCTTTGAGAAGCAACATAAAAAATCCACTTGACTTAAAGGTATTTTCTAGTTCTAAACTTCTATATCACGAATGTTCACTTTCATTGCTTGATATGAAATTCCAATTTTGGCTTCAACAAAATATTTTGATCGGAGGACCCTCTACTCTGTAACTCGCATTCATTCATATGAGATGGCCTAATGAATTAGGAGCAGGGTGGAGTTATTCCGACTAACTTTAACAACATGGGGCTGTTACTTCTCCATGCTACTTTATATCACTGGTTCTAAATTTGACATGAATTCACTTCCTCCCAGCTTGATGCCAATTAGTTATTTCCATAGCAATCTTGGGCAGTATTCACACAGGCAGTTGACAGTGGTCCATTCACTGCCTGTCAAATGCTCCCATTAATCCGCTGGCTTCTTGCAGGTAGGTGTTTGGCATGGGAAATGAGGTTGTGTCCATTCTATCTATGCATGCATACCTGAACAGGCTGCAGCATCCTCTTGCTAGAAGTTATAAGCTGTGCTTCTCTACTGAGTAATAACCACACTGCATGTCAGCTGCTGATTGGTGTGGTTACAAGCGCTGCTTTTTTGTTCCTTTGCACAGTAATTCAGATGGCTTTTGTTTCTTGGCTTTATAAGCGGATGGCAGAGTAGGAAGGTTGCTGATTAACATCAGTTCTGGAGTTCTGAAAATGCCAGTAAAGATGACTATACAGCTAGCACACACGCAACAGTGTGTGACATTGCAACAAACCCCGGCCGCTGTCTCCACCCACCTCCCAAATATAAATGTGTCTCCATGCTCGAGTCTTGTAAATCTCACCTGCTCCAGCTGCGGTGACACACGGTCTTATCCATTTTCTCACCTGAGCGCCACCAGGCGCATGTGACGTCACACACACCCCATGTGCTATATGTGCCACCAAGTGCTGGGGCTCGGTGTGCCGAAGGCGCTTTAGGAAGAAAGCTGAGACCACCAGCAGTCAGTGCAACTGGAGCAGGTGAGGTTACAATGCACAGCCACCTGGGGTTGTCATTTACATTTGTAAGGACAGCGACTAGGTGGCAGCGGTAGCATCACAAGGCAGATTCCCAGGATCGATTTCTTGCTGAAACCGATCAGGAATTGACCTGTGGTGCATGGTCAGCCAACAGATCTTTCATCGATCAGATTTGATCTTAGTCGATCTGCCCATACATGACTAGATGTATGGGCACCTTTTATGCCCCATGTACATGATACAATTCTTTGTGCGATTCGATTACAATTCTATTTACGATCCGATTGAATCGACATGTCCGATCAGGATTCGATTCAATTCGATTTGCCATTGTTTTGCAATGGCAAATTGAATTGAATCAGATCCCGATCGGTCATGTCGGATTTAATCTAATCGTAAATAGAATTGTAATCGAATCACACAAAGAATCGTATCGTGTAGATTGGTCTTTACAGTACTACTGCCTTATCTCTTCCTCCATTAACACATTTGCTGTTAACAGCCCATTGATTAACATGAGGTGCTAGATCTGATGCTTTTTTTTTTTTTTTTTTTTTTTAACAAAAGAACGCATAAAAAAATCATCTTGTGAAAATGAACCCAAAATAATCTTTTTAGCTAGACCATGCATTACTGGGTCCATAGTAAAAAAAAAGTGTTCTTGTTTTACTCCATTTGGCAACACAGTAGTGATAAATGCTGTCATATGACTGATCCAGTTACATTTCGGATGACTACATACATTATATGCCCCACAACATTGTTTATCAGTTACCTGTAACAAATTACTAATCAATAAATGAGCACTGTTTGCTCACTACTCTTCAAAGTCTCACTTGATTTTCATTGGCAAAAACGATTGTTTGTGACTCTTGTATCGGTGCAGGTGATGCTCAATGTCAAATCACAATCTACTGTGCTTTATTTCAAAGTGACCAATGAGGGCTATTGGGGCTATTGTTCAATACATTTTGGCCACTAGTATTTATCATTCTATAGCATGCTTTCTCAACTAGGGTTCCTTGAGTACTCTGCAAGGGTTCTTTGGCATCGTGGGGGGGGGGGGGGAATAATAGAGCACACTATAATAGGGGGTACTGTAACAAGAAGCACTAAATTGGGGGCTCAGGAGACAGTATAATGTGTTGCAGTGTAATAGGGGGCAGTGAAATAAACAGCCACACATACTTTTGAAGAACAAAAGTTATTTGCAGGGTTCCTCCAGGGTAGAAAGGTTAAGAAAGGCTGTTCTATACATATGTGGTCTCAAGTCATGTAATCGTAGGATTTCGTAGAAGTAAAGGTCACATTTTTACACCTTTATTGAGAAAAAAAAATTCATCTTAAAATTTAAAATGCTTTCATCATGAGAGTTTACTCAACAAAATGAGTAGAGCAGTTATTTCTATCTTTACCCATCTCTAAATACCTGCTAACGTGTGTCAATTAACATTTTCATACTGGTGTCCAGCAGATGGCGCTTTTGTACTTTCTTTTCAAGCCAAACTCAAATTCTCTTACGTTTTGTCACTTTACAGGCAGCAATTCTGGCATATAACTTGACCTATTCCAAGAAGTGGGACTTCACTGCTTTGATTGACTTTTGCAATAAGGTAATGCATGCTTTTTCAATACATTTTTTTTTGCCTGTAGACATACTTTACTGCAAGGTGCTCCTGATATATATATGTATAGTTGTCTCTAGCATGGCTATACAATACAATAACATTTCGATAGAGCTTTTCTCCCATAGGACTCAAAGCGCTTAGGCTCTCTCAGATTCAGTAGTTGGTAGTAGGATGAAGTATTCACACAACAAAAGTTATATTCCTGCAAATGCCAAACTGAACAGGTGGGTTTTCAGTCTGGATTTAAACACGTCCAGGGATGGAGCTGTCCTGATCTGCTGAAGTAAGGAGTTCCAAAACGTAGGAGCAGCATGACAAAAGGCTCTGGGACCAAAAGTTTCCAAGTGGACTCTGGGTAGGACTAGATTATTAGAACCTGTAGATCTGAGATTGCAGGGATTGCTACGCAGCTGTAACATTTCTTTCATGTATCCAGGGCCCAGAATATTTAGTGATTTAAATGTCAGTAGGCCGAACTTGAATAAGACTGTGTACAAACCTGGAAGAGCTGTTATCTTGCATTAAAGTGAATGTGTACCGCTTTAAAAATAAAAAAGTCAGATACTCCCCTAAGGAGAGGGAAGGCTCGGTCCTAATGAGCCTTCCCTCTCCTCTCCCGGTCCCGCGCAGGATCCCCCGCAGCAGTATTCAACCAGTTCGGTCAAATACTGCCACTTCCGCAGCCGAAGGGATGTTTCGGAAGCCTTTGGGAGCACTCGGGCTCCCGAAGACGGGCCGCTCCATACTACGCATGCGCGAGCGTCCTCTATGACGCAATCGTGCGTGCGTAGTATGGAGCGTCCCGTCTTCGGAAGCCCGAGTGCTCCCGAAGACCTTCGAAGTCCCTGCGGCGGCGGACGGGAACGGAGGAGCCAGCACAGCACCGAAGGCACCAGGAGAGGAGAGGAGAGGGAAGGCTCATTAGGACCAAGCCTTCCCTCTCCTTAGGTGAGTATCTGACTTTATTTTTATAGCGGTACCCATTGGCTTTAAAGATCCATGATCATTCGGTGCTGGAAATCTAGTGTACAGGTGTCTCCGGATGTTTCTAGCCTCCTCTGTACCACAATATATATTGACACAGACAAGACACGGAACATTTATATTGTGCTTTTCTCCTGGTGGACTCAAAGCGCCAGAGCTGCAAGCCACTAGAACGCTCTGGCGGGATGTTAACCCCTCGATCGCTGCCATACAAGCGTATAATACGCTTTGTAATGTATACAATCGAGGGACCACCAGGGCAGACTGCAGCCACCCTAAGTTGCACCCAAACACACTGATCTGCCCCCCCCCCCCCCCTGCCCTCTGATCGCCCACAGCACACCTCAGACCCCCTCCCCTGCCCAGACCCCTGTTTGCACCCAATCACCCTCCTAATCACCCATCAGTCACTATCTGTCAGTGCTATTTTTTTTATTAGGTCCTAATCTGCCCCCTGGGGGCTTCTGATCACCCCCCCCCCCCCACACACACACACACACACACACACACACACACACACACACACACACACCCTCAGATTCTCCCCAGACCCCCCCCCCCCCCCTCGTGTACTAGATACATCTATCCTCCCCTGTAATCACCTGTCAATCACCCCGTCACTGCCACCCATCAGATCAGACTCTAACCTGCCTAGACTACTCCTCACGGTTTAGGGCCCCTAAAATGCCAGTTAGTGGAAAATGACACTTTGTGAAGAAAAGAAATCAATTTCCGCTAACTTGTGACAAAAAATAAATCTTCTATGAACTCACCATACTACTAACGGAATACCTTGGGGTGTCTTCTTTCTAAAATGGGGTCACTTGTGGGGTTCCTACACTGCCCTGGCATTTTAGAGGCCCTAAACCGTGAGGAGTAGTCTAGAAACCAAATGACTCAAAATGACCTGTGAAATCCTAAAGGTACTCATAGGACGTTGGGCCCTTTAGCGCAGTTAGGGTGCAAAAAAGTGCCACACATGTGGTATCGCCGTACTCAGGAGAAGTAGTATAATGTGTTTTGTGGTGTATTTTTACACATACTTATGCTGAGTGGGAGAAATATCTCTGTAAATGGACAATTGTGTGTAAAACAAAACAAACAATTGTCATTTACAGAGATATTTCTCCCACCCAGCATGGGTATATGTAAAAATACACCACAAAACACATTATTCTACTTCTCCTGAGTACGGCGGTACCACGTGTGGCACTTTTTTGCACCCTAACTGCGCTAAGGGGCCCAAAGTCCAATGAGTACCTTTAGGAATTCACAGGTCATTTTGAGACCCTTGGTTTCAAGACTACTCCCCACGGTTTAGGGCCCCTAAAATGCCAGGGCAGTATAGGAACCCCACAAATGACCCCATTTTAGAAAGCAGACACCCCAAGGTATTCCGTTAGGAGTATGGTGAGTTCATAGAAGATTTTATTTTTTGTCACAAGTTAGCGGAAATTAATTTTTATTGTTTGTTTTGTTTCACAAAGTTTCAATTTCCGCTAACTTGTGACAAAAAAAAAAATTCTATAAACTCAACATACTCCTAACGGAATACCTTGTGGTGTTGTCTTTCTAAAATGGGGTCACTTGTGGGGTTCCTAAACTGCCCTGGCATTTTAGGGGCCCTAAACCCTGAGGCGTAGTCTTGAAACCAAATGTCTCAAAACAACCTGTGAAATCCTAAATGTACTCATTGGACTTTGGGCCCCTTAGCGCAGTTAGGGTGCCACACGTGGTAACGCTGTACTCAGAAGTAGTATAATGTGTTTTGGGGTGTATTTTTACACATACCCATGCTGGGTGGGAGAAATCTCTCTGTAAATGAACAATTGTGTGTCAAAAAAAAATCAAAAAATTGTCATTTACAGAGATATTTCTCCCACCCAGCATGGGTAGATGTAAAAATACACCCCAAAACACATTATACTACTTCTCCTGAGTACGGCAATATCACATATGTGTCACTTTTTTGCAGCCTAACTGCACTAAGGGGCCCAAAGTCCAATAAGCACCTTTAGGCTTTACAGGGGTGCTTACAATAAGGCACCCCCCAAAGTACCAGGACAGTAAACACACCCCACAAATGACCCCATTTTCGAAAGTAGACACTTCAAGGTATTCAGAGAAGGGCATGGTGAGTCCGTGGCAGATTTCTTTTTTTTTTTTTTTTTTGTCACAAGTTATCATTTTCCGCTAACTTGTGACAAAAAATAAAATCTTCTATGAACTCACCATGCCTCTCAGTGAATACTTTGGGATGTCTTCTTTCCAAAATGGGGTCATTTGGGGGGTATTTATACTATCCTGGAATTTTAGCACCTCATGAAACATGACCGGTGCTAAGAAAAGTCGGAGATGCTTCAAAATGGGAAAATTCACTTTTTGCACCATAGTTTGTAAACGCTATAACTTTTACCCAAACCAATAAATATACACTGAATGGTTTTTTTTTATCAAAGACATGTAGCAGAATAAATTTGGACAAAAATGTATACAGAAATTTTACTTTATTTGACAAATTTTATCACAGAAAGTTGTCATTTTTTTGACAAAATTCATGTCTTTTTTAATGAATATAATAAAAACTAAAAATCGCAGCTGCAATTAAATAGCACCAAAAGAAAGCTGTATTAGTGACAAGAAAAGGAGGGAAAATTCATTCAGATAGTAGGTTGTATGACCGAGCAATAAACCGTGAAAGCTGCAGTGGTCTGAATGGAAAAAAAGGCTCTGGTCCTTAAAGAGAAACTCCAACCTAGAATTGAACTTTATCCCAATCAGTAGCTGATACCCCCTTTTACATGAGAAATATAATGATTTTCACAAACAGACCATCAGGGGGCGCTGTATGACTGATTTTGTGCTGAAACCCCTCCCACAAGAAGCTCTGAGTACCGCGGTACTCTGGGCAAACTGCCACAATGTAACAATGTTCACAGACAGGAATTAGCTGTTTACAGCTGTCTCTAACAGCCAAAACAGCTAGGAGCAGCTACATAACCTGCCCACAGTAACAATGTCACCATGTAATACATGTCAGAATGTGAATCTGGGAGAGGAAAGATTTTACAATGAGCAAACACTGACTAAATCATTTATACATAATTATGGTAAAAAATGAAGCACTTTTTTTTACTACATTATTTTCACTGGAGTTCCTCTTTAAGGGGTAGAAAGACTGTGGTCCTCAAGTGGTTAAAGGATGTTCCTGCAGTGTGAAGTCATGTGCAAGTAGCCCCTCTCCTTTCCATAGAGCAGAACACACTGCGCGGCCATCAGCAAAGTTACAGATCTAGAGGAACTTTTATTTTCATTTATAGTCCCATAAATTGATTTTTAATAAAAGTGTAATACATAAACTGCATGTATGGAATCAAGTAATGTTTTAACATGCATGCAATGGCTGGACACTACCCATCATCTGCCTGTGGCCCACTAGTGAGGTCTGTGCAACAGCCTTAGAACCACTTTTCTGTGTGACGCTAGCCCTGTGTGACGCTAGCCCATGTGATTAGTATTTCTGCAGACTTCTTTCACCATTTTCACTGCCTACTTACATGCACATTCACATACAACCAAGTGGCCTCCTGTTGCAGCTTTGCTTAGCATGAGATTGATGATGATGATGAGGTTATTATTATTATTATAATTATTGCAAAAGGCATGTTCAAATCTTGATACAGAAAACTTGCTATAAGTGAGTTGTGGTAAGACTGAACTCACTGTGTGAAAACAGGCAGAATCAGGTAAGTGGTGATCTCTGTCACAAATATTGTCACACTGTCCACTTTAACCTCCTGAGCGATAATCCCGAGCTGAGCTCGGGGTATGTCGCGCAGGAGGATTTCTCAGGCCCCGCTGGGCCGATTTGCATAATTTTTTTTTTGTTACACGCAGCTAGCACTTTGCTAGCTGCGTGTAACTTCCGATCGCTGCCGATCCGCCGCTACCCGCCGTTCCGCGCAGCCCCCCCCCTCCCCAACCCCTTGCGCAGCCTGGCCAATCAGTGCCAGGCAGCGCTGAGGGGTGGATCGGAACTCCCTATGACGTCACGACGTCCATGACGTCGGTGACGTCATCCCGCCCCGTCGCCATGGCGACCAGGGAAGCCCAGCAGGAAATCCCGTTCTGAACGGGATTTCCTGCTTACTCTGATCGCCGAAGGCGATCGGAGTGGGTGGGGGGATGCCGCTGCGCTGCGGCTATCATGTAGCGAGCCCTGGGCTCGCTACATGATTTAAAAAATAAAAAAAATTAAAAAATAGTGCTGCGCCACCTCTTGGGCGATATAATTGTATCGCCCAGAGGGTTAAAGGTGCGTAGATACACACACAACACAACGGTTGTCATCCGAAAGGATGGGGACTTGATCTCTCCTTTGATGTCAGAGCTGTATAAATACTGAATAATAATGTAGAGTACCTACACACCTTTGTGACGCATCATTGATATCCTTTTTATGCGATTGAGCTGTCCTGTCTGAATGCACTCTACGATTGTGCTTTCGTTGCTGGGAGGTTCTGCGCATGCGCAGTTCTCAAAAGAATGAACAGCGCGTGCGCAGGACACTGGGCGACAGGAATGCAATTATGAAGCGTGTGCAGACCGAACTGGGCATGCACAGTGGAGACCATTTTTTTATGCTCAACCAGTGCAGTTTTTTCTGCTCAACCACTGAAGGATGATTGATGATGATTTGAGCCATGTGGATCAATAGGAAGCAATCACTTTGAAAGCTTTCAATTCAATAGTGATTACATTATGGCTTTGCATGCATTGTGTTTGTCCATTCCAATACCTGTTGCAAGGCCACTGAATGTGATTAGAGTTATTCAGGATAGAATTCTAAAAATAGCCTTCACTATGGTTGCAGTTTTAATTTCAAGTGTGCTTTTGGTCCCAAGGGATTTAGTAGTGCCATTTTGATATATGGTGTTATTAACTAAAGCTGTAAATCTCTGGAAGAATGATTTTTGCTTCTATTTAAGGTCTGTTCTCTTTTAATAAAAGACTTTTGTATTTTTCTCAAGTCATTCTTTGTTTTTGCTAGTTTCATTCTAAAATTATTTTCAGGTGTGTAATAAGAGTGTTGAGTTCTGGATACATTGTCGATGCAATATTAAAGCGGAATATAACCCTGCATTTCAACTTTGCTCTAAAACATTATTTATAGCATATTATATGCAAAAAGCATTTTTTTTTGTTTTACTAGACCAGCATTGGAAGGGTTAAACACAGACGTTTCAAGTTCCGTGGAGAGATATGTAGAAGTTCAGATTATTACATTCTATGTATCTATTGAAAAACAGTTACACACTCTTTGGCTGTCCTCCAAGCTCCTTCTCAGTGAGAGAGATGAGTCACATTCAACACTTAGATACATTTATGTAAACAAAATGTATCTTTTTCAGGTTAGGATGCGTCTGCAGAAATCTCGAGGAACTTTAAAGCCCTGTGTAACCCTTCCAATGCTGGTCTAGTAAAAAAAAAATGCTGGTTGCATATAATATACTGTAAATAATGTTTTAGAGCAAAGTTGAAATGCAGGGTTATATTCCGCTTTAAGTAATGCTAGGTGCATTAAACTGAAATGGAACAGCATTCAGAAATGTAATGTATTTAACTGTACAACAGATCACATCTTTTTACTCTGTTAGCGGAATGTACATTTTAGTTCAAATATGTAGCATATGGCTTCATGGTTACAGTTTGCCTAAAAACACTTTAAGGCTTCTTTTACACTGTATATCGCAATGCCAATTTGCGATTCTGATTTGCAACTTTCACTGCATGCTAGCAACACAGGAAGAAAAACGCAGCAAGCTGGACTTTTTTTTTTAAAATCACATTAAAATCGGAATTGCGTGTAGTGTTAAAGAGCCCTTACATTAAGTTCACGTTCACCCTATCTTGTACCTTCAGACTGAGTTAATTCAAATGGCAATTAAATACAATTTGGAGATTAATCCTATGTATTATTGAAAATGTTGGTAGTCCTCTGTATTTGGTCTTTTTAGGAAAACATCCGTTCTCAGCCCCAACATCGGGGGAGGGGGTAATTGCTTTCAAGTCTTTTGTGGAGACCTTAAAGTGAACCTGAAGCAAAAAATTAAAGTCAAAATAACCATTTTTACCTCCCATGTAGTCTACTTATTAATCTCTTTCTCCTCTCCTGCGTCCTGTTTGTACGCTGTGATCAATTGAATTCTCCATCCTCCATTTTGAAAATGGAAATGACCCCATTACAGCTTCCTGGCAGCACACTGTTAAACTGTAATATCACCCACTTGAGCCATAGGGAAACATGGACATTATCTTGCTCATCAGCAATCCTTTCAGTTATAACTGACAGCAACTGATATATAACTGACAGCAACCATTATATTTCAGCTCTGACAAAATCTTGTCAGAATTGAAAGAAATCGTTGTAAGAAGAAAATGGTGAGCTTCTGAGAGGAACTGACGGCGAGGGAATTATGTAATATTCATTTGCAGGTACATCATGGGTTTTCCTCCAGCCCCATAAGCACGGATGCGTCCCTCGACATCCTCCCGTTGTCCTCCGTTCGTCCACAATCATCCCTGGTATCTGTCTCAGTTAGCTCCAGTCTGGCTCAGTGACGTCAGCCGGGGTCTTCTGCGCATACGCAGGAGGTCTACGCTTGCACAGAGAACCCTGACTGACGTCACTGAGCAAATACCAGGGCCAATTACCACTAAACGGAGGACGGCGAGGGACGCACCTGTGCTTATGGGGCTGGAGGAAGCCCCAGGTAAGTAAAAAAAATAAAAAATAAAAACTTCATACCACGAGATCTTTGAGTCTCTTTAACGCAAGTCTGAAGTGAAACTAAATTTCTAAAATGAAATATTCCCTGGACAGCTCACTTAAAGCTTACCTACATTGCCTTATAATCCACAAACATTGCCTTGTTTTGCTAGGAGCCCACTGTGAAAATGAGCACTTGACCTTACTACTACCTCCTGCAGTCGACCTGTGCCCCTGCTGGTACTAAACGAGTCTCGGGTTCCCCGCCGCAGGTTAGTTTTGGTGACTGGCTCTGTCGCCGGCCACTGCACCTGCATGGCCCTGGTGCAGGTTTGTAACACGTGCGGCAAGTGCCGCAGACACAGTGGCTGGTGACAGAGCCAGTCGCTAAAACTAAGCTGTGGCGGGGGACCCGAGGATCGTTTAGTAGCCAGCCAGCTGGAAGTTTTCACCCCCATATAGTTGTTGGAAGTACTATACACACGGTCTTCTGCAGACTTATTATCGTAAGGTGTAAAAGTGCCTATTCACTAAGCAATTTTTCCTGTCAATTCCTGGCAGATTCGATCACAGTGATCAAATCTGCTAGAGATCAATGGCCCCCTGATTGTAATTTTGATCAGTTTTGTTGGTGGGGGTACAGCTCACACTGCAGCAGTAAATGGTAACTTTGTATGCAGTGTTCAGAATGTTCCACTGCTGTATGACACAGGCTGTATCCTATCTAGAGCTGTGCATGGTAAAGGAATCGCCTTTCCCCACCCTCCACATTCATTTTGAATCATTCCAACCCATCCTAAGGATTGGAGCAGATTCAAAATGTACAGGGATGGGTGAAGGTTCTATGCCTGCACAGACCTCTAGTACCAGCTGCTGCAGTATAAACTGAGACATCCCACTCAACTCTTTAAAATAGAATAGGCAGTTGGATGGATGGTGGTCAGCAGTAGGACTACACACTGAGCACGTCTTTTAACTTCCCTTGTGAACTAGCCCTTAGGGTTACATGAAGCCAGTGTTGTAATTCAACCTAAAAGCATTGGTTTGAGTATATACATTAGTCTCAGAACACTACACCATTTGATTCACATCTGTCATCAGAATTATGTTTTATTCTTTGATATCTACATCAAAAGACCCAACTTCGACTAGATCTTTCACAGGAAACCGCTTAAAGGGAACTTTAACTCAAGTTAAAAAAAAGTTTTACTTACCTGGGGCTTTTACCAGCCCCCTGCAGCCATCCTGTGCCCTTGAAGGATTTGTTTTTTTTTTTTTACTTGAGTTAACCACTTCGGCCTATCTATATATCCGTCCAGATAGACTACACAGCTGCTGCCACCATTCGCTACCCCTGAGATCAAAGAATGGGAATACAGATCCCATTCATTGATCTATGTCCCCCTAAGAAAAAACGACGGCTTAAGGCCTCTTGCACACTGCAAGCGATTCCGATTCAGATTCCGCTTTTTAATCAGTTTTTACATCCGTTTCCGATTCCGACTTGCCGTTTGCTCCCTGCACACTGCAAATCGGAATCTGAATCGGATGTAAAAACTGATTAAAAAGCGGAATCTGAATCGAAATCGCTTGCAGTGTGCAAGAGGCCTTACACGTCACCCCTTCTGTTCCTGAAAGCGAGAGCGCTCGCTTGCAGGATGGAAAATCAAGAACTCACTGTGGCCAAATAGTAAAACTACATTTGCATCATTTTTTTTTTTTTAAATATACACAATAAATTTAATTTAAAATCCCCTATTTACCTCCCCACTCCCAATAAAAATTTTAATGAAAAAAAAAATTACAATAAAAAAAAACCATAAATCGTTACCTAAGTAAGTCAAGCGAGTGTATTACTATACTTCTTTAAATTATAAGCTTGTAAATAGTGATGGACGCAAATTGAAATGGGGACATAATTTTAAATGGTGTAATAACCGGGACAAATGGGCAAATAAAATACGTCTGTTTTAATTATGGTAGCATGTACTATTTTAAAGCTATAATGGCTGAAAACTGAGAAATAATGATTTTTTTCCATTTTTTTCTTAATATTCTCATTAAAATGCATTAAGAAAAAAAAATTCTTAGCAAAATGTACCAACCAAAGAAAGCCTAATTGGTGGCGGAAAAAACAAGCTATAGATTAATTGTGATAAAGTTATTGGCGAATGAATGGGAGGTGAACGTTGCTCGGATGCATAAGGTGAAACGACACTATAGGCTGAAGTGGTTAAGGTTCACTTTAAGCAGGGCTGTGGAGTCGGTACAAAAATCTTCCGACTCCTCAGTTTATGAAACCACGACTCCGGGTAACCAAAATGGCCCCGACTCCTCTGCTCCGACTCCTTAACCTAATATTTAACAGGGCTGTGGATTTTGTACAAAAATCACCCGACTCCGACTCCTCCGTTTATGAAACCACAACTCCAACTCCGACTCCGGGTGCCCAAAATTGCGCCGACTCCTCGACTCCGACTCCACAGCCCTGACTTTAAGTGCGCTTGTTTGTGAGTGTGTGTGTTTCTTTTGTAAGATTATCTTCCATTTCATGTCCATATAGGATGTATGGTAAATTACTTCAACAAAGATCAAGGTGACTGAAGAGAGTAAAATTCAGAGAAGTTAGAACTTTAGATTTTTATATTGACTATCACTTTTTTTTTTTTCCATCGACACACTTTAGAACAGGGGTCTCAAACTCAATTTTACCTGGGGGCCGCAGGAGGCAAAGTCATGATGAGGCTGGGCCGCATAAGGAATTTCACAATCGCGGCGCATCGCCGCCTCTGCCCGCCGCTCTCACTCTTCCTTCACAGAGAGGGGCGGGGAGAGGCGGCGATCCGTGCGGCGATTGACGTCAGGAGGGGCAGAGCTGAAGCTGGAAGCTCTGCCCCTTCCAGGAAATGCCGGCGGATTGCCCCACGGGCGATTTGAGGGTTCTGCAGCCCTCGTTTAGCGGCGGGGATGCGGCGGATTACTTGGGAGCACTGAAGCGAACTATAAGGAAGCTTTTGCCGGCGAGGGCCACAAAATATTGTATCGAGGGCCGCAAATGGCCCCCGGGCCGCGAGTTTGAGACCCCTGCTTTAGAACCTCTGGTTTCACTGGAACAGGATGTGAAGGGACTTCTCCGAAATGTAAATGCAAACTGAGATAACATTGGCAAAGTTCTAAGCTTTGTCCACTATATTCAAGGCTTTTTTTTTTTTCTTTTTCTTTTTTAAGTTTTAGCACAAGTTGGGCTTTTAAGAGAATCTGTACTCTAAAATTCTTACAATAAAAAGCATACCATTCTATTCATTATGTTCTCCTGGGCCCTTCTGTGCCCAGGAGAACTGTTTCTGCCACTCCCTGCTGCGATCCTGGCTTGTAATTGCTAGTTTAATTGCAGTGTTTACAAACAAGACATGGCTGCTAACCAGAGTGTGATAGGCTGAGAGGAGCTCAGTCTGTAAATAAAACACAGAGCCTGCAGGGGGCGTGGAGAGGGTGTGTATAGCTTCTATCCTATCACAAGCAGAACAGCACATTCCTGCCTGAGTACCTGAGCCCGACAAAGCCGTCAGAGGAAAGAAGATTAGATTATAAAACAGAGATAATACAGCCACTGTGCAACTAGGAAACGCTGCAGTAAGACAGACCACATTAGAACCGGTATAGGAACTTATAGGAAAGAAGAAAAAAGGCTGAAACTTTTGTTACAGAGTCTCTAATATATTTTTCCTGCTGCTGTTTCTTGTAAGCGCACTTTAAGCAGAAAACCTTTCCAATATCCCTCCGTCCTTCATAGGAACATATGAGGTAAACATGATTGATCTGAACGCTAAGGATATGTCTCGCTCAATTAGATAAACTTGATGAATGAACAGTGGCTGTGTAACAGCCATCTACGGCTATGACAGATCATCTTGTTTTCTTGTTTTGAGCCCGGGATTGTAGTATTGTGATGTGCAGTATTCATTGATAACATAAAGTACAAGATCACAGCATGCCTCAGGGATTTCTTGTAAAGCACAACAGGGTTATTTGTCTTCCTGGTCTGCTGAAAGACTTAAAATAAGGAAAAAGATGTTCAATTAATGAGAAAGCAGAGGGCCCTGACATCCTTAAATATGGCGTGAATGATGAAGTGATGGTTTTCCAATAAAGTAGCTCACAAACCAGTATTGGAAATCCTTGGGAAAATAATGTACTACATGTGTAAGCTTTGAAGTGTAAGCATAATTGTATCCCGATAAGTTAAATTAAACTCTTACTGTAGCAACTGAAAATATCTTAAAGACCCGCCTTTCAGGAAGTATTTTAATTTCTACAAGCCAAAAAATGTTATGTCTCGTACGGCCTTTATGTACCGTATGCCAATCCATTGCATCTGGGAGGCAGTGTTCAGAAGGAGTATTATTATTTTTATTATTATTACTTTACTATTTATATTTTACTAGCATATGCTTTGTTGTTTTACAATAAGAGAAAACCGAGTTTAAAGGGACTCCAAGCAGTGCAGAAACTATGGAAAGATGCACATCATTTTAAAGCTCTCTTTCTCCTCTTTCCAATGATATATAAACCGCCGCCCTACGCCTTTTAGTTTTCGCTATTTTCACGATTGAAATTGCAGCGGCCGCGATTTCGATCGCGAAAATAGAGAAAACTAAAAGGTGTAGGGCAACGATTTAGGTGTCGCCAGAAAGAGGAGAGAGCTTTAAAATGATATCCATCAAGCCATAGTTATATTGTATTACACAGGACGAAACTTTCCCCAGTGTCAGCAGCTCCATTTTGCTGAATGCAGCTGCTGACTTTGACAAAAAGTCGCCCTGTGTAATACAATATAACTATGGCTTGATGGATATCATTTTAAAGCTCTCTTTCTCCTCTTTCTGACGACACCTACATCGTCGCCCTACGCCTTTTAGTTTTCTTTATTTTCGCGATCAAAATCGCGGCCGCGGCAATTTCAATCGCGAAAATAGCGAAAACTAAAAGGCGTAGGGCGGCGGTTTATATATCATTGGAAAGAGGAGAAAGAGAGCTTTAAAATGATGTGCATCTTTCCATAGTTTCTGCACTGCTCGGAGTCCCTTTAATGACCACCTCCAGTCAAACAAAAGTCTGAATGGCAATACATATATGTAGTCTAGGCACTGTGTGCAATTAGATGAACAAATAAAGTTTACATCTGGTACATCATATTTGATAGAATAGACCTACATTTATATCTGTAAGTAGCGCTTCCTTATTTCTCTTGAAGCTGAAAGCATTGTGCACACCTCTTCAGCCTGGTTAACTCCCCTGCCCCTCGCTTCCCTGCTGTCTGCCTGGATCAAATTACTGCTCTTTTCACAAACTGTAGTACAGAGAAAAGACAGGAAAACTTCAGAATCCTGTCTTATCAGGTCTGTTTGCTATAATTCTTAAGGTGCCCATACACTGTGTCGAATTCCCGCCGATACACAGCAGATTTGATCACTGTGATCAAATCTGCTGTTAAATCGATAATGCAAACACTGAGTGATCGACCGATTTCCATCTGGAATCGATCAATCCCGTCGATAATTTTTCTTGATCACCGGCGGGTTGGGAGCGCTTTGATGGTGGCATTTGATTGGCGGACGACCGACAAAGGAATACATTACCTCTCCACCTGCGCGAATCCCCGCTGTCCCTTCTCCGGCTGGCCATCTTCTCTTCACTTCCTGTTCCGTCCTGTCAGGAGGTTCAAACAGTAGAGCGCCCTCTACTTTTTGAACTTCCGCTGGTCATAGGACGTAACAGGAAGTAAAGAGAAGATGCCCAGCGCGGACAGAAGGAACAGCGGGACTCGCGCTGGCAAAGAGGTAATGTATTGCTGGGAGCGGCGGGCAGCTCCACAGATGGTGAATCGATTTCAAGCTGAAATTGATTCAAAATCTTTGTGCAGTGTATGGACAGCCAATAGATCCCTCTGTGATCAGATTTGATCAGAGAGGGATCTATCTGTTGGTCGGTCTGGTGGCAATCGACCAGTGTATGCCTGCCTTTATTTCAGATGTCTGTCTGCATAGATTAGATCACATGGACATGAGGGATGGAGTTATGAAATCAATCCCCCAGCATCCTTTGCACCTATAGTTTGGAAAGATAAAAAAAAATGCCCGGGCCCAATTTCACATTGGGGGATTTCAAGACCATATGGGGAATACGGACCCTGGAGTTGAGAAAATTACTCTTTTATCATGTGTGAGTTTATATATCTTGGCAACTTATTAGGTTTGAAGCAAACTGTAATTTTTAATTTAGGTACTCTTTAAAGTTACAAAAACAGTGATGGGATATCATATGTAAAAGAACAACCTTATTGAACAGGTCAGCTAATGGATTGTCCATAGAAGTGGAAAAAATATGCCCACATTAGCCAGCGGGAAAACACACAAGGGGAGAGTGCCAGGCAAGTTTGTGCCTGCATCCTAAAGGTGCGTACACACACACACTACAAAAGGAAACGACTGGTCCGCCGGACCCTCCCGTTGGGCGGACTTTAGCTAACAGTATGCGCGTGTGTACACGCTGTCGGCGGACTGATAAGGATGTTCCTGAACAATCCGCTCAGCGGATCATTCAGAAACAGCCTTATCAGTCTGCTGACAGAGCGGCTACTGTCTGCTAAAGTCCGCCCAGCGGGAGGGTCCAGCGGACCCGTCGCTTCCTTTTTTAGTGCATGTGTACACACCTGTAGGGATTAAAGGAGAGCACAATAGGTAATGGGAAGTGTTATACAAGAATCTTTCTTCCTGATTCTTTGTAGCTGCTCATTATCATTGTGGTGCTGACCCCTTTGTAAGTTTCTTGACTCTCAAATTAACCACCATCTCTATTAAATATATATTGTTTAAAAACAGGAAACGGGCAATAAGTTCTGAAACTGTGTACCAAGGCTTCATTGACTCAGACTAGGTAGGAGATATGAAGTGGAATATATTATTTAGTATTTATATAGCGCTGGCATCTTTAGCAGCATTGTACAGGGTATATAGTCTTCTCATTTAACTGTCCCTCAAAGGGGCTTCTGATCGAATCCCTGTCATAGTTATATGACCATCATAGTCGAGATCCCATTATCATACAGAGGCCACAATCTTGGTTTTCAAGTCGTCATAAAATTTACCCTTCTACTCAACATCTGGAGCCCATTTTGGAAGAAAACCCATTCTAATATTTAGTTGGTGGATTTGTGGAATAAACATATTTAGCTGCATTTAAAAAGTTTGGGGAGGGGGGATTTGGGTAGTTGCCATATAAAGAAGAGTATCCTCTGGCGTCTTTGTTTGGAAACTATGGATTACTGTATTTCTGTTTGTTTTTTTTCTCCTTTAGATTTTCAGTTTAGATTGATTGGTTGACATTAATCCAGATATGTGTTATAACACGATCCAAAACATGAATAACTTTAGCTTCTTTTCTTTGCTATCTCCATAGGTTCTCAACATGTGGTACTCCTGGGAGTACTTGGGTTTAATGTTCCTGAAAAACGTATAATAGTTTAAATTATCATAATGAGTCTCCTGATTGAAAAAAAAATTATAAATCCTGTATAAATACGCATGAATAAATATTTTTAGTTTATTAAAATAAAGGAATGTCTGAAAAGCATTTACATACACTTTGAATACATACACACTGAATACTCCTAGCAACATATATATTTTAAGGGGTTCTGGATATTATATTCACAATAGAGGATGTCTCTCATTAAAGGGACTCCGAGCAGTGCCTGTGGGTATGCCTTTAAGCATACCCACAACTAATTAATTATATCCTCACACCTACCGGCATGATGTTTGGAATTATATCCCCCTGGGTTCCTTGTATTTCATTGCATTGCACTGAATGGAGCTGCCGACACTGGGGAAAGTGTCGTCCTGCATAATACAATGCTGAATAAGGAATCCAAGATGGCGGACGCAAAAATAACGAAAACTAAAAGGCGTATGGTGGCGGTCTATATATCATTGGAAAGAGGAGAAAGAGAGCTTCAAAATGGTATGCATCTTTCCATAGTTACTGCACTGCTCAGAGTCCGGGTACATGTTGTTATAATGATGAGAAACACTGTCCTAGAGGCTTCCCCTTGGAGATGAATGTTGATGCAATTATTGCTCCAACTACAGCGTCTGACTGTAGTGGCCCTGTCTATGTCAGGGGTGAGAGATTGTACCTGCATTTCTACTGTCAGGTATTGTGGACTGTAACTGGAATGTACTAACTCTTATAGAGGAATAAATCTAGCAAGGAGCTAAAATTAAAAGCTACTTTAGGCTACATCTAATGCAGGGTATATTGTTCATGTTTTTAAGGACAGTTTATGTTTAATTTTTAATGCAAACCTGAACTGAGCACAGCATGAATAGCACTATTGCACACTCCCTTTTGAAAAGGCCAATTGCGTAGATGTTATGCTAATATTTTGTTTTGTTTTCTGAATTCCTGACCCAGAATGTGCATGCAGATGAGGATTTCTGACTCTACTGTGACTGCATTTTGTCTACAGGTTTTTGACTCCAGCTACTGAAGCTAACAGCATTGTAGCTATTTTCCTGGCTATATAATTCTATTTAATAAAGCATAGGGTAGTTCTGGGAGTATGATATTGTGAATGTCTTTACTAATATCATCTACAGTCAAATGTCTCCATGTTAAATATCTATCATGGTTTTAGAAGTGACACCTTTTCTTCCTGGACTTAAGCTGGCCATATACTAGGCCGATTCCCGCCAGATCGACAGCAGATTCGATCACTGGGATCGAATCTGCTGTCACATCGTTCCCGCAACATGCCGAATTTCGATCCATTTCGTCCGATCCCGTCGATCGATCCGTGCGTAAAATTACCGTCGATCGCCCGCGGGTAGGGAGCGCGTCTCTAGCGGCGTTCGATTACCCGACGACCGACGCAATAGAGCCCGCATACATTACCCGCTCCGCCGGCGCGACTGCCCCCGGTCACCGCTGCTTCGTCTCCGCGCTGGTCTGGTCTCCGGGTTCGGCATGCTTCACTTCTTTTAGCCCGGCAGGAAGTTTAAACAGTAGAGGGCGCTCTACTGTTTAAACTTCCTGCTGGGCAGGAAGAAGTGAAGCATGCCGGACCTGGAGAGCGGAGACAGAGCAGCGGTGACCGGGGGCAGTCGCGCCGGCGGAGCAGGTAATGTATGCGGCGGAGGGGGGGGGGGAGCGGCGGCAGCAGCACCACCACCACAACAGATTGTGAACGGTTCCAGGCTGAAATCGGTTCACAATCTGTTTGCAGTGAAGGTAGCCATACGATCCCTCTCTGATCAGATTCGATCAGAGAGGGATCTATCTGTTGGTCGAATCTGATCGCAAATCGACCAGTGTATGGCTACCTTTAGAGATGTTAGTTTGGGACATCCTTTGTGTAACATGGCATCTCACTAAAATCTAAAAAATAAACGCACACACACACAATGAGATAGGCAACAGTATGTAGAATAAAATAATGGTGAAATGTTTTTTTTTTCTTGACTGTAATTTTTCTAAATACATCAAGTATTCCAGTTAAATATCTTGACACAGCAAAATACAGGAAAAAGAAATTCACTGTGTTTTTGCATGCTGTATGCATTTTTCGGCTTGATTACTGTATTCCTCCTTGTGTGATGGATAGGCCTGTCCAGGATCATGCGTCATGTGTTAGTTTTGTATGATTTGATGAGCTGTCAGGGAGAAGGTTTTTTATTTTTAAATAGTGGCTGGTGCCATCCCCCGCATCTTGTTTTAGACTGTCAGGCAGGCTTGATCATTACCTCGGAAGGAGCAGTGTGCACTGAGGCTGGGTCATTACTTATGACAATATTTATTCCATCCTCTGTTAATTCAATGAAGTCATTCTTTCTACCTCTAAAAGTGCATATCCAAAACCATATTTTACAGCATCTGTACATGACATTTTAAAATCTTAAGAGATAAAAAAAAACATTCATGCTATTTGGCATACATAAAAAATGATGAATATTTACTGTTTATCAGAAAAATGAACTGCCCAGATTTTTGGTTTGTAGTGAATGGATCATAGGTGACTAGCTGCAGCTCCTGTATAGTCCCTAACAGCAACTAGCCATTAGACACAATGGTTGTGTTTTTTTAAGTCTTCTCCAGAGATGTCTGTGAATTTCCTGCACAAATAGTAGACCTTATCCAGCAACTCTATTCTGAATTAAAGAGAACGTAAAATAAGAGGTGTCTCAGGTTCCATTCTTACTTAGGGCTTAAGCCCACTTGAGGCCCCTTGTCCCTCGCCATCTCCCTGGGGGTGCTCATGTTACCCACAGTAGTGCCCGAAAGCCTAGCTTCAACACACATGCGTGGCCAGGCACGCTCCCTCATGGCGCTCTCATCTCTGGGAGTACTGCGCAGAACGCTCCCAGCCCTGGAAGCACGCCAGGCCATGCATGCTCAACTCAGCGAGGCTTTCAGGCAATATTGCGGGTGACAGAAGCCACCCGGGGAGACGGCAAGGGCCGAGCAGGCTCAAGGGAGCTTAAAGGGTCACTTAAGGCAAAAAGAAAAAAAGTTTTGCTCATCTGACGCTTCTACCAGCCCCTGCAGATGTCCTGTGCCCACGCAGTCTCGCTTGGATCCTCCTGTACCTGCCAGCAGCTACTTCCGGTTTTGACGACAGGCCTGGGAACGCGAGTGACCCTTCGCGTTTCTGGCCTCAATAGCGCCCTCTATACTGCTATTTCAGGCAGGAACGCAAAGAATCACTCTCGTTCCTGTCTCGAAAACCAGAAGTAGCTGCCGGCGGGGGACAGGAGGATCCGAGCGAGACTGCGGGGGCACGGTACAGCTGCAGGGGGCTGGTTGTTTTTTGTTTTGTTTTTTTAAATCATGTTGCGAGCCCTGGACTCGCTACATGATAGCCGCTGCGCAGTGCCATCCCCCCACCCCCTCCGCTCGCCTTCGGCGATCAGAGTAGGCAGGAAATCCTGTTCAGAACGGGATTTCCTGCTGCGCTTCCCCGGTCGCCATGGCGACCGGGCGGGATGACGTCACTGACATCATGGACGTCGTGACGTCAGAGGGAGTCCCGATCCACCCCTCAGCGCTGCCTGGCACTGATTGGCCAGGCTGCGCAAGGGGTCGGGGAGGGGGGGGGGCTGCGCGGCACGGCGGCGATCGGAAGTTACACGCAGCTAGCAAAGTGCTAGCTGCGCATAACAAAAAAAATTAAGCAAATCGGCCCACCAGGGCCTGTGAACTCCTCCTGCGCGACATACCCCGAGCTCAGCTCGGGATTATCGCCCAGGAGGTTAAGGAAGCCCCAGGTAAGTATGGTACCTGAGACGCTTCTCGTCTCAGTTACACTTTAAGAATTCTTTACAATTAAGAGCTTTTTCACACTTACGAACAACGTTATTGCAATGCGATGATAATCGTATGTAGTGATCTGCTCACGAGTAGTTACCTACTCTAATTCGGGATTCAAATGAGGCTTAATTGCCTCAACTGTGTGGCTGGGAGAGAGGGGGTTACTTACCCATAAGTCCGTTGTCTTCTATGCGTCCCAAACGTCTTGCACACATCCTATGGCCCGCGTTGCAAGACTCGCTACCGCACTTCCGGCTTGAAGTATTGAGTATTGCAACTCATTCCATAGGCCGCATGCAAGACTTTTGGACCGCATAGAAGACCACGAAATTCTGGGCAATTACCCCCCCCCCTCCCCCCATCTCCCATGCACACAGCTGAGGCAATTAAGCCTCATTTGAATCACAAATTCGAGCAGGGAACTACTCGTGAGCCCATCACTAACTATGGGGCTTTGACACAGCATGCTGTGCGTTTAGTGGGAGTGAGGCATACTTTCATTGTACTGTATGCCTCACTGTATGGTTGCACCACAACGCTACTGCTCAATACGTTTTTTCGTCTCTTGTGATTTAATGATTTAATCGCAATGCAACTTACACCGTGTGAAAGAGCCCTTAAAGAAAATCTCTAGCACAACATACAGGGTGTCAACCCTCTTTCAATTATGAAACTTGAGATGATCATGTCTGTTTTATTTCATCAAAATAGTAAAAATGGTGTACTATTCTCATTAGGTAGAATTATATTTGTTTGTTCTATAAATCGCTTTTAAAATGGGAAACCACTCATGTTTTCTCTGGATTTCATTTTAGTATGTTGTCAGTGTTAGATTGTGGACTAGAGCTCTTCTGTGTTGTCACTTCCTTCCATGACCAGGGTGACAGTCTATATTTTGATGAATACAATACTCTGGCAATAAAGCATGACAGCCCTCCTATTCATATGTCATTTGCAGAGGCTTGGTGTCAGACCCCAGTTATACAAGATATTACTTATCCTGACAGCTAGCAGTGGTCTGTGATTTAATATATTTATGTTGTCATGGATCCTTTAAAAATGCATTTCTTTGGTTTCCTTGTATTTTTTTTATTTTCAAGGAAAAAATGTAAAGGTTATGCTTATAAGCAGCACAGTGACAGGCTTGGATAAGAAACCAGCTGTGTTTCCTATCTGAAGTTCTTAACACATGAAAGCTTTGCAAAGTTTAGCTGGAGCACATTGTGTGTTACCCTAAGGCTGAATTCAGCGTATGAGAGAATTCACCGCCAGGAGATTTTGGCACAGGATACAGCCTATATACGGCTTACCCTGCTCCTGCACAAGTCCCGGCAGCATTAATTACTATTTCCCCTGCAGGTCTACGTGGATGGTGGGGAATTATGTAATTCGGCTTCCAGCTATTTCTCCCGGCCGAATTAGTGTTTTAAAAGTAACTTCAGCTCCGTCCTCTGACTGTGCCGAAGTTACTCACTGTGCCGCTATATCCGTATTTCCTATTACGGTCTATAGTGGCACCGGCTGCGCCCAAATCTACTGCGCTAAAATCCACGTGCTCGGTCATTCACACTGGAACTAGTGATTTCAGCTTGTCTGTAAATCACCAGCACTTGAAAAAGCTTTATGGCAATGGAAATCAGTGGTAGTTTTCACACTGTAGCGATCACCTGTGATAAGTGATATGCTGAAATCTCAAACTTGGTGCGTTCAGCATTTTTGGAGCCATTGCATTTCAATGTTAAAGAATCATAAAACGCAATCACTCCAAAATCACTTTCCAATACAATGAAAACTCGCAGGAAAATCGCTTTGCAAAGTGCTAGTGATTATTTTCTAGCGTTTTGAAATTCCCAATGTGAATGGGGCCTTAAACATGTAAAACGTCCACTTTCATCCTGCGTTGAGTATGATGCAGATGCTATCAGCTTACATGTGTGTAATGTGACAAACAGAAAATGGCCGCTCTCGTATCACAGGAATAAATGATCATAAATTGTTGAAGCTGTTTGCAGCTTGACTTAATGTGTAAACTATCTAAACTTTAGATAAGATATATAGACAAGTTACTTGTCATAGTTAGTTTTTCATCTAGATATCCACTTTAAGGTGCATACACGCGTCTGATTTTATGCCGACTGCCATTCAAACCGGACGTTTGAATGACTTGTCATTCAAACAAAAAGGCGTTCAGACTCCTTGTACACACAGATGACAAAACGTTTGAAATGCTAATTACAGCTAATTTACATATCGCTTGACAGGTCAATGGACTTAATAGAACAATGGACTAGATCAAATGACTGATTAAACGACTTGTTGTTTGAAAGTCTATAAGTGATAGACTTTCAAAAAGTCGTTTGTACACATGTATGGACCTAACTGTCTGTTGTACGACAGTGCATGGATCCGCCAAGCGGATCAGTCAAAACTGCTGCTTTCAGTCTAATGATCGTCCATACACATGCCAAACTGTCGTTCAAACCGGTCATTTGAACGACAAGTCATTCAGAAATATCAGACGTGTATACCTACCTTTACAGACTGAGCAAATAACTGTAGTAGATTCTCGGTTTCCATTGTGCCCTCCCCTTCATGACTGTGGGCCAGGCAAATCCAGAGTATGCTCACTACAGGCTGTATGCAGACTCCGCTTCTAGCAGAAGGGGAGTGAAAATGTTATGATCTCCCATAATCCTCTGCCCACTTCGGCAAGGAGAAAAGGCCAAGGACCTTTTCTTAAGGAGGTGGAGCAACACAGGTGTACTTTATAAAGAAAAAACAAAAACCATCTGCGACATTGAGTTAACAATTAATTCATTGTAGATATATACTATTGATTTTTTACACTAGAGGTTCACTTTACTACCACTCCCACTCCTACTCAGCAGCTGAAGTAACATCATGGTAAATTAACATCATCCTATAGTCATAAAACATTTCCTAAATATTCTCCTCTTCTTCTAATGTGTAAACTACATCTCTGTATTTCACAGTGTTATATAGCATTCAGTTATAAAATAGTAGTAACATGTTTAAATGTGTCCCTATAATACATTGCAGTTAACGATAGTTTTGTGTGCTGTAAACACTTACAACATCCATTTTTCTTCTGATGATACAGGTGATGGAAGAAGCTGAGTACATGCATCTGTTCAATTCCATTCTTCCTGACATGGTTTCCTTGGCCCTGAGACTGCCCAAACTTTGCACACAGGTAAATAACAAAAACCCATAGCCATGTCAACTTGGTGATCATCAAAATTAGAACTGAACTCTCTAGTATTAGGTTACTGTTTTCTCTTTACATGGGATTATTGCAAAAACAGACATATCAGTAAACACTTTTCTTTTTGCGCTTTGCAGTATAGAAAATTCTGATCAGAAAAATTGCTTCCATAACACGCTTGCAAGTTCATTTATTGAAAGCGGACATACAGTGAAAAAAATATGGATTTAATGATTAATCTACTATCATAAGTTTCACTGCTACTACAAAAGCTAAGTGGAGTAACTATAGCAAACAAGTGGGACAGCAGCTCCTCCCCCTGCTCTGTGGACCAGTTTAATATTTAGCTGCCTGAGTGCTACTTCTGCAGAAAAGGATCAAGGTGAAATGTGCTCCAAGGCAAGATTCTAGCCATGGGTGTAGCAGTCAACCCGTGACCTCTGCCATCACAGGGGGCCCAGAGTCCCTGCCACCTCCTCCCACCATGCAGAACAGCGAGTAGTTGTAATTTTTTTTTTGCTTTCAGATGCTGCTTCACAGCAGAACATTCCCTGCTGCCATTCGCTGGCTCCCAATCACATGACCCTCATGGGGTTTGGATACCAAGGGGGCTCCCATGCTATCATTTTTGCAGGGGGGCCCTATCAAGTCTAATTACGCCCCCTGATGATAGACTTAACTTCCTATAGTCTTCTTGTTAAGTGTGTGTGTGGGGGGTGGGGGGAGTTGGTGTTTTACTAGCCACATGAGGGGGTTTGGATCCCAAGAGGGGGCCCCATAGTAATTTTGCTAAGGGGTCCCACGGGTTGTTGCTGCACCCCACTTCAAACTGATAATGTTTCAACCAGAAATGCTGTCACTGCTGGTGTTTTCCTCTAGATGGGAAATGTGCTGTCTATTTACTGCTTACAATTATGCACATTGGAAGCTCTGTAGGGCCACATAAAATGGCAATGAAGGCCACATTCGGCCTGCGAGCCTTGTGTTTGACCTGCGCCGTAGGGAGTTTTTAGGATTACAGTATGTTTGAAACGTTGAGTTGTAAGGGTCCCTTTCAAGGTTTGTAAAAAGATGAATGTGTTTTGTAATGCAATTCAAGAGGAGATGTAGCTGTTTGCCTGTGAGAGGAGAAGATTGTACCCTTGCCTGGGAGAAGAGAAGTTTGTATCCCGTGTGCCTGTCAGAGAAGAGGTTTGTATACCCGTCTGGCTGTGAGAGAAGTTTGTACACCCTTTGCCCATGAGAGGAGAAGATTGTACATCCATTTGCTCATGAGTTTGCATACTCATTTACCTGTGAGAGGAGTTTGTATACCTGTTGTCAAGAGGAGGAGATGTTTGTATACCTGTGAGAGAAGTTTGTACACAAAATTTTAGACTGAAATGATAGCGAGTTCAAAACTTAAAAGTATTAAGGTGTTTTAGGGGGTTTGAAGTAAAAAACAAAGCAATAACACTAATTAAATGTGTTTGCAGACACTCTTTGGCTGCAGAAAGAGTCTATACAAAATTATTAGGAAAAAGCAGCACAGGCTTGCCAGATCTTTGGGATACTGGGTGGTTAAAGATGCGAGGAGGAGTAAATGTAACATTGTATTTGGTAGTTATGAAAACTGGGCAATTTACTTTTAAGGTCCATCTATATGCAGGGGTAATGGTGTAAAAAATACGATATTGCTGAAAATACTGCCTCGAAAATGGGATATTAATAAAGACAATACCGATTTCTCGTAAGTTCTAGGTGGTCGTTTGGCAAAGAAATACACATCAACAAGAGTATAAATAAAGTTTATATTGCAAGTGGTATTTGTGATACAGGTACAGATATTGATGCATTACAGTAAGCGACAAGTACAGAGAAATTGGACCATATAAAAACATAAAGCTTAGGAAACAATACCCACAATGTATACCTTAATACATAACATTAATGCAGCTTCCCGCTAAATCTCTTCCTTACAGCCCACATTACGCAGACCCATTACAGCCTTACCACAGATCCAAAAAGCCACTTCTCACCCCCGCAGATTCCAGCAAAAGACCCCCTAACCACATGGTCAAAGACTCTATATACTTCTTGACTCCACCCCCTCACCACACATCACTTCCCTGTGAGAAGGCTCAGTGTGATTGGCTGAAAGAAAGCTTTTCAGCAGATTTGAACTTTATCCCCGCCCAGGTCAGTTAAACAGGAAGTGAGTCTTTTGTCTCAAAAACATGTGCTCTAAGAATGGTGCAGTGCCTGCTCCACAAAAGCAAGCAGTGAAACACACAGTCCATATCTTACAATCCCCCACTTGAAGGTGATTGAAATTTATGAGAGAACCTTCACCAAAATGTAACAGTCCATAGATCCATGAATGGGATTAAATTGGATTCCAGTGTCCATATAAGAGTCCATCAATGTAAGTTTCCCACAAAAACAGTCCATAAAGTTTTCCTTTTATGTAAATATTTTCCAAATTGCAGATTTAAAAGTTCATAACGACTCCAGTGGTGATGCATTCAGTCTCTTGCACAGTCCCAGAAGTTATCAAGACGTCTGCACATAGCACATCCGGCTCAAGGTTCCAGCACACTGGATTCTTGGTTAACCTACATTTGCGCAAAATAACAGAACACAAAACAACACAGTTCACAGAATCACAAGTCCTACCCTATTATGTACTTAAAGCAGCTTTGATAGGACTTGATTGAAAATGACAATGATATATCAAGACACTGCGTGGGACCCATACAAATTTTCCAAAATTACCAATTTGGAGACTAGCACATGCTCTGTCCACTACTACTCCAAGATCAGGCCATGCCTAGAATGCAAACATCTGCCATTATCTGCCCAGCTCACAGTCTCAGCTCTCTGATCACTCACTACTCTGGGTGGTCACACTCCAGCTCTGTGTGGCTTCTGCTGCCGAGTCCCTCTCCCAGCTCATAGTGGTTCACAGTGGTTTTGCGCGGTTGCTGAGATTTGGACTTAGACATCCATGGCAAGTTACACCTGCCTCTCCACTTACTCAGCCCGCACTGACAGTACCACATCATACTCTGGCAGCACTCAAGCATGCCACTTACCAAGCCAGGATGGACTCATGATGCTCCCCCACTCAGTTTGTGAGGCACACAGCACCTTATATGCCACATGCACTGGAAAATTAGCCAAAGAGCTCTCCACTCCGTGATTCTGAAACACAGGTTAGCAGACAAAGCACAGCAATGGAACCTCATTATGATTTCATAGCTTCAAAAGCATATGCGTGAACTATATTACCCACTAAGTACAATAGTACTGCAAACTGATTTCAATCACTAGGGTCACCCATGTCTCTGTACATCAGCATCATCTCCAATTGTGACTCTGTAAACTTGCAACTCATAGAAAACATTATAAAAAACATAACAGACTTTGATATCTGGACTGTAACACTCTAATTGCAATGCTATTACAACTATCTGGAAAAGGATCTCTGTTAGATGTAGACATACACAGTTCAATCCCATTACACAGTTTTACAATCTTGTGGACCTTTGACTGCATTTATAAAAACTTTCATGGGTGAAGACACTCATAATGAAAGCACATGGGGCTTTCTTAGATGTGGTCTGCATATTGTATCTGTACACTTAATTATTTGGGCATTTACATTAACAATAGGGACAGTTTAATTTGTGCTTTCTGTAGTATAACATCTGTACTAGAGCAAACATCCCCCACTTGACTATCTATAAAACCCCCAATCCAGTAAAGGGATTGAAAGCAAAAACTGTTGTTGTGTGCTTTGCAGTTCTCAAGTATATGCAAAGTACCTGAAACAAAGCTCACAACCAGAAACAAAAACTCCAGATTGAGCAAGGCCTTACCATTTGTTCATTAACATAATTGACCTTACATTACAAATTTTATGGCATTTTAAATCTGGTTTTCCCGAAATAAATTGTTGCCTTTGTAAAACGCTAAATTTAAAAAACATGTCAATGGCCAGCAACTTTGTGCACGGATCCTTACAAGAGGTGAGAAAACAAAAATTCAATCTCACCTGCCATGCCTTCAGGCCATTCACAAAACCCTCTACTATAGTAAAGTAACAAAGGCAACCCATTCAAATTTACATAGCTACGGTCAGCACCTGCAACTACAAAAGTAATTTAGCATTTGACTTTTTTTTGACTGTAGATAAAATGATCAGTTAAATTAAGAGGCTTACTCCTAACTCTACCTCTTCATACATTAACACATACATAGACAGACAAACAGCAAAACACAGCTGGGATCTTCTTCTGCTCCTCGGTTTCCTACGAAATAGAAACTGAAAAACCATTATTAACATTTGACAAAGTTCCTCCTAGGAAAACTGTGTTCTGGAATGTTCATCATTGTTCTACATTCCAGCATCTCCTGCTTTATTTCACTAACCTCCTGAGAAAATTTCCCTCGAAGCCAACTTACCTCAGCTTGTAATTGCTCATTCTGTGATCTGAGAACTTTGTAAGGAACCCAGGCCCTGTCCTGGCTCCTCTGCCTGCTCTCCCACCTAGGAGAGTACACCTCAGTTTCTCTCCTCCTGGTAAGGAGTTTGTTACCTCTGAAATAATTCTGTCTGTCTCTCCCAAGTGATGGGCAAAACTGTTTTAGGTGGCCCTGCTCCCCACATTGAAAGCACCGCCAGGTCTCATGCCTTCTCTGGGGCTTATTCACTATATGTACAGCGCTGTCCCTTACAGGCTGCACAGCAAACACCTTATTGAAATTTCTCTTGTGCTGCACTGACGATTTGAAAGGGTTCCTATTCAAATCATCTCTTGGACTCTCTAAAGTCCTGTTCCATTGAATGGGCCTTTCCAGAGAATGCGCCTCCTGCTTGCTCTCTGGCAACTCAATAACTGAACAACCACTGCATTCAGAAGAACTACTATAATCAGCATCACTTTCACTTGGACACTGATTACCTGCTTCACTACTGGAGGACACAGACAATGTTTCCAACTTGCATTGTGCATCCTTCAACTGCTCAGTCAGACCTGCATTCTGACGAAGCAATCTTTTATTTTCCTCAACAATTTGTTGCTGGGTAATGGCAACAACATTGGTCTCTTCAGCAGCAATTGTTAAAATGGAGACTGCACTTTGTAAGTCTTTACAGTGTCCTTGAGCCTCTGAACTTCATGTTCTAGGTTTGATTTTTGTTCAACACCCCTGTATTTCTCTGCTATCCATTGCGCTGCAAAAATAAGCATAGCTTTGCCCTCATTTTTCTTCAACTTCTTATTATTTATCAGATCATGCACATACATCTGGGCATGCTTCCATGGATTTACAGAGCTTTGCAATATATTCACAATACCTTCCTGGTTCTTTACTTTAGTCTGTTTTAAAAGCAACAATTGCACAGAGGTCTCCATTTTGTTTACCCCTAAACAACAAAATGGACAGTCTATTCAATGCAAACACTTTGATCTCTGCACACAACAATAGGCAGAGTTTACACTGAAACTCACTTGGCTACCTCACAAGTCACAACATGGCTGCTTAAACAGTTTCTCCCAAAATCTGTCTGCAGTATAACCTCAACATCAAACCTAAATCACAAATCCAACATCCAATATTATACAGTTATTAATATGCTTTCCCGCCAAATCATAACACACCTCCTACCTGGCTCACCATTTACGTAAGAAATACGATATTGCTGAAAATATTGCATCAACAATGGGATATTAATAAAAACAATACCAATTTCTCGTAAGTTCTAGGTGGTCGTTTGGCAAAGAAATACACATTAACCACAGTATAAATAAAGTTTATATTGCAAGTGGTATTTGCGATACAGGTACAGATACTGATGAACTACAGAAAACAACATGTACAGAGAAATTCAACCATATGAACACATAAAGCTTAGGAAACAATGCCCACAATGTATACATTAATACATAACATTAGTGCAGCATCCCAATACATCCTAACATACAGCCCACAATGCGCAGATACAGCTTACCCAGCCATGGTTTCCAGCTAACAATCTCACCAGCACATTCCAGAAAAAGCCCCCTCACAGCACATTGTCAAAGACCATATACCCCTTGACTCCACCCCCTCACCATGCATCACTTCCCTTTGAGAAGGCTCAGTGTGATTGGCTGAAAGGATGCAGATTTAAACTTTATCCCCGCCCAGGGTCAGTTAGCAGGAAGTGAAGTCTTTTGTTTTAGAAACATGTGCTCTAAGAATGGATTCCAATTCTTACAATGGAATAGTGAGTTTTAAAAGTAAAAGTCTAGTCTCACTAATTCCTTTAGACCAGGGGTCTCAAACTCGCGGCCCGCGGGCTATTTGCGGCCCTCGATACAATATTTTGTGGCCCCCGCTGGCAAAAGCAAAAGAGACACGGAAGAGAACTATTTTTGCCCATTTTACCTTATAGTTTACTTCAGTGCTCCCAAGTAATCCGCCGCATCCCCGCCGCTAAACGAGGGCTGCAGAGCCCCCAAATCTCCCGGGCAAACATCCACGACTGCGCTGAGGGGCACAGCTTCCAGCTGTAACTCGGCCCCTCCTGACATCAATCGCTGCACGGATTGCCGCCTCTCCCCTCCCCTCTCTGTGAAGGAAGAGTGAGAGAGGCGGGCAGAGGCGGTGATCTGCCGCGATTGACGTCAGGAGGCGCAGAGCTGAAGCTGAAAGCTCTGCCCCTTCAAGGAAATGCCGGCGGATTGCCCCCCGGGCGATTTGGGTGCTCTGCAGCCCTCGTTTTGCGGCGGGGACATGGCGGATTACTTGTAATGGGAGAACTGAAGCGAACTATTAGGCAAAATAGTTCGCTTCAGTGTAAATTTGATTTTGAATCGAAATAAAAATCAATGCAAGGGACTGGGGGCGGGAGCTGCTGATTGCGGAAATGACATGCCATCATAACAGTTATATGGGAAGACGTTCTGTGTGCACAATTAGCTGCTAAGGCAGATAATTAGAATTAGAACAGACACAAGGGAGAGAAGGACTATTTTGTGAAATACCTTATGCGGCCCAGCCTCATCCTGACTTTGCCTCCAGCCGCCCTCAGGTAAATTGAGTTTGAGACCCCTGCTTTAGACTCTGACAGCTTAACATATCTAGAGTTCATATTTCCATAAAATATGTCTGACCAATACCCAACTATTCATTTCCTGTGAGAGGGGTAGAATGAGGAAAAAGTATATTTTGGAAAGAACAGCACGGCCTTCCTGATTTATGAATGTACAAATAAGCATTGTGTGCTAGAATAAGTGCTACTAGAGGATGTCTCATAAATGCGTTATGCTCATTTTTAGCTAGAACAGGAAAGTTATGAGGAATATAAAGCCCTGCTACTCTACTTGGGGACACATAATGAAAAGTTGTCCCATGCCAAGTGAATTTTCTTTTCTGGTGAAATGCTCTTTTTTTTCTACAATCCTTCAGGGCAAAGGTGAGACGTCGACCTATCAGGCACAGGAACATTCAGCACCTCCCCTATAAAACAATGACATAGTCAGTCCACCCACAGTGCTGTTTGTTCCTGCATCTAGGCAGGTTGGCATTTCCCCTCTGGGTGAAGCCTGTGTGCTGGGCTGCAGGTGGATCTCTCTGGGGGGTTGAGGCTGCGGTACTGAGGCAGTCTGGCCGTGCACCCCGGGCTGGAGCTTTTCCTGAGGTTTGCCTACCTTTCTCTCCAGCTTCCAGGGAGAGCAGGTGTGGAAGGCGTGGGTTTCACTTGGCGGCCTTGCGGTGGAGCGGGCAGGACGGAGGTAAGCCAGCGGCCATGTGCAGCGTGGACTGCATGGGGGCCGTTGGACGCGTGGCCGCGTCTGGATGCGTAGTTTCCGGCGGGTATGCCGGATGTAGTAATTTATAGAGGCTGACTTGGGACTTCCTCGCAGGCCAGATATGTTTAAAGGGGAGGCCAAGCGGGCCTGTGTAGCAATGTTGCTTGGAGGGAGTTTTTCCTGCGCTGGATTTGTCCGTTGGTAAGCATGCCAGACGCTGAGAGGATTGAAAGCAACCAGGCCACCAAGAAGGTGAGATAATGGCTTCTCTTTCTGGGCTGAATGTGCTATGGTTATGGACAGAGTTTCATACCTTGTTCTTTTTTTTGTTTGCAGGCCAAAACTGAGGCTGCTGCTAAAACTGCTGATGCTGCTGCTGCAGATAGGCCTAGGCCCCCTCCTAGTTATAAGGGATGCCCTTTGTGCAATTTTAAGCTGATGTTGCCCTATGCAAAGACTCTGTCAGTTGTGCATAGAGAGGGTTATGGGGGAGGAGCCGGGTCACTCTGTTCAGGATACTTTGAGATCCTTTAGAGAGGAGATTAATGCTTTAGAATCATTTAAGTCCTCGTTATTGAATGCTAATCCATCTACTTCTCAGGTTGCTGTATCTAGAGTATCTGTGACTGAGGTTGATGTTAGTCAGGCTAAGGTAGCAGCTAGTTCTGAGGATTCAGACGCTAGAAAAATAGAATCTGAGTCTGCCTCAAAGTTTAAATTCCATATTGAAGATACGTAGGCATTATTTGCTGCCATTAATGACTTCTTAGAGTTAGGTAAGGATGTGGGGGCTAGTTTGTCTATTCATGATCAATTATACAAAGGTATGGAAGAAAAGGAGGGTCCTGTTTTTTCTGTTCATAATGCTATTGAGCAAGCTATTATAAAAGAATGGAAAGAGACAGAAAAGAGATTGCTGTTGTCTAAAGCTATTAAGACTGTTTCCTTTTACTGCAGAAGATTCGGCCTTGTGGGATAAATGTCCTAAACTGGATACCCCATTTTCCCAAGTGACTAAACAAGGGGACTTGACGTTTGAGGATCTTGGGGACCTAAAAGTTCCACTTGATAAAAAGGTGGATGCTTATTTGAAAAGGTCTTGGGAGGCTAGTGCGGCTGCGTTTAGGCCGTTGAATGCCCCAAGAATATTGACAAAGATTCTGGGAGAAGCATTCATTCCATTAAGGGAACAGTCGATTTTAATCATTCCGTATTTAGACGACTTGCTTATTCTAGGAAGTTTAGCAGAACAGCTGAAAAGCCATTTAAATCTGGTATCGGTACATCCCCAATCCCTAGGTTAGATTATCAACCTGGAGAAGTCCTCTCTGATTCCAAGTCAGATAAGTCCCTTTCTCGGCATGTTAGTGGATTCAGTAAAACAGATGATTTTCCTTCATCCAGAAAAGATTCTAAAGATAAGTTTGGCAGTGAAATCATTACAGGGGGAAAACAAAGTTTCCCTAAGAATGATTTCGTCTGTGTTGGGATTAATGTCATCCACAATGGTGGCAGTTCCCTGAACGCTGGCGCATATCAGGAAGTTACAGAGTTTTCTTCTAGAAAATTGGGACAGTCATCCACAAACATTAGTTTCAAAGTCACAATCCCTCAAACTATTGTGTTGTCTCTGCAATGGTGGTTGGAGGAATCCAACCTTGTGAAGAGCAGGCCTTGGAAGGAGCCTGTAGACAACGTAATAACTACGGATGCAAGCGCTTGGGGCTGGGGAGCTCATATAGCTCACAGAGCCTTTCAGGGGAAATGGACAAAATCAGAGTCTCAAAGGTCATCCAATTGGAGGGAATTAAGAGCAGTAAGGCTGACTTTATTTCAGGCGCAATCGATACTGTTGCAGTCCAATGTTCTGATCCAGTCAGACAATGTTACAGCAGTAGCGTTTATCAACAAACAGGGAGGCATGAGATACCTGTTGTTGCAGGAGGAAGCAGAGGAGATCTTGTCTTGGGCAGAAAAGAATGTGTTATCCTTGAGAGCTGTTCATCTCAAGGGAACACTCAATATAGAAGCAGACAAACTGAACAGAAGCAGGATTCTGTCATCAGAATGGTCTCTAAACAGGGAGGTGTTTGCAGAAATCGCAAAACTAAGAGGAACACCGTCAATCGATCTGTTCGCAACAGAAGACAATGCCCAGATTCAGAGTTTCTTCTCTCTCAATCCAAGAGAACAAAGCCTGGGGGTGAATGAATTCATTCAAAAGTGGAACTTTCCACTTCTGTATGCATTTCCTCCTCTCAATTTGATTCCAGCAGTCATCAGCAAATGTAGAGGTTGTCAAAATTGGATGATTTTGATTGCACCTTGGTGGGAGAAAAGAAGCTGGTTTTCAGCTCTCAGGAGGTTAGTATCAGAAGACCCTTGGAGACTTCCTCGCAGGCCAGACACACTGTTGCAAGGGAACCTGTGGCATCCACATCCAGACAGATTGAATCTGTCAGTCTGGATCCTGAATTAACTTTACTCAAAAAGTTGGGAATATCTGACAAGGTGGCCTCTACACTGATTGGTAGCCGTAAAGAAGTTACTAGGAGGTTCTATTTGAAATACTGGAAGACTTTCCATCTTTGGTTATCTGGTTCTAAGTTTGATAGCTTGTCAGTCCCAGCAGTCCTGGATACTCTTCAGGACGGTTGGGATAAAAATATTTCTGTAAGTACGCTTAAGGTGCAGATTGCTGCTTTATCTGCTTTTTCAGGTATCCCGTTGTCTTCCTCTCCTTTGATCGTGAGGTTTCTGAAGGCTCTTTCTAGGAAACTGCCAGTTTACAAACCATACGTTTCTCCTTGGGATTTATCGGTGGTGTTAAAGGGACTGTCCAAAGGTCCTTTTGAGCCGCTAAAGGACAGTTCTTTTAAATTTCTTACATTAAAGACTGTATTTTTAGTAGCCATCACTACAGCCAGAAAGGTCAGTGAACTACAGGACTTGTCTATGAAAAGTCCTTATTTTCAGGATAGGTTAGTGTTACAGCCAGATCCAACGTTTTGTCCGAAAGTTATGTCTAGGTTTCACAGATCGCAGGATATTACTTGGTCTACCTTCTGTGTGAATCCAAAGTGTGAAAAAGAGAGGATTTCCCACTGATTAGATGTTAGAAGAAGTATTCTGGAATACTTGAGCAGAACTGCAGATGTCAGGAAGACAGATTCCTTATTTGTATTATTTTCAGGGAAAACTGTAGGACAGAGAGCTTCTAAAGGTGCGTACACACGCATTACTAAATGCAACGACTGGTCCACCGGACCCTCCCCCTGGGCGGTCTTTAGCCAACAGTATGCGTGTGTGTACGGGCTGTCGGCGTACTGATAAGGCTGCTCAGCGGATCGTTCAGAAACAGCCTTATCAGTCCGCCGACAGCGCGTACACACGTGCATACTGTCTACTAAAGACCTTCCAGCGGGAGGGTCCGGCGGACCTGTCGTTGCATTTAGTAGTGCGTGTGTACGCACCTTAGATCTACTATAGCTAATTGAATTAAGTTGGCTATTATAGAAGCTTACAGAGTTATGGGAAGTGAGGCTCCTGCCTCATTTAAAGCTCATTCTACAAGAGCTATGGCAGCTTCTTGGGCTAATAATGCACGGGCTTTATCTGAGCAAATATGTAAAGCAGCAAAGTGGGCAAGCCTTTCTACAATCATCCGTCATTACTGAATTGATGCGATGTCTGCACATGACCAGGCGTTTGGTAGAAAGGTTCTTCAAGCAGTGGCCTCACCCTGAGGTTGTATTACTCGTTAATCGTCTCACCTTTGCCCTGAAGGGTTGTAGGAAAAAAACAAGGTTAGTACCTGCTAACGTTGTTTTGAATAATCCTTCAGGGCAACAATCCCACCGGGGTGTAAATTGTATGTGTCTGAAAGTTGCACGGTTATGGGTTAGGGGAATGCTCACCTGTTGGTACTTGGCTAAACACACTGAGGGTGGACTGACTAGGTCATTGTTTTATAGGGGAGTTTATAGGGGAGGTGCTGAATGTTCCTGTGCCCGATAGGTCGACGTCTCACCTTTGCCCTGAAGGAATGTTCAAAACAACCTTAGTAGGTACTAACATTGGTTTTCCTCAATAAGTTGGTGAGCAATGCTACATCTCCACAGATTCAATTTGATGGATTTTGGGTGTCTTTGGCGCCTATCTACTGCATCTCTTCATGATCTCTGATGACCATAGAATTTAGTGGACATTTTTCTTGTTTTCTGCTGTAAATGCTATTGCGTCAGGGAAGACGGGGCTCTTTGTTTTTCCCTGAGGTTTGCTCCAAAATGTAGTTTTCGCCAAAGGTCAGTACGTGCATATTGTTTTTAAATCTGTTGCTCCATTTCTTTTAGCTAAAAAAAATGAATGGCACAGATTGACCAGTAAGCTCATGGTGAACCAGAACTTCTAGGAGTGTGTAAGGGGCTAAAGGGGACCAAAAAGCCATCTTATTAAAATGCTATGCAAAACAGAAATTTAACTTCTTGAAACAGAAGGCATTTGCAATTATTCAGGTTGGAGTGAGCGCCTGAGGTGTCCCGCAATGCATCCCTGCTGAATATGCAAATCAAAGGGATGATTTGCATATTCAACAGTGATACATTGTGGAACATCTCAGTAGCTCGCGCCAACCTGAATAATCTCAAATACATTCTATTTTAGGAAGGCACATTTCTGTTTTGCATGGCACATGTGTAAATGATTAATAGTTGGGGTGATAAAAGTGCAAAGTTCAAAAGGTTGTTTTCAACTGGATCAAACTGTGGAAGGCAAATTTAATATACTGTTAGCTATTTAGAACAGATTACATTGCCATTTTCTGGTGTCTCTTCCCATCGACGCAATTCATTTCCGTTGTTCCAAGATAATGGCTTTTACTTCCCCACAATTGCAACCTGTTCTCTCTTTATGGAGAAAAAATAATACAAATGTAATACTTTATTTGTTCTATCTTCAAGTATATCTATTTCACAAAATATTTTCACTTCTTAAGAGCTTAATTTCTGTTCTTCAGTACAGCATCTATGCAAATGTTTTCCCATATTTCAGTGTTAATATACATATTTTATTTGCTTATTCAAATCACTTCTGTCAGAATGGGAGGAAAACAGACAATTAGGAAGTTGGAGAATTTGTTGGCACAGCATCTGATTCAGGGATCACCCAAGTAATTTTCCCCATGCCTGACACAAGCTAATGAAGCATGAGCCCTTTTTGTGATTTAGGTTACCATTTCACTGCTGGAGTTACTGGCTTGTCAATATGCTGTCTGCGGTTTTCTGGGTTTGTTATCTCTTTCATTCTGACACATGAAGAGAATCCATCAGGTATGAACTCTGCTATCATAGGGACTCAAGTCACACTTGAAAGACCATTGAGTATACAGCATAACTAGCATACTGTTGTCAGAAAATCACAGAATGGCTTAAAGTAGAAGCAACACAATGAGCTTTGTGTGTTAAAGCGAATCACAAGGAACTCAGAATGTGGTACCTGTAACAGCCTGGTATTGACAACAAGGTGGATAATTCTGACGCTAGCCGACCTTGACAAAAACAGCCCCAACCTAACTTTGGTAAGTTTCCTCTCCTGTGATTGGTGGAATGTTTTTTTGTTTTCTTTTTGTTAGGTTTTGTTTCTTGGATACACTGGCAAAGTAAATTAGGTTCTGGAATGGCATTGCTTTTTATATAAACCAAGTATGTAGTGACTCTGATCAGTATCGGAAAATTTAACAGGCAGCTTTGCACATGAATCTAAAGCCGATCTATCTAAAGCAGGCTATACACATAAATTTTCCTGTTAATTCTATAGCACAAAATGTAACATAAATTGGAATCACATTTTTATTTTTTGTCAAAAAAGCAGTTGAAAGTATGATCAAAGTGATCAGAAAATATAGATCTAACGGGCCAGATCTAAGATCTACAGTGATGTGAAAAACTATTTGCCCCCTTCCTGATTTCTTATTCTTTTGCATGTTTGTCACACTTAAATGTTTCTGCTCATCAAAAACCGTTAACTATTAGTCAAAGATAACATAATTGAACACAAAATGCAGTTTTAAATGATGGTTTTTATTATTTAGTGAGAAAAAAACTCCAAATCTATATGGCCCTGTGTGAAATTGCCCCCCCTTGTTAAAAAATAACTTAACTGTGGTTTATCACACCTGAGTTCAATTTCTGTAGTCACCCCCAGACCTGATTACTGCCACACCTGTTTCAATCAAGAAATCGCTTAAATAGGAGCTATCTGACACAGAGAAGTAGACCAAAAGCTCCTCAAAAGCTAGACATCATGCCAAGATCCAAAGAAATTCAGGAACAAATGAGAACAAAGGTAATTGAGATCTATCAGTCTGGTAAAGGTTATAAAGCCATTTCTAAAGCTTTGGGACTCCAGCAAACCACAGTGAGAGCCATTATCCACAAATGGCAAAAACATGGAACAGTGATGAACCTTCCCAGGAGTGGCCGGCCGTCCGACCAAAATTACCCCAAAACTCATCCGAGAGGCCACAAAAGACCCCAGGACAACATCTAAAGAACTGCAGGCCTCACTTGCCTCAATTAAGGTCAGTGTTCACGACCCCACCATAAGAAAGAGACTGGGCAAAAACGGCCTGCATGGCAGATATCCAAGGCGCAAACCACTTTTAAGCAAAAAAGAACATTAAGGCTCGTCTCAATTTTGCTAAAAAAACATCTCCATGATTGCCAAGACTTTTGGGAAAATACCTTGTGGACCGACGTGACAAAAGTTGAACTTTTTGGAAGGTGCGTGTCCCGTTACATCTGGTGTAAAAGTAACACAGCATTTCAGCGAAAGAACATCATACCAACAGTAAAATATGGTGGTGGTAGTGTGATGCTCTGGGGTTGTTTTGCTGCTTCAGGACCTGGCGGGCTTGCTGTGATAGATGGAACCATGAATTCTACTGTCTACCAAAAAATCCTGAAGGAGAATGTCCGGCCATCTATTCACCAACTCAAGCTGAAGCGATCTTGGGTGCTGCAGCAGGACAATGACCCAAAACACACCAGCAAATCCACCTCTGAATGGCTGAAGAAAAACAAAATAAAGACTTTGGAGTGGCCTAGTCAAAGTCCTGACCTGAATCCTATTGAGATGTTGTGGCATGACCTTAAAAAGGCGGTTCATGCTAGAAAACCCTCAAATAAAGCTGAATTACAACAATTCTGCAAAGATGAGTGGGCCAAAATTCCTCCAGAGTGCTGTAAAAGACTCTTTGCAAGTTATCGCAAACGCTTGATTGCAGTTATTGCTGCTAAGTGTGACCCAACCAGTTATGTTCAGGGGGCAATTTCTTTGTCACACAGGGCCATGTAAGTTTTGAGTTTTTTTTCTCACTAAATAATAAAAACCATCATTTAAAGAGTAACTGTCAGGCTGCAGAAGCTAATTTAAACCTCTATTCTCCTGTGTTAAACAGTTTAGAAGGAAGCCCAAAAGCAATTAGTGAAGATAAAAATCTCAGTTACCTTTGATGTGTGCTTATCAGCAAGTCTGTTATTCTTAAGAAGACGCAAGCCGCATACCATACTGCAAAGCATTCTGGGGCTCTCCCCTCGGCTGCTAATGAGACGTTACAGCAGCTTGTAATCGCGTAGCACTGATAAATCTCGGGCTGAGTACACTGCAGGAGTCAGCTATTGTTCCTAGCCACATGGCTCATTAATATTCACTGCACACTGTCTTGTTCAAGTACAAGCTTATCTGTGATCAGGAAGCAGGCAGGACATGACGACACATTTGACAGAAAAACATGGAGCCTGCCATGAGCTGTCAGGAGCATCTATCTCTGCATATACTATATACAAATTCTGTGAAATCCAAACGTGGACAGTGAAATGCATATGTAATGTAAGTACAGCCAATCTTTAGCTACTGATATATGTGTTTATTTTCTCTGAGACCTTATACCTAACAGCTCCTCTTTAAAACTGCGTTTTGTGTTTAATTATGTTATCTTTGACTAATAGTTAACGGTTTTTGATGAGCAGAAACATTTAAGTGTGACAAACATGCAAAAGAATAAGAAATCAGGAAGGGGGCAAATAGTTTTTCACATCACTGTATATATAGTTCTAAGTGGCGGTAGAGTGAATACCTGTATAATTGCATTGCATTGAACAGTGCAACACTGCAGTTCAATAGATTTTAAAAAGATTTCATGCTGAAATCTGATAAATCTATGTGCAGTGTGTGGGAGATTCAGATCATAGAGGGATAAATCTGTTTGACACTGAGTGGCAATCTACTGCATAAGTGTATTTCAACCTAAAGATTAAGTTTACTCTCATGCTTTAACCGATTTCTGATTTATTTATTTTTTTCTTGCGGACTTTTCTACAACACGGTGGAGTTAATTTATGAAGCATTGGGGCTAAGAAAACTGAAGAAATGCAGCACTTTACCTACTACAGCATCCCTGTTGTTTTGATAGCTGAAACCTTATTTGACTGCTCAGTGTAAAAGCTTTACTTTTGCTCAGTCATTCCTTTCACATTTTTTTATAAATTGTGTTTCGGCACCTGGCAGCGGATTCAGCCCATGTATTAACAGGATACAGTCAATGTTCCAACAGAAAGGGAACTGACGCAACTCCAGTTAAAAAGTATATAATGCTATGGAGGCATCAACATAAAGCTGTAAAGTGGCACACAAAGCAGACATTTTAGATCAATTTCAATGAATAAAAATAAAAATAAAATAAAAAATTGAATAAGAAATTTAAACTTTTTTTGTATGTGGCCACTATTGTAGAGATTTGAGAATGTAGAAGTAAGGAAGTGATGTCTTTGTTGTAAATGTTGAAAAATCTTCCGCACACCCTTCTTTGGATAAAACCATAAATCCTTTTATTTGGTCACCATAGAAAAAATGGCAAAATAGGGCAGCATGCAAGCTGACACGTTTCTGAACCTTCCGGGTCCTTAGTCTTAGGTATTGTGACATGCTCTAGTTGGTCTTAAATACACAGAGACCACGCCATCGAACATTGCTAAGCACTTTCGCTCCTGCGATGGCGGAGATCTAAGTCATTTTTCTTTCTCCCATCGTCCTCCAGGATGGCTGCTGCTGAGATATTGCTTGTCCCTCCCCGAACGGAAACACCTGTAAGAGTAATCAATTTAAAAGAACCCGCCCTTATATAAGGACTCCTCCTCCCTCACCAACTCAGTTTTTGTTTGTTTCCCATCACCTGAGGATACACCTGTAGACCTTTCTTGTTTTAAGGCATAGGTTGGCCTGGGGCGCCTATGTTGTCAGGCAGGGTTTTTCCTGGATGGCGGTGGAAACTGTGAGTAGGATGCCCCAGTTTTAACCTGTGTGCGGTGGGGGCAGAATGTTACCTGGCTGCAGGTTGTCCAAAAGGATCGCCGCCATTACCGCCCTTCTTGCTGCGTCCATGTATAAATACCTCTAGCAAAATGTTTTTCTGAGCAGTGACTCTTCTTTCACGGTTTTGCAAAACTTGCACAGCAACAGCCTGAGAGATTGAGATGCCAAAAGTGTAACATTAGATTACATGATAAGGAATGGAACTGCTCCTCACGTTCTCCACTATGCTGGAAAGATGGGATCACAGACAATAGGCATCCCAGCCTGTTCCAGCAGCAAAGGTAAATGCACTGATGGTGCATTTTTTGCAGGAATATACACTCCTATGGTTGAGATTGCAGTGTGATTTTCCCTGTGTTTTACCTTTTCCCTTTCCCTCTATAACCTAGCAAGCTAAAAGTGCATGCAAAGCAAAGGGGGTATCGGATAGGGTTGGAGAAGCTAATATCTTAGAAATGTTGCTACTGCAACATTGGGCTTCCCCAGCAATATAACAAAGAATTGTCAAGCCTGCACGAAATCTGTGGTAACTGTAGTGGTTGACAATTTACATAAACAGCTAATGGAAACTTTCAGGGTAATAAGGAATCCCTGAGCAGTTTCAGGGAGTGATTGGTTTTCCATTTTTGATTGTTAGGTTTGCAGTAAACCTATACTAGCTGTAGAGACTGAGGATTGTTTGCAGGAATATGCACTTACATGATTGATTGTTAGTGTTTTTCCCTTGTATGGTTTATACTTTCCCTTATCCTCTGTGTCCATGCAATGTAACAGTGGGTGCAAAGCATGAGTGAAGGGGAATTGTTGCCATTGCGGCAGTATGTTTCCCCAGGGTTATAATAAGATTGGTCAAGCCTGAACTGGAGCGATGGTGATTGACAATCTATGTAAATGAGAAATAGAACTTTTCAGGAAGTGAAACTCTGGGTAGTTTCAAGGAGTTCCTTTTTTTTCAGATCTGTTTTGCATTTGCATTGGTTCAGATCTGTTTTGCATTTGCATTGGTTCAGATCTGTTTTGCATTTGCATTGGTTCAGATCTGTTTTGCATTTGCATTGGTTCAGATCTGTTTTGCATTTACATTGGTTCAGATCTGTTTTGCATTGGCATTGGTTCAGATCTGTTTTGCATTGGTTCAGATCTGTTTTGCATTGGTTCAGAACTGTTTTGCATTTGCATTGGTTCAGATCTGTTTTGCATTTGCATTGGTTCAGATCTGTTTTGCATTTGCATTGGTTCAGATCTGGTTTGCATTTGCATTGGTTCAGATCTGTTTTGCATTGGTTCAGATCTGTTTTGCATTGGTTCAGATCTGTTTTGCATTTGCATTGGTGTCAGATCTGTTTTGCATTTGCATTGGTTCAGATCTGTTTTGCATTTGCATTGGTTCAGATCTGTTTTGCATTTGCATTGGTTCAGATCTGGTTTGCATTTGCATTGGTGTCAGATCTGTTTTGCATTGGTTCAGATCTGTTTTGCATTGGTTCAGAACTGTTTGCATTTGCATTGGTGTCAGATCTGTTTTGCATTTCATTGGTTCAGATCTGTGTTGCATTTCATTGGTGCAGATCTGTTTTGCTTTTGCATTTGTGTCAGATCTGTTTTCATTTCCATTGGTTCAGATATGTTTGCATTGGTCAGATCTGTTTTGCATTGGTTCAGATCCGTTTTGCATTTGCATTGATTCAGATCTGTTTTGCATTTGCATTGGTTCAGATTGGGTTTGCATTTGCATTGGTTCAGATCTGGATTTGCATTTGCATTGGTTCAGATTGGGTTTGCATTTGCATTGGTTCAGATCTGTTTTGCATTGGTGTCAGATCTGTTTTGCATTTGCATTGGTGTCAGATCTGTTTTGCATTGCATTGGTGTCAGATCTGGTTTGCATTGCATTGGTGTCAGATCTGGTTTGCATTTGCATTGGTGTCCGATCTGTTTGGCTTTTGCATTGGTGTCAGATCTGTCTTGCATTCGCATCGGTTCAGATCTGTTTAGCTTCGGATCTAATTTTCATTTGTTCTAGATCTGTTTTGCTTTGGTTTTGTTTTGTTTTTTCAAATCTGTTTGCATTTGCTTTGGTTTTAGACCTGTTTAATTTAACATTTGTATTGGTCTCAGACCTGTTTTGCTTATGCATTGGTCTCAGATCATCTGTTTGTTGGCATATGTTTCAGATCTGTTTTGCTTTGGCGTTTGGTTCAGATCTGTTTTGCATTTGCATTGGTTCAGATCTGTTTACAGTTGCATTGGTTCAGATCTGTTTTGCATTTGCATTGGTTCAGATCTGTTTACAGTTGCATTGGTTCAGATCTGTTTTGCATTTGCATTGGTTCAAATATGTTTTACTTTTGCATTGGTATCCGATCTGTGTTGCATTTGCATTGGTTCAGATCTGTTATGCATTGGTTCAGATCTATTTTGCATTTGCATTAGTTCAGATCTGTTTTGCTTTTGAATTGGTTCAGATCTGTTTTGCTTTTGCATTGGTGTCAGATCTGTTTAGCTTTGGATCTATTTTTTCATTTGTTCTAGATCTGGTTTGTTTTTGAATTTGTTTCAGATCTGTTTTGCATTTTGCTTTGGTTCTAGACCTGTTTAGCATCTGTATTGGTTTCAGATCTGTTTTGCTTATGCGTTGGTCCCAGATCTGTTTCGCTTATGCGTTGGTCTCATCTGTTTCGCTTATGCGTGGGTCTCCGATCTGTTTCGCTTATGCGTTGGTCTCAGATCTGTTTCGCTTATGCGTTGGTCTCAGATCTGTTTCGCTTATGCGTTGGTCTCAGATCTGTTTCGCTTATGCGTGGGTCTCAGATCTGTTTCGCTTATGCGTTGGTCTTAGATCTGTTTCGCTTATGCGTTGGTCTCAGATCTGTTTCGCTTATGCGTTGGTCTCAGATCTGTTTTGCTTTGGCGTTTGTCTAAAATGTTTTTCATGTGTTGCAGATCTGTTTTGCCTTTGCGTTGGGTTCAGATCTGTTTACCTTTTGATACGAAGGTGGAGGATTTCTGCTCTCTCCACCCATCGGTGTCAGGGAACAGATTGGATGAGTTATTAGTGGACTGGCTGAGCGGTCTCCTCTACACATTTCCACCATTCAACTTCACTCCCAAGGTGCTGAGAAAGATGGAGGTTGAAGGGCAACAGTGATATTCATAGGTCCCTGGTGGCTGAGAAGGGCATGGTTCCTTATCTGTTGTCTCTAGTCCTGAAAGGCCCATGGCATCTGGAAAAGACAAGACCTGTTAGTTCAGGGGTCAAATGTTCATCCTAATCTCCAGATGTAAAAGTTGATAGCCTGGGTATTGAGGAAAGAATCCTGGTAAGACTGGTTTTCTAAAGAGGTGGCATCTACTTTAGTTAACTGCAGAAAGATTTCCACAACGAGGAAATATGCAAAAATTCGGAACGCATATTCTTCCTGAAAGGAAAGGAATAATATACAGACGGATGACCTTAAGATTATTTTGGGAATTTTTACAGAGTGGAATTGATATGGGGCTGAAGGTAAGCGCCCTAAGAGTCCACGTATCGGCCTTATTGGGTTTTCTTCATACACAGTTGTCTAAGAAGATTTTTTGTTAAGTCTTATTTTCAGTAGCGAATTTCCGACCAATGCCAGGGAAATTAGTTCCCCCTTGGGATTTATCTTTAGTTCTAAATTTCGTGACTTCTGATAAATTTGAACCTATTGCTCAGACCCCTTTAAAGAATCTAACATTAAAGGTAGCAATAACGTCAGCTAGAAAAATTGGGGTCATTCAGGCATTATCCATTAACGACCTTTTGATATGGTTATTCATTCAGAATTGTGTTCAGACCGGACCTAGCCTATCTTCCAAAGATCTCTTCATCTTCTTTCATCGTTCACAGGAGATTGTTTTACCGTCTTCTTCTCCCAAGCCGCAGGATGCTAGAGGAGCAGTGAAACAGATTAATGTGAGAAGAGCTATCATAGTTTATTTAGAAAGGACAGCTCGGTGGAGAAGATCTAGCCATTTATTTGTATCATATATGGGAGCCTCAAAGGGATTGCAGGCATCAAGAAGCGCCATAGCTAGACGGGTTAAGGAGCTAATAGGTTGGGCTTACAGGGAATCGCAGGAAATATTCCATACTAGAATTGCGACACATTCTACTCTATCCTTGGCAGCCTCTTGGGCAGAGAGGTTGTGAGCAAGCCTGGAACAGATATGTAAAGCAGCTACCTGGTCGTCACACACAACTTTTGTGAAACGCTACAGAATTGAACTACTGTTAAGCCAGGTTCAGAGTTTTCTTTTGGAAGAAAGTATTACAAGCCATCATCCCTCCCTAAGAAAAATTTCTCGCTGGTCTCAGCAGCAGCCATCCTGGAGGACGATGGGAGAAAGTCCCAGCTGCTTACCTGTAGCCGTGTTTCGGCGAGTCCCCTAGGATGGCTCCTGAGTTCCCATCCCTATTGTAATATAGTTGCTAAGTTTGATTTATGTTAAAGGTGATGTACTCTTAATAACTGAGTTGGTGAGGGAGGAGGAGTCCTTATATAAGGGCGGGTTCTTTTAAATTGATTACTCTTACAGGTGTTTCCGTTCGGGGAGGGACAAGCAATATCTCAGCAGCAGCCATCCTGGAGGACTCGCCGAAACACGGCTACAGGTAAGCAGCTGGGACTTTCCAGGGTTTGGAGAGTGTTTACTTGGATAGCAAAGGTGGGGACTTGGAAAATTAAGTTATTGGAACATGAAGTACGGTGGATTTTCAACTTGGGAACTAGGGAACCAAGGTGTTTGAATCACAGATGGGATGTTAACCTTTTTGTTTGAATTCTATATGTTTAGGTAATGTAAGGTCCTGGGAAGGGTCTCTCTGATACTTGCATGGTGCTCCTGGCCTGCGTTGATGTGTTGTATTACATGTGTTGGATCACATCTGTGTCCAACTGCTAGAAGTTAATAGTCCACATGTCCTCTCTACCGCCATGCATTATTTCAAAATAAGAGATGTCGGGGACTTCCGGTTCCGGCGCCCGCATGGAAGGAGTGTAGGAAGAAGAGCTCCGGCGGATCACGGGCCAAACCACCCTCACCACACAGCTAAACCCCTGCTAATTATAGCGGATCGGTGCGGAAACAAGCAGGGGACACGGAGGACGAGTAGCGCATGGAAAAATACCTCACCTGAGCACAAACGCAGCCCCGGGCAGAGGCGGACCCCACGCAGACCAGCATGGCGGGTGGAAGAACTGGGCCTAAAGCTACTCCTGCACGGCAGCAACAGCAAAAAGGGACACAGAACACGGATGGAGCAGACTGGGTCTCAGATGCCAGCGAGACTCGCAGCAGGGGTAAGAGCCCAGATCGGCAAATTGACTATCAGAAAATAGCAGCAGCTGTTAGCAAGGCCCTGAAACCTGAAATACAGGCCACGATTGAAAAGGCAATGGCAAGCGCACTAAAACCGCTTAGAAAAGAGATAAATGAGCACAACAAACGCTTAACAGAGGCAGAAAAGAGAGTAAACACTTGCGAGGAAGATCTAGCGAAAGCAAATATCACGATTGAGAAACTCCAACATGAGAACTCTGTGGCTTATAGTCGCATAGAAGATCTCGAGAACAGATCACGCAAAAACAATATCAGGCTTGTAGGGATCCCTGAGAGTGTTCAAGCCTCTCAACTGCATACGCTGTGCTCAAAAGACATTCCTTCCAAGTTAGGACTGCCAGACCCCTTGAAAGTGGAGCGCGCACACCGAGTGGGGCCCCCACGGGTGAAAGGAAAGAATCCACCTCCCCGCATGGTCATGGTGAGATACTTGGACTATGCCGATAAAGTCACACTAATGACAGCATATAGGGCACAAGGCCAGGACTTAGAAGTCGAGGAGAGCACAGTCCGGCTGTTCAATGATTTTTCGGCTGACGTCTCTCTGAAAAGGCGCGCCTTTAACAAAGTATGCTCTTCACTCTATAGCAAGCAGATCAAGTTCTCGCTAATGTACCCGGCTATACTTAAGATCACAGACCATGATAACAAAGTCCTAACATTCTACTCTCCTGAGGAAGCACAAAGCTACTTACAGAAAGGGAAAAGCACCCCCAGGGAAGATACGGCAAACTCAGAGGAACCATGCGATTCGCAGGATGACTGAGGATATAGCTCACGTACCACCAGCTATCTTTTTCAAGCCAGGAAAGTTCTAACCTTGATCAATAAACGGTTACAATGCAAAGTCACTGCTCATTCAGCAGACAAAGAAGGCAGATGGTCAAGGCTACAGCTCCAAATTGCAGGAGAAACGTTAATATTGTACAATGTTTATGGTCCCAACCAAAATCATGCGATTTTCTATGATAAAATGCAAACACAGATAGCGAGAGAATCCTCGTCATCGGTGATAATAGGAGGAGACCTAAACACTGTCCCAGACCACTGGGAAGACAGAAGTAACCCGAAACGAGCTTTGAGCAGCAGAGACAAGTACTTGCACCCGCTCATGCAAGCCTGTGGACTTATTGATCCATGGAGATACTCACATCCACATGAACATGAATTTACATATTACTCCCCAAAACATGGATCTTTTTCCAGAATTGATCTGTTCCTTATTTCAAAGGCACTCGGAGTAAGGCTTTCCAAAGCCTTCATTGCTGATCTAATTATCTCGGACCACGCCCCAGTGGGACTGATAATAGAGGATCTGATCCCACGAGGCACAGATATATTGTGGCGATTTCCTACAAAACTATATGGCAATGACAAATTTGAAGCCATGCTGAAACAGTGGTGGATGGAGTATGCCCAGGACAATGAGCCCCATAAAAACGGGAAACTGGGAAACTGCAAAGGCAGTGCTAAGGGGAAAAATCATTTCCTATACCTCAGCAAGAAAAAAGCAAGCCCATATACATTACATGTCTGAGACGGAAAAAATAACAGCTTTTAAAGACTTTAAACAAAATCCCACCCTAGAAAACAAAAAAAAATGGCTAGAGGTGAAATTAAAAGGAGATTTATGGTGTAAACTACATGAAGAACTACAAAAACCATACACGCAATTAACGTTCCATAAGTACGGGGAGAAGGCAGGGAAACTACTCGCCAACATGGCAAGACATAAAAAAGGAAATCAGGAACCTTGCGTACTTAAAGACGCAAAGGGTAATATGGTACAACACCCCCAAAAAGTGAACCAACGCTTTAAAGAATTCTTTGCACAATTGTATAGCTCCACTACGCAATTAGATCCAAACGACCTACAATCTACCTTTCAGAAAACCCCGGTCAGAAAACTCACAGAGGAACAAGTAGGAATTTTAAATAGGGAAATTGGGATGCAAGAGGTCAGGGAGACAATCAAAAACTTATCCAACCAGAAAACACCAGGGCCCGACGGTCTATCTAGCGAATTTTATAAAATTTTGCAGGGAGAAGTAGCAGAAGACCTGATCAAGCTATACAACAAAATCTTAGCTGACTCAATATATCCGGACTCGGGAAATACAGCATATATAAAACTAATACCGAAGGAAGGCAAGGACTTAACTGAAGTAGCCTCCTACAGACCAATCTCACTTATAAATCAAGATAGCAAAATACTAGCAGACCGATTGGCGCAAATACTCCCATCCCTCATACATACAAACCAGGTGGGCTTTGTGAAGGGGCGAGCAGCGGTCACGAACATCAGAAGAGTACTGACAATCCTGGAACATGTTCGGGCCTTCCCAGATACATATAAGTCAACAGGCCTTCTGGTGCTAGACGCCGAGAAGGCCTTTGACAGTGTAGAATGGGGCTGGATGTTGGGTTTATTGACCACAATGGGCTTTGAAGGAGCTTTTCTTAGAGCAGTTCAAGCAATATATAGAACACCTAAGGCAAGGATTGCGACGGGTGGATTCCTTTCGGAACCCTTTCCTTTAAAAAGAGGTGTGAGGCAAGGTTGCCCCCTATCCCCACTCCTATTCAACATTGCCTTGGAACCCCTGGCCATAGAACTGCGCTCGCTCATAAAGGGAATTGAAGTGGGAGAGGTATCAGTGCAACAAGCGCTTTTCGCTGACGACGTCCTCCTCTTTCTAAAAAACCCCATAGAGCAAATCCCACAGGTGTTCCAAATCCTTAAAGACTTCGAATCCAGATCAGGCTTAAAAATTAACAAAGACAAATGTAAACTCATGCCTCTGTCAAAGTCGGCAAATCTCAGAGAATGGCAAGGCTTGAGGGTCCGCTTAGTCACAACCTCCATAAAATATCTAGGAATTAAAATACCAAGAGACCCGACACAAATTTACACGCTCAACTATTCTGACCTTTTTCAGAAAATCAAACTGCAATTGGAGAGGTGGACTACCCTTCCAATTGGACTAGCAGGGAGAATAGCACTTTTAAAAATGACAACAATGGGTAGACTACTCTACCCCATGCAAACAGTCCCACTACTCATAAAACATAAGGACATCAAATCCCTAGAAAAATCCTTCACAAAGTTCATTTGGCAGGGCAAGAGGCCACGGGTGGCACTTTCAAAACTCCAAAAATCAAAAATAATAGGGGGAATGGGCTTACCGAACATAAGACAATATAATCTGGCTTCTCTGATGCGCCACATCCAAGACTGGATCAAAGGCACAAGCAAATACTCTAACCTAAAGCTAGAGACAGAAATAGTTAAACCCTGGTCCCTCCTAGGCCTCCTACACTCAAAAATATTTGAATTACCTCTCCGCCTTAGACAAAACGCTATCTTCAGAGACACTGTACAAACTTGGAGAGCAGTACGCAAAAAATTACGTCTCCCATGCCTTGTTTCCAAATATATGCCCATATGGGGTAACCCTCACTACCCGTCAAGCATCTCCCAGCAACAATTCTCAAATTGGGACTACAAAGGAATAGATAAACTGGGGAAACTGCTAAATATAGAGGAAGGGAGATGGTTAACACTCAGAGAGCTTGCGGAAAAATACAATATCACAAAAGCTGACTTCCTTCCATACATGCAATTACAGTCTATGGTCCACTCACACATAACCAATGTAACCAGTGTGGCCCTGCCCACGACATTTGATAAAATAATAAATCCAGGAGGCCCTCTTAAAACGCTAGCAGACTTTGCAAAGGCCTTAGCACAATTAGAAGAAGAACACTTCAATAAAATTGCATTCGGAAAGTGGCGTGGTGATTTGGAGGAGGAGCATATTGAGGATAAAATAATACAAGAGTTGCAAATCTTTAGAAATCAAATTAAAAATGAACAATTCAGAACATCACATTTATTATTCATGCATAGAGCAAAATATGCGTTCAATATCAAGTATCGGACCCCTCCAACTCACTATGTTCCAGAATGCCCCAAGTGCAAGCATCCGCATGCAAATTTATTCCACTGTATCTGGGCATGCGAGTTTATTGACCATTACTGGGGAAAAGTCCTCACTTTTGCGAATAATATGTGTGGAAAATCAATACAAAAAAATGCAATGTTATGTCTATTTCACTACTCTGATGAGAAAGATGACACCAAGGAGAAGAAACCATCGGCTCTGTTTCATATCATAATAGCTTCTGCTCGGAGAGGAATCTTCCAAAATTGGATTTCTGCACAACCGCCCACGATATCAGCACTAAAAAAAGATCTAATGGTAATATTTACTTTGGAAAAACTCAATACGCTGCAATCTCTGGAACTGCGCACAAAAAACTTCTTCAAAACTTGGAAAAAATTCATTCTTCACTCTTTCACCCCAACTGAACTTAATATACTGATGGGACATTTCTCGCTAACGTCTTGGTACTGTTTAGAAGATTTGGGAGGCACTTTAGGGGCTCTTGAATACAAAAAGACCTAACTATGGAATCCTCAGAACTCTGGCCTCAGCCAAGGACAGCAGCTTAAACCCTAAAAAATTTACAATCTCAAATAATACAAGATATTATTTTTTGTTGTAGGCCCAACAGAAGTGTAGCCAGGTCACACTATGTAAAGTACAGAGAAGAGGGAGGGGGGGAAAGGGTACCCTGTTTTTTTATTTTTCTTTTCTTTTTTTTTTTCCGTTTTTTAAGGTTTACTAGGAATGTTGAATGGTGAGCTACAAATGTTTGCATTCTTAAAAATTTTGTAGAAATGAAACAAAAATTCACCATGTTATATCTAACCGGATACAAAAATGCTTGTAAATCTGTGGGATGAAAATTTTTGAAAATCTCTCAATAAAATCTTAAAAAAAAAAAAAAAATAAGAGATGTCTTTGGTTAGGGAGTTCTAGTGCTTAATGTGCATAATTTACATCCTTTTTCTTGACCCTTTCCCCCTTTATATGATCTTTTCTCTGGGGTATAAAGTATTAAAAGATTGGCCTTACTTTATTGTTGTCTTTTAATGTAATTTTATGTATAAGTGTCTATGTAAATGTAAATTATTGTGCAACACTGGAGTTCACTCTCCTTCCTACCATGGGTTGTTTCCCTTTAAGAATGTCACATTACCTGACTAGGTGTGGTGGGTAGGGGGCGTGGTCTCTGGGTATTTAAGACCAACTAGAGCATGTCACAATACCTACGACTAAGGACCCGGAAGGGTCAGAAACGCGTCAGCTTGCATGCTGCCCTATTTTGCCCTTTTTTCTATGATGACCAAATAAAAGGATTTATGGTTTTATCCAAAGAAAGGTGTGCAGAGGATTTTTCAACATTTGTATTGTTCCAGGGCTGGCTGCCCTTACTCCAGCACCCTTTCATCGAGCACACTGCACTTACATACAGGTGAGGTTGAGCTGTCAGTTTTATGTCTTTGTTATAGTTTTGTCGGCGATGGTCTTTAAATGAGGTTAATAAATCCTTTGTGCAGGTGGATCTTCCTTTTATTCTTTTGCTTTTAATAGTTTAATTTTTGGTATATATGCCCAATAATGTAGGAAGACCAAATGGACTGAAAAGTCTCCCCACCTATCTTGTATGTATCAGATGAACCAAAGAAGGGAACAAAAAACAGAGTTTTGCTTGCAGATTTCTATTACTCCCAATATTACTGTTTAAAGAAACGACTTGAATGATATCCGATAATATCGCAGCTCAGATTTATCTGACCTGCCAATTTTCTCCCCAAGGTGGTGCTAATGTTCTTCAGGCCAGCATAAATGTCTGTGCAATAGTATGCACAGATGTTGTAGTTCTTCCCTGCTTCAAGTGACACATAGCTGAAACCATAAATACAGTGTTCAAAACCTACTGAATATCCTGACTACTGATGTTATAGTGTGCGACGTTCGTTTGTGATGAGGCTAAAAAAAAAAAAAAAAAAAAATCAGATTGCAGATTTACAGGAGAAAAAAAAAAAAAAAACAAGCTGCATGATTTACTTGTCAAGGGCCATCAGGAAGTCACCACATGATTCCCATCTGTCACCATGCTCCTTATACAGGTAAAAACGTTTTTTTTCCGGGACAAAAATAGACTAGGGGATATTTTAAAAAAACTTCTTGCAAGCTCGAACAAATAGAAGTATTTAATGTAAAAGAATTATTAATAAAAGAAAACCAGCATAGCCTCCTGCCCCAACGTGTCCATATTCTTATCCATCCCATCTCTGGCATGCAGGTTAGTTGTGGCTAAGAGAAAGAAACCTGTGAGAATTAAAGTTCTGTCCCTGGGACAGTACCAATCCACATGACTTTTGACCTTGCAAAAAGGGGGGGGGGGGACCTCTCTCTTAAATGACAGTGAACACTAAAAACAACATGATAAGTAAGTTAAATAAATAACTAATTTCTTATTGGATGATTTATTTTAATGTTTTCAGTTAATATGGAGTTTCATCCCACCTTAAATCTTTCCTGATACCTAACCCTAATCTCTCCCTAAATTAAATCTTTACTAATATGTTACCGTATCCTCCTCCCAAATATAAACAGTCCTTTAATACCTAATCCTAATGCTGGGAATACACGGCTCGATTCTGATCCATTAAGATGGCTCGATAAATAATTTCCGACATGTCCGATCTCCCGCCCGATCGATTCGTTGCTCGAGTCCGCATTAAAGTGAATGAAAAAAGATAAGAAGGTCGAGCGGAAGATAAGAGAATCGCTTGCGGAATCGAGTGGGGAATCGATCGAGAGGGAGAATCAATCAGCAAAATCGAGCTGATAGATGGCTGATAGATCTATGAAGGATATGGTGCCGCTGCCTGTATACTGTAGTTTTGTTTTTATCTCAAACAATAGCACTGAACTCAGAAAAGAAAGCTCTTTGACCAAAGCTGACCATGCACACATCAATTTTTTTTTTCTGATTGACCTCTGACCAAATTGCTCACATTGATTAAATCTTCAAGTCCCCTATTGATCCTAAGTATCTGATCAGTTCACTTTCAATCAACTGGGTGTAGTTTATCAACTGAAACCTTGATCAGACATGTTGGAAAATCTCCACATAAGGAGTATGTGACAGAAGGGATGGGGGATCCATGGGCCGATAGTGTTACACTGCATCAAATAGTAAAACACTTGCGATTTGAATAAGGTTTAATAGACTTCTGGTGAAATATATCAAAATTGGGTCTGCCAGTCGAACAGAATAGTAATTGATTTGCTTTGCATAACGAGTCATAAACAACCGAAGTATAGCTAGCTTAGTAAATACTTCACATAGTATGGTTGGAGGCACACATGCAAAAACGACACAGGGCAATGGCCAAAAATGGCTCACTCTGCTCCTGCAAAAGTCCTGGTGGCATTGATTACTATTCCCCCTCCAGGCAACCATGGATTTAGAGAGAAAGATGTAATTTATAGTAGCATGGGCTCTGTCCTTTGACGGTTCCCAAATTGGCCGTAATTTACATTCTAGCCTATGGTGGTGCATGGTGCACCACATTTCCCTGCACCGATTTGGGCTTTCTCTTGGTTGGAGTGCTGTGCAGATAGAGGGAAATAGAGCGAGAGAATGAGCAGGATTTTGCCAATCTTGTGTGCATAATGCTGAAGTAACAAGTAAGATAACAGGAGCTATGTATACAAAACTAGGCAGTAGCTATGGGAAAGAAGAAGCAGTGAAAACTCTGTGGTAAATGTGTCTGTTACTTCAAGATGCAGATAGACAAGACGAGACAAATAACATTTATATTGTGCTTTTCTTCTGGCAGACCCAAAGCGCTTGAGCTGCAGCCACTAGGGCTCGCTCAGATTGAGGCCCATATGCAATTAATTTTTTCTCCTGAGTTTTCTACTAAGGCCTCGATTCATAAAGCATTACCTCATGCGGTAATGCTGAAAACAGCAGATTTTACCGACCACTTAGCAAAATGTCAATTCATAAAGGCTGTTAGCGCATGAAAAGCTGACATTACCGACCAGGGAGATAAATTACCGACTTGGCTGCAGTTACCGACAACACATGTCAGTAAATTGTCAGCAAATGTCAATTCATAAAGCCTGCAACTAGCGGTAAGCCTGGCGGTAGTTACCGACACCTCTGGTGAGGTCTTAACAAGTTACCGACAGCTCTGATGAATGCAAAGTGTAGAGAGCTGAAGTCTGTTTGATTCTTCTGTGGCGAGAGCCAGAGAGCCCTCTGTGTGAATCATTTGAGCAGGCAGGGAAAGACTGTGTGACTCATCTGTCTGAGTCATCAGTGGAGAGAGCCAGAGAGAGCCGTCTGTGTGATTCATTTCTGCAGGGCAAAGAGAGGATCGAGACACTGCTCTACTCTACCGCTCAATGGGCTGCGGTAATTTACCGACCTCCAAGGGCAGCTGGGGAAATCTTTATGAATTAGCACACAGACCGGGATAATACCGAGTGCGGTATTTTCCCGACAAGATTTTTTTATCGCACTGCTGTTTATGAATCGAGGCATAAGTGATATTTTTAAATTTGTCATTAAAATACCCAGGAGATAAGGGGTAGGACACCGCGCTGATCAGGAAACCTTTGGCCTAGCTGGATGCCTGTTTTATCCATCCAGCCATTGGCTGCTGCTGCTCCACTGCAGCAGGGACACCTCTGGTTCAGCACCCGTATGATGCCAGCCACTAAACCGGAAGTAAGGGCCACAGCAGCTGGATGCTTCTGTGAAAGCCAGATTATCTGCTGAATGCTGCCCAGGAGCCGCGACCCACCACAGAAATTAACACTACTGCACCTTTTGAACTGGAACACCTTGGCCTGCACTGCCAGATTTCAGCAGCATCAGCCATCACCGCAGGTTGCCTTCATGAAGTCATCACATGGGTCATTACTGCTGAACCTTTGCCTCCCTCTGTCCCCCTCCCCATGTCTCCTTAGAGAAGACAGATTACTGCCAAGTGCGACTGGTGGCGCTGTTGTATGGCAGCCTCAGCTCTTGGCTTTCGGACATTATCCACCATCCTTCCAGAGCATGTATGAGCCGAAACCAATTCCAGGTACAACCCCCCTTTTGTACTTTGTGAAATAAATGACTCTGATTCTAAAATGCCTTTAAATCACCAGCAAGCAAGTAAATACTATATTTTCGGCTTATAAGATGATCTGGACTATAAGAGGGACCTAGGTTTAGCTGACAAAAACCAGGGGAAAAAAATATATATATACTAAATCTGGTGCGTCCATGGTCCAGGAGCATCTTGTAGATGTTCTCCCACAATTATTGTTTCCCCCATTTGTCCTCCTCTGCCCCCCTGTTTGTCCTCCTCTGCTCCCAGTGTATAAGTATATGCAGCGGCAACACTGCTTACCTTATCCACGACGCAATCAGCAGAAGCCGACACTAGGGGAGCTGTAATGATTGGTGTCAGCACGCAGAGAGAATTTGATTATTGGTGATCTGCAGTATCACCAAAAATGCAGATATATACCTGATTATTGATGATCTGCAGCATCACCGATAATACAGATATATTGCTAACCTCTGGACACCTATAGGTATGTGAGTGTTTGGTGTAACAGTAATACTTTGAGCAATGCACCAACAGTGCTGGAATACTGCTCGGGAAGGCACAGGAACCTTTCAGCAGCCTGAGGCTCTCCAAGGGGAGGAGTCAGGCTGGAGGTAGGAAGGACCAGGGAGTGAGTGACACCCGATGGTGGATGTCACTATCTGGTCTGTAGACTCTCTCTTAAGGGGAGAGATAGCTCTCGAGGTCGGGCACGCCTGGTCGTTAACACACTGACAGATAAAGTACAAAGACAGAAGGCTGATTCGGTATCCAAGGCAAGCAGGGTCTGGCAACGGTATATCAGATATGCGAGGTACCGAATCAGAAGACAGAGGAGTAGTCAGAAAAGCAATAAGTCATAACAGATATCAAACAATGCCTAGTCTGAGTGCGAGGTCCTTGGTCTCAGCACCCTGGAACTAGTCTGAATAAATACACAGATTAACAGTACTAGTAAACTGGCTAAGTGTGAATTCCCAGGTCCACCTGGTTCTAACACACTGTAGGATCTGACTAAAGGTCTGAGTGCTTCCACGTAGTGATCGCAACGGCAGACAACCAGCAATTGACAAGCAAGTAGTATATATAGTTGCAGGACTCTGCCGCCCCACCCGAACCACTCAGCTAATCAGGAGTCCAGCAGGAATCAGCTGATCATCCTGATCAGCTGACACATCTCCTGCTGGCATAAAGGTCCTGACTTCTGGCGCGCGCGCGCGCCCGTGCGTAGCTCTAAACCTGTGTGAACTAACAGGCTCAGGCACACCAGCTGCACGCTGCTGCGTGCAAACCGCCGCGCTGGACGCGGAATCAGCCGCCTGACTGTAGTTGCATGCGGCGGGTTTTCCGCGTCCCGCTCTGCCACCAGATGCACGCTTCCGCGTGCAAACCGCCTCACTGGACGCGGAAACAGCCGCTTGCTCAGTAGCACTCGCGGCGGCTTTTCCGCGATCTCTCACAGGAGCGTAGTCACCTACACCATGCAGAGGTACCTCAGTATTCATAGGTGTCCCAACTCTGACCCTGTAACATGCATAGTGCAATCACGCAAACATTCACTGGGGTGCCCAATAATTCAACCTTTCAGGATGAGGGTGATTGCGGTTATTTAAGAGGTGACTGGAGTGGAACTGGAATCTACACCTTGGCAGACCCTCTTTCATTTAGCTCCACTAATGACTAAAACATATAAAAATACAATGATCCCCTTCCTACTGGATGCAGCAAAGAGCTCAATCCCTTTGGAGGGCAACCTCTCCCCCGACAGTTAAATATTGGTTCTCAATGTTCAATGGCATACAAGAAGCGGAAGAAACTATCCTAGCAGGGAGAGATACATTTGAAAAGTTTAAGAAAATATTGCTCCCTTGGATTATGTACCAGAACTCTGCACATTATAGAGAGGCCCTGAGTGGAGATATAGGAATGCCAGAACACAGTTGAGAAGAGGTAACTGGATTTTATACCGGGGAAATGAAGAATCACATGATACTCTAGGAGCTTTTTTATTTTTCTCCACATGGGGAAGGGAACGGTGGGTCATCTGGGGACAAGTGTCAAAGTTATACTGGGTTTGTTATTGTTCTGGTTAGTTTAGGTCGTAGACCCACATAAAAAGTGAGGTAGCTATCAAAGTATTGATAAGCAAAGGGCCAAAACATCTATCCTATTCAAAGAAAGTATTGAATGTATAATGATAGCCCTATATTTGTCTATAGATACAGACAGAGCTGTATAGATTGCACTAAAACAGATCTGAAGTGCTATGTATAATTATGATACTGTCAAACCCTGCTTTGTATGATGTGGCCTGCAAGGAAATGGAAAGATATGATGTACCAGCTTGTTGTGTTAAAATAAAATAACAAATATATATATATATATATATATATATATATATATATATATATATATATATATATAATAACATTCACTGCATAAAACCTATCCACAAATTAGACACAGTGCACCAAACTAATCCCACAAGGGGGCTAACACAAGGTTTCCATGTGCACCATGCACACACCAGCATAAGCTGTGTGCTTACTGACAATAGTTACAGACAGGGGAAGGAGAGACACTCTGGCCACACACAGATCCAGGCAGATCCTCAAGTTAGGACATTTTAAATATTAGGAAGGCGCTAAAGAGGGTTTTGCCAACTAAACAGAAAAGTCCATTAACCCTTTGCGCACACTTATGCAAATGCATTCACAGAGATCAATTATCCAGGAACCACAGCCCCTTAGCCAAGCCAAAAGAATACATTACCTTGCATAGTCACCTACAGTGCGCAGAGGTACCCCAGTATTCTTAGGTGCCCCAACTCTGGCTCTGTAATAATAATTGGGCAAAAAATGGAGTCAACCCACAGGCGACATTCAGTGATTGATTTAGGTATTTTCTGTCATTATCAGCCTGCAATATCAATTGTAATGTGCATTGTAGGCTGATCGGCATTGCAGTTGAATAGTTTATGGCTAGCTTTAGTCTGCCAGGTGCTCAGATCTTTGTGCTTTCTCCTATACTGACTGTGATTTGTATTTAACCCTCGCTGTAGATGTTTAAGACAAATTTTCACTACAGCAGATAATTGGTACAGTAGCCATATACTTTACAATTGCCCAGTTAGTTTTTGGATCATATGAAAATGTTTAACCACTTCACAGCTTCAGTACAGTATATCTACTCCCCTGCAGACTTCATTTAACCGCCCAGGGGAGTAAATATACGTACTCCCGCTGCTACCACTGCTGTACGCGCTCCAGCTTATTTGTGCGCTCGTTCATGTTGCCATCTGCCCGCCACTAGATCAATGAATGGGAAAGCAATTCCTAATCATTGATCTAAGTCCCCGTAGCAATGATCGGCGCCTTTTTATGAGAAGCTGCACGATCATTCTAATAAATAAGTTTCTCATCCTCAGTACACTTCCTGTAAGCATACATATTTTGCTTACAGGAAGCATAAAAAAAAAGACTGAGGCCATCTTGTGGCCAAATAGTAAAAGAACATCTTAAAGCATTTTTTTTAAATGCAAAGACCTGTTTTTACATTTTAAATTAACCTCTTACCTCCCACACTCCCCAATAGTTACCAACATTAATTTTTTTTTTGTAAAAATAAAATAAAATAAATTTACAATTAAAAAAATACATAAATAGTTTTCTTAGGGACTGAACTTTTTTAATATGTATGCCAAGAGGGTATAATACTGTTACTTTATAAATTATGGGCTTTTTATTAGTGATGGATGCAAAACTGAAAAAAATGTATCTTTATTTCCTAATAAAATATTGGCGCCAGAAATTGTGATAGGGACATCATTTAAATTGTGTAATAACCGGTACAAATGGGCAAATTACGTGGATTTTAATTACGGTAGCATGCATTATTTAAAAATTATAATGGCCCAAAACTGAAAAATAAGGATTTTTTCCCATTTTTTGTCTTATTTTTCCATTAAAAACATTTAGAATAAAATAATTCTTGGCATAATGTACCACCCAAAGTAAGCCTAATTAGTGATAAAAAAAACACACATTTAACATATTTCATTCTAATAAGTAAAGATAGTTATTGGCAAATGAATGGAAGGAGAGCTGAAAGGTGAAAATTGCTTGGATGCTGAAGGGGTAAAACCCCTCAGTTGTGAAGTGGTTTTAATCAATCGGAAATTGAAGTGGATTTAAGAGTTCACAATTGCAAGGTTGGTTTTTGTTCGATCGTAATGACATTCGGAGTTACGATCAAAAACAAAGTTGTACAGTGAATGGCCAGCTACTACACCACCTATTGAAAATGTTTGTTTACTTGAACCTTAAAAGGACTGGGAGTAAAATAGTGTGGTTTAGATGGCCATTCAGTACATGCAGCAATCGGATAAACCTAAGTACGCCATAATGAAGATAAATGAACAGGTCAGCCAACCTCTGATCTGAACACGGATTGTCAATGATCCATTGATTTTTTCTTTTTAGACTGTTATGTTTTTTTATTCCAGTTATCTGATTCAAAATTGGCAAAAACATTGGCTCACTGAATATATATATATATATATATATATATATATATATATATATATATATATATATATATATATATATATATATATGTATGTATATGTATGTATATGTATGTATATATATATATATATATGTATATATATATGTGTGTATATATATATGTATATATATATATGTATATATATATATATATATATATATATATATATATATGTGTATATATATGTGTATATATATGTGTATATATATATATATGTGTGTATATATATATATATATAATATGTATATATGTATATATATATGTATATATATATATATATATATTTTATTTATTTTTTTATTCCTCACAGATTACAAACTAGAGGTAGTAAATAATAATGTCCATATATAATTTCATTGTAAAGATCACAGAGCACATTAGGTAAGCTATAGTAGCCAATATGTGGGTTGTATATTAAGTGATGAAGTACATGAACCGTATATAGTTAGAGCCTGTACACACAGCCAATATTTTATCCCCATCAATGAGCGATTCAGTCAGCATGATTAGGCTGTGTTGATCGGGAATGTTATTCTTCTACCAACCAATTCTTAAAACTGAAGCTGAACTAGCATTTTCATCACATGACAAATTCTAGCTGGAGAATAATAGTAATACATACAGTATAAAATTTGGAACACTTACTGTAGATTACAAAGGCGAAAGTATACCTGCTGCACATCCTCTGTGATTGTGCCGAGGAAATAAAAGCCTATTTCCAAAGGTGAAAAAAGGCATGCACCATACGGCACTACTCCTTTATCAAATGCAATATCAATAGCTTTATTCAACAAATCAAATCAGAGAATAAAACCATTAAAAACAATATTAATCATACCACTCACTCAGTAGCCATAATTAATGATTACATGCAAATAGAATAAAAAAACACAATTACGATATTTCACTAAATTAATGATGTATTACTGGGTCACACACACTACTTAGTAAGTTCCTCAGTGGTAGTATCTGGGTTCTATAGAAATATGGGAATGGTGTGTAGGACAGAAGCATTGGCACTGCAGTGCCTGAGGAAGATAGGGATCTTGTCAGTTCTGTACTATTCACCAGAGTCTGCTGTATATGAAGCTTCATCGTGCTCTGGCCATCTAGATAGCTATGTGCAGTAAAGAACAGAAATGGAGGTTGGCACTGCTGCCATTAGCTTTAATCCAACTCTTGTTGCATAAAAAGACATAATTATGGTATCATTTTTTACTGCCCTCTGTTTATTTAACACATTTCTATAGAAATGCAGATAGTGCAAAATGTCAGTAAGGCTATTCAGTGCCCTGCACCCACCACACCCTACTTGTTCACTGCAGGCTGGTATATGCACTACGTATTTTTCTACATGCAGCACTTGTGCCATTGGCTAATGTCTTTTTATGCAACGAGTTGGATTAATGCTAATAGCAGCCGTTCCCACCTCAATTTCTGTTCTTTACTGCACATTTCTGTAGAAATGTGTTAAACAGAAGACAATAAAAAGACTACCGTAATCGTGCTCACATATAAACAAAAATGCAGCATAGTGCCAAAAAATGTTCAAGAGATGCTAATTTGGCTCTAAGGCACATCCATGTGGAAAAAGATAGAAAAAGGTGTTTGCTAAGTAGTTAAAAAACGTGGATCCAGGTATGAAAGTGTCAGCAGAAAAGGAGTCCCTGCTCAAGAACCATAATTAGTTGGTGCAGATAAAGTTATATTATATCCTTTAGGGCTCAGTGGCGAAACTGCACACTGGCCCCATGGTTAAGTCCCCTCACAAAACGGGTCCCATTATCACAATGATCATGCTGGGGGTCCCATTATCACAATGATCATGTTGTTACTGTGATCATAGGGGAGCTGCAGGCTGGAAACTATCTGTAGAGAGAACAGATCGTTGCTAGTTAGTAAAAAAAAACCAAAATAATAATAATTAAAAAAATAAATGCGTAATTAAAAAAAAATAATTAAAAAAAAACAAAACATAACTCTTGCACAGGATGGAAGGAAAACAGAGAAATGCACTCTGTATGCGCAGAAGACCACGTCTGAGCCAGTTACCGGAGCTAATTGCGGCTGAACGGCAGACTGCGGGAGGGCAGTGAAGGACTCAGATGTGCTTATGGGGCTGGAGGAAGCCCCGGGTAAGTATTTTAATCATCCTGTCTCTGGTGCACTTGAAAGTATGCACAAGCTTTCCATTCTCCATGTTTCCAGCAGGTTTTCATGTTACTGTACTTGACTGGCTATTGTAACAATCTTCTTTTCTATGTTTATGGAAAGCCACTCTGTACAGATTCCTGGCTTGCCAGTGTATGGGTGAATTTAAAAAGGCAACTTCACTTTTCTTAAAGGAGAAGTATTGCAAAAAACTTAAAATTTTAAATACATACATATAAATGTACATTTCATGTAAAATGCACTATAAATGTACTTTTTTTTCCTATGTTGCTGTCACAGCAGTGAAAATAATTTATTTTGTTTTTTTTAACTAAGGATGATTTTTGGGTTTTTTTGAGAATGAGTAGTTATGTTTTTAGTTAGTTGAAAGCTAACTTGTGTCCTGTTATGGAGTGCATCGGGCCTTACCAGTAAATTATACCTGCCCTTTCCACCCTCACTAAGCTGCATCCATTGCCCAGCTGTCATCTCTAGTCACATGAATTTGGTGACTGGTTTAGTGGGTACCAATCTAGTAATGGAAGCAGCTCCGTGAAGGAGAAAGGGATGTGCATAATTATCTATTCTGGACTTAGTCTTAATCAATAAGCAGTTTTTTAGATCACCTTAGAATGTATGCAAAATCAAGGGTTAGGTATAGACATAGTTTGCCAATCTGGGTGATTGCATCTGGATGAGGTAATACTCTTTGGGCTTGATTCACTATGCGGTGCTAACCTACTTAGCACTTTTAAAGTCTTTAGGCGCGCTAACCAGGGTGCTAAGTAGGTTAGCACCGGTTTTCTCAATCAGATCGCGCGGTAAGTACCGCGCCCAAAGTTTTGCGCGCGCAAAGTCCTATGCACGCGCTAAGTCCCATAGGCTTTAATGGGCACTTCGCGCGGAGCGCTCTGTGCAGTGCGCGCGTAAAGGTTTACGCGCATAAAGTTTTGCGCGCGAAAAGCTTGTTTAGACGTGCTAAGGGGGTTTTCACAGGCGTGCTAACAGTTAGCACCGCTTTGTGAATCAAGCCATTTGTCTATTAAAATTAATTTTGAAGTTGGAGGGGGTAGATTTTCTTAGTATTCATCTTAGTCTAAAGGTAGCCACACACCATACAATTAAAAGATCCAATTTTACACCAATTTGCTAAATACAATCAGTTGTCTCAAGGAATCAAAGCCTTTTTTTTTTTTTTTTTTTTTTTTTTTTTTTTCTTCATTCGTTTGAGAAATCTGAATTTACCATTTTTATTTGATAAAAGATCTGGAGTTTTGGATTTTTCTGATCATTTTTTCTAAAAATGTAATGGTGTAGGGTAGGTTGTCAATTACTTGATGTACAGACCCAAGCAATTTTTTCTGAGTTTTCAATCATTGTTTTTTCATAATTGAGGAAAAACATATGTATGTGGTACATTGGTCAGATTTTTGAATTCTTACAATCAGTAAAAAAAAATGGATTGCAATTCTTGCATTCAAACGATATTTAAAAAAATCTGTGATGTGTGGCCACCTTTAGAAGACTGTGATGAAATGAGACCCACCTAATCCCTGAGGGATCAGGAGCCTTGTAGAAGGGGGCGATCTGTGATCCTATAACTTATTTTAAGAGGAACATTTGTGCGATTGTGTAAGTGTGCACTCAATTCAGGCAGATTAGGACATCTAGTAACACTACAGGTAGAAGAGGTGTACAGACAGCACTTTTGAAGAGAAAGGGGTCACTAAAGACATGGGAGTAGGGTCATTGCCATACATTATATGGACACTTAGAATACGTGGCCCTTTGATTTCAGGGAATATACTGGATTTTATAAATTTAAATAAAGCTAATTGGTAAACACAGGATGCTAACCTTATGGCTGCTTCCATGAAAGTAGACACATTGCAGATTTATTGCAGGATTTGTATCAGCTGTAACAAAGAAACCTTTTTCTTTAAAGGTTGTGACCGGTATGCTGTTAGTTATCTTTTAGAGCAGAGGGGAAGTTCTGGTCCGCTTTAAACCGCATAGAGAGCTCACATTGCAACTCAGTAATGCAGACCAATAATGTTCCCATGGCAAATTGAAAATAAGCTTATTAAACCTTGCTGCTTGTTTTTTTATTATTGTTTTTGATACCAGATGGAATGTATTGATTAAATCACAGTATTAAAACTAAAATTCCTATTTTTTTGAGAATTGTGAAGTCAGTAGGGTGATATATTGATACCTTCTGACATATCCTAATATTTTCCTGTCCTAAAATATTTGATATTTTTATGAGCTGTAAGTGTATAGCATAAGTCTATTCTGATCAATAACTCCAAGGTCTTGTATTTTTTTATTGATTGTCAATCTGCAATTTGTCATGCCAAAACCGTTTACCAATCACACAGGATGAATGGCTCTTCTGTGAATTGGGTCTGCTGATTTAAGCACCAACAAGAAGTAGCCCATTACTCTTGATATAATCTGGTGAATTCCATCCTTTATTTATGATTGGCAGACTGGGAAATTAATGATCACTGACCTCTCTTTATTCCTCTTGCAGCCCATTCCCTTGCTGAAGAAGAGAATGAATCATTCCATCACCATGTCACAGGAGCAGATAGCCTCTCTGCTGGCCAATGCATTCTTTTGCACGTTTCCACGACGCAATGCCAAGATGGGGAAATCTGAGTATTCTACTTATCCAGATATAAACTTCAGCAGGTAGCATCATATAAATATATATCTGCGTATCTGAAAAATGTTTTTTTTTTTAACATACAATTTACAATAGTTCATCACTTCAGTCATGGTGCATAACCAAGGTTAAAAAAAATCATGTTTTTGGGGGGGTGTGATCAATACAAAAGCATTCAGCAGAGTACTATCAGTCTACCTAGATTGGTATGTACATTATTTTTACACCGTGAAACGAATACCCAAGTGTAGTGTTGCAGTACATTTTGTGTACTGCAATCCAGATCTGCACTAAAGATTTGTGCAAAAGTTGTTGAAATTTCATTATCCCTAGCCTTTAACCACTTCCCGACCGCCTAACGCACAGAGGCGGCCGGGAAGTGGATCCCGCAAGGACCAGCTCACCCACAGAGGCGGCGGTCCTTTTAGGGGCATGGGCGGAGCGATCGCGTCATCCGTGACGCGATGCTCCGCCGGCGCCTGACTCCGCTCACCCGCCGCAACATCCCCCCGGCCATATGGAAGCGCCGGCGGGATGTTAACCCCGCGATCGCCGCATACAAAGTGTATAATACACTTTGTAATGTTTGCAAAGTGTATTATACAGGCTGCCTCCTGCCCTGGTGGTCCCAGTGTCCAAGGGACCACCAGGGCAGGCTGCAGCCACCCTAGTCTGAACCCAAGCACACTGATCTCCCCCCCCCCCTGCCCCCTGATCGCCCACAGCACTCCTCAGACCCCCCCTGCCCACCCCCCAGACCCCTGTTTACACCCAATCACCCCCCTAATCACCCATCAATCACTCCCTGTCACTATCTGTCAACACTATTTTTTTTAACCCTAAACTGCCCCCTGGGGACTCCTGATCACCCCCCACCCCTCAGATTCTCCCCAGACCCCCCCCCCCTGTGTACTGTATACCTCTATCCCCCTGATCACCTGTCAATCACCCATCAATCACCCCCTGTCACTGCCACCCATCAATCAGCCCCTAACCTGCCCCTTGCGGGCAATCTGATCACCCACCCACACCAATAGATCGCCCGCAGATCCGACGTCAGATCACCTCCCAAGTGCAGTGTTTACATCTGTTCTCTACCCTAAACACCCACTAATTACCCATCAATCACCCCCTATCACCACCTGTCACTGTTACCCATCAGATCAGACCCTAATCTGCCCCTTGCGGGCACTCAATCACCCGCCTACACGCTCAGATTGCCCTCAGACCCCCCCCCCCCTTATCAATTCGCCAGTGCATTAGTTACATCTGTTCTTCCCTGTAATAACCCACTGATCACCTGTCAATCACCTGTCAATCACCCATCAATCACCCATCAATCACCCCCTGTCACTGCCACCCATTAATCACCCCCTGTCACTGCCACCCATCAATCAGCCCCTAACCTGCCCCTTGCGGGCAATCTCATCACCCACCCACACCAATAGATCGCCCGCAGATCCGACGTCAGATCACCTCCCAAGTGCAGTGTTTCCATCTGTTCTCTCCTCCAAACACCCACTAATTACCCATCAATCACCCCCTGTCACTGCTATCCATCAGATTAGACCCCTATCTGCCCCTAGGGCACTCAATCACCCGCCCACACCCTCAGAACGCCCTCAGACCCCAGCCCTGATCACCTCGCCAGTGCATTGCTTGCATCTATTCCCCCCTCTAATCACACCTCGAGACACCCATCAATCACCTCCTGTCACCCCCTAGCACACCTACCCATCAGATCAGGCCCTAATTTGCCCCGTGTGAGCTCCTGATCACTCGGCCAAACCCTCAGATCCCCCTCAGACCCCCTTCCGATCACCTCCCCAGTGCATTGATTGCATCTATTTTCCCCTCTAACCACCCCCTGAGACACCCATCAATCACCTCCTGTCACCCCCCTAGCACTCCTATCCATCAGATCAGGCCCAATACAACCTGTCATCTAAAAGGCCACCCTGCTTATGACCGGTTCCACAAAATTCGCCCCCTCATACACCACCTGTCATCAAAATTTGCAGATGCTTATACCCCTGAACAGTCATTTTGAGACATTTGGTTTCCAGACTACTCACGGTTTTGGGCCCGTAAAATGCCAGGGCGGTATAGGAACCCCACAAGTGACCCCATTTTAGAAAAAAGACACCCCAATGTATTCTGTTAGGTGCATGACGAGTTCATAGAAGATTTTATGTTTTGTCAAAAGTTATCGGAAATTGATTTTTATTGTTTTTTTTTTCACAAAGTGTCATCTTTCACTAACTTGTGACAAAAAATAAAATCTTCTATGAACTCGCCATACACCTAACGGAATACCTTGGGGTGTCTTCTTTCTAAAATGGGGTCATTTGTGGGGTTCCTATACTGTCCTGGCATTTTAGGGGCCCTAAACCGTGAGGAGTAGTCTTGAAACCAAATGTCGCAAAATGACCTGTGAAATCCTAAAGGTACTCATTGGACTTTGGGCCCCTTAGCGCAGTTAGGGTGCAAAAAAGTGCCACACATGTGGTATTGCCGTACTCAGGAGTAATAGTATAATGTGTTTTGGGGTGTATTTTTACACATACCCATGCTGAGTGGGAGAAAGATCTCTGTAAATGGACAATTGTGTGTAAAAAAAAAATTAACAAAATTTCATTTACAGAGATATTTCTCCCACCCAGCATCGGTATGTGTAAAAATACAACCCAAAACACATTATACTACTTCTCCTGAGTACGGCAATACCACATGTGTGGCACTTTTTTGCAGCCTAACTGCGCTAAGGGGCCAAAAGTCCAATGAGCACCTTTAGGCTTGACAGGGGTGCTTACAAATTAGCACCCCCCAAAATGCGAGGACAGTAAACACACCCCACAAATGACCCCATTTTGGAAAGTAGACACTTCAAGGTATTCAGAGAGGGGCATGGTGAGTCCGGGGCAGATTTCATTTTTTTTTTGTCGCAAGTTAGAAGAAATGGAAACTTTTTTTTTTTTTTTTTTGTCACAAAGTGTCATTTTCCGCTTACTTGTGACAAAAATTAATATCTTCTATGAACTCACTATGCCTCTCAGTGAATACTTTGGGATGTCTTCTTTCCAAAATGGGGTCATTTGGGGGGTATTTATACTACATGGAATTCTAGCCCCTCATGAAACATGACAGGGGGTCAGAAAAGTCATAGATGCTTGAAAATGGGAAAATTCACTTTTTGCACCATAGTTTGTAAACGCTATAACTTTTACCCAAACCAATAAATATACACTGAATGGTTTTTTTTTTATCAAAAACATGTTTGTCCACATTTTTCGCGCTGCATGTATACAGAAATTTTACTTTATTTGAAAAATGTCAGCACAGAAAGTTAAAAAAAAACTTTTTTCCAAAATTCATGTCTTTTTTGATGAATATAATAAAAAGTAAAAATCGCAGCAGCAATCAAATAGCACCAAAAGAAAGCTTTATTAGTGACAAGAAAAGGAGCCAAAATTCATTTAGGTGGTAGGTTGTATGAGCGAGCAATAAACCGTGAAAGCTGCAGTGGTCTGAATGGAAAAAAAGTGCCTGGTCCTTAAAGAGACTCCGTAACAAAAATTGCATCCTGTTTTTTATCATCCTACAAGTTCCAAAAGCTATTCTAATGTGTTCTGGCTTACTGCAGCACATTCTACTATCACCATCTCTGTAATAAATCAACTTATCTCTCTCTTGTCAGCCTGTGTCTGGAAGGCTGCCAAGTTCTTCAGTATTGTGGTTCTGTGATGCATCTCCCCCCTCCAGGCCCCTCTCTGCACACTGCCTGTGTATTATTTAGATTAGGGTAGCTTCTCTCTTATATTTTACAAGCTGGATAAATCGTCCTCTGAGCTGGCTGGGCTTTCACATAGTGAGGAATTACATACAGGCAGAGCTGTCTGCACTCTGCAGGAAGAAACAGCCTGACACTTCAGTGGAAGATAGCACAGGGGGAAAGAAAGACAAAGACAAGACAAATAACCTTTATATTGCGCTTTTCTCCTGGTGGACTCAAAGCGCCAGAGCTGCAGCCACTAGGACGCTCTCTATTGTCAGTGGCAGTGTTAGAGAGACTTGCCTAAGGTCTCCCACTGAATAGGTGCTGGCTTACTGAACAGACAGAGCTGAGATTCGAACCCTGGTCTCATTTATCAGAGGCAGAGCCCCCATTACACTATGGCCTGAAAATGTGAAATTTCAGTCTGTGGAAACAAGTGATTCTTTTTTGATTTTTTTTTTCAAAAAGACCTTGTTTTTGATACTAAAAAATTGTTAAAAAAAAGAGGGGACATTGAAAGGCACAGTGGAACATAGGGGGACACTGGAGGCACAGGTGAGAATAGAGGAGGTACAGGGGAGATAGATGGCACAGTGTTTCAACTTGTGCACAGATTCAGTTTAAGAATGCACCTACAGTCCCTATCTCGTTCGTTAAATGAGGACTACCTGCTTAGGTCTTTTGATTTTAGATGTCATAAGTTATTCATTTTTTAGACCAGATGGCAACACAAGTGTAATTTCAGTAGGAATATGGCAGAGTACAGAATCATTTTCTATCTCAATATGCAATATTACATAGCACTCCAGATTTCCCCACGCGTCCTCCACTACAGTTATTGGTATTATGTATATATAGGTATATATTATATGCTTAAGTGTACTATTGCACGTGATTGTATGTGTTGAATTGCTGCATGTGTTTGTACCATCTCCGCCCCTGTATGAGCCAAAAATAATTCCGGGTACAACCCCTGTTGTACTTGGCGAAATAAATTTGATTCTGATGCAATCAGAAACAGGACTTGGCTGCAGTCTCCTTCTTTCCATCTTCCAGCACTCCACCAGTGGCCACCGTGGCACCCAGTTCACAGTGGTGAAGCAATGGTTGGAATATACTGTCTAATCCTCCTCTATAATGCTTCTGCCTGCTGTCACCATTCTATTAGTCCTGTTCCCTCAAGGGAAGCTCTTGTTAACCATTGTGGACACTTCCCCTCAGAGAAGATGCTGCATAAGCATGGCCCAGTCGGAAACAATTTGCACTGAGTTCACTTTTAATGTTTGTTTAAAATGAAGAATCTTAGTTTACAATAAATTGCAGCATAATACACAAGCTGACTAACCTTATATTTATGTTTAAACTGTTCCAAGAAGGAAAAATGCCCCTAATAACGCACTAAAATACAACTTTTATGAAGTCATTATAATCTGAGGCAACAACATTAAATGGTATTTTGAACTTCATGTCTAGTACTTAGGCCCTACACGCTACTCCAATAGATACTAGCGTGTGGACCAAACACCACATATGGTATACTAAACTTTAAATGCGTTGATATTCCACAGTGTTAAAATTATCACTCGCTGGAATATAGTCACAGGCAAACAGTATCAGGGTCTGCATTCCACCATTATCAATCGCATTTAGTAAGGCACATTGGCTTCAATTCACTAAGCTCATCTCCTGTCTTTAATAATGTTTCTGAGCTGTTTCTAGTGTTATCACCTAGATTATCTAGTGTTAGGCATGTAGTATTCACTAAAAGATTTACCCCAGGCAAACCTAAAGTTAAGGTTTCTGTCTTTACGTTAAGATTTCTAAAGTTAACTTTTCAATCCTTAAAATAACTACAGAATTCTAAAGTTAGACAGGCTGGAATGCACGTGTAACGTGTGGGAAAAGTTATCACCTGGCCTAAACTGTCATTAATTGAAGTGTTACTACAGATTGCAATGTAAAGTGAAACACTCTGAGCTGTCTGCTTTATTATTTACTGGTTTATGCAGACGTGGACTCTGTGTGCCCGCTATGTATATTTCTCTTTATACAGGGGGGGGGGGAGAGAGACACCAAGCATACACACACCCACGTGGCTGGAGGGGTACATTTTGTCTGCTTTTGCTCCTCTCCTCACTATATGCTGAATGTGAAAATAACTACATAGGTGATCATTTATCTCTAAAGTGCCTCCATGTCACTCTCGTTACAGTTGTCCTTTAACTTCTTGCCGACCGCTCCACACCAGTTGGCGTGAACGCGGCGGCAGCCCCAGGCCCACTCCACGCTGATCGGTGTGAATGGTTAAGGGCAGGGATTGCAAGGGATCATGCGAGCCGATGCGCATGCATCACTGCTGGAGTGACGGAGCTCCACTTCGCTATCAGTTTCCCAGAGGCGATCGAGGTTAGGCGCCGTCTATTTACTAGGTACAGCACTGCAATCTTAGGCAGTGCTATACTGGGGACAGCCGTGTGACATGGTTGTCCCCTTGGGGGAGATAGGAGTGATCAGTTGTCATAGGTTGATGCCTATGACAGCTGATCACGGTAATTGGCTGGCGGGGGGGAGGGAGGGCTGGGAAAAAAAGAAAAATGTATTAGTAAAATAATAAAGTAAATATTTATAAAAAAAATAAACATTGAGGGAGCGATCAGACCCCCACAAACAGAGCTTTCTGTTGGTGGGGGTCTGATCGCTCCCCCAATGTTTATTTTTTTTTATAAATATTTAAGAGTTGGGGGATCACTTGTGTGCTGACATGTACGGCTCTGCAGCAAGGCCTTAAAACTGCAGTGGCCTATTTAGTAAAAAAAAAGGCCTGGTCTTTAGGGGGGTTTAACACTGCGGTCCTTAAACTGAACCAGAGACACCTGTCCTCTATTTCCTCACTAAGCACTTTCTCCTTTCTAAAGTGGAAATACAAGCTTGACGACAGAGAGGTATATACATACCTACAAATAGCACACCTGCATAAATCATCCCCAATTAATTTCAAGCCTCTTCCCAAGAAAATATGGGAATTAATCTCTCCACACAACCAGCCCATAAAGCCTAAGGGACAGATTTCCATTTACTATAAATTCTTAATATCCTCCACAGGAAACCCACTCCAACAACCATTAAAGAGGTGGGATTTAGACCCACAAGATCCAATAACACAAGACTGTCTTAGGAAAGCCTTATCGGATCTAAAACATAACTCTAAATGCATCACACATCTAGAAACCACTAAAAAAATATTGTTTAATTGGTATCTGACCCCAACAACATTGTCCAAATTTTCATCCCAGTACTCTCCCCTATGCTGAAGATCATGTAACCAACAAGGTTCCTTAGTCCACATACTATGGGATTGCCCCTGCATCACACCATTCTGGTCCCAAATCTTCAAAATAATATCTCTAATTACATCCCAGGTCACCCCCCAAACCCTTTGTTAGGATTGTTGCTAATTAAAGTGGAAACTTTCCCGGCTGCACATAGAACAAAAATCACCCACATTATTTGTGCGGCCCGTCCGCTAATACTCTCCAATTGGGGTAACAACCAAATCCCATCATTAGCTCAACTTCGTAACCTGGTGGACCATAACTTAAACATGGAAGTCTTCTTCATCAAACATTCCTCCCCTGGGAGACTAACTGATCACCTGCAGATCCCATGGGAAGTGATATCCCCTCACCTGTCCTCAAGATAGCTCTTAAATCCCTCAGGAAGGATTGCCCCAGAAAGATAAGACACAGGAAAATTGGAAAACCCAAACTTCACTTATTAACTCAAAATAAAGTGAAATATGGATTCCTGGTCCACCCCCTTCCTCCCCTGACTAGATAGACCAATCTAAAATGCTGCCAATCGTGTCGGGTAAAGGACATGTCCTGGTGCAGCTTTTCTACTTATTCATAATGGTTGCTATTTTCTAGCAGTAGTGATATTAGTTAACAGAGCTTAAACTGTCTTTGGTTATGTTTTGTAATATTATTCTTGGTACTGTATTCTCCATTATTGAGCTACCTTCTTATCCGCTTTCAAAGTTTGATGGTACAGCACGTCAGAAGACTGACATGCCTTGTTGTATGTGATTACCCAACATGTAACTCACTTATAGATCTATAAGACTGTGTTGGTACTGTTGTACTGTGTTGTATTGTTTTGTATTGTTTGACTTAACAACTCAATAAAACTATTGAAATTAAATTGAACCAGAGAAGAAGCACCCTCATGTATTTTACCATATAAGTGGGAACATTAGAGAAAACACCTACCCTGCTCTCTGTTTAATTCTTCACTTCTCAGCTTGCTTCTAATCAGCCCTGATAAAATCCCCAACTGAGCATTCAGTCTGGCTTAGGAATCATTATAGCTGAGTCATTATAGCAGAAGGGATCAGGCTTGGGCTTGAAAAGACATCACAGAAACAGCTATAATGATTCCTAAGCCAGACGGAATGCTCAGTCGGGGATTTTATCAGGGTTGATACCAAGCAGGCTGAGCAGTAAAGGATGAAACAGATAGCAGGGTAGGTGTTTTTTCTAATGTTCCCACTTATATATATGGTAAAATACATGAGGGTGCTTCGTCTCGGGTTCACTTTAAGTGGTTAAACAGATCATTCAGGACCTCCTTGACCGAGAATCTATTGTATTCTCAGGTGTCTCATTTCATCGTTTAGCAGTCTACCGTGGTGGATTGCTAAATGACAGGTGACAAATATGCAGCAATCTTTCACTTCTTGCATTGCAGGACCTTGCTCGCTTATTCTCTACCCATCATTCCTTCTCCCTCTGCATGGGTCAACAAGCACTACTCATCCATAATGACCAATGTATCCATACAACTCTTGTTTCTCTGATGGAAATTGAGCATGCGTTGGACTAATGTTGGTGTAGGTGTGAGGTTATCTTGCTCACTCAGAATGCTGCAATCTTTTTGTTGTAAGATCCCTAATTTTAAATGACATTTGCAATGACCGCCTGGTTGCAAAGGGTTAATATAACTATGTGCTGTTCCAATATGCAACCAACTATGATTTTTATAACAGCAGTCAATGGGGGTGACCATTTTGTTAAAACTCCCGCAGCTGATAAAAAATTCAGTGTTGCTGTATTTTTTAAGCCTGCAGTAGAAGCCATACACCATTTAGGGACTATGAATGAGAAAACTAATCAAATTATAGATTTTACTACTCCAGTCACTTACTGTATAGAAGTTGGTTCAATGCATTACTTAGTAATAAAATGTCAAAGTGATTTATAGGAGGAGTGGCTTAGCATCCGGTTTTAATTTTGTACAATAATTCTGAAAATCCTCCAGAACCCATTAGCACAAATATATGAAGAGATTTTCTATGAGTTGAGCCGCTCCTGTTTCTAGAAGTGTAGAAAGATTTTATCAAAATTCTGCTTTTTGTATGCACTGCAGATTAGTGAGCGCCTAGTTTTACATGCATACCCAGTGACCTATACAAACACAATAAATAACTAAGATTCCATATACCATATATTCACCCGTATAGGCCCATTTTTTCAGAAAAAAAATGTGCTGAAAAGTCACCCCACTTGGCCTATATGCGAGTCACCAACTTCCTAAGTTGGTGTCTGTGGTGAGGAGTTGACCAGGCTGACCTGCGGAGAGGATCGGAGAGCGTAGCGGTGAAGGTTTGCGGGCTGTGCAGGGAATGGCGCACAGTAGAACTACCTGCACTGTGGGTGGCCGAAAGGGAGCGTAACAGCTAATCTGCGGGCAGATGCCCGGGTTACCGAATGGCAGGCGCAGTCAGATGCCAGGGGGAGAATGCAACAGGAGTGATCAGAAGCCTGGGGGAGAGCAGATCTGGATGGATGGCCAGAATCATACCAGGAGCGCTCTTCCATACACATAGGCCTCGATTCATAAAAGTGCCTGCGAGCGGGGAAAGTCGAGCGGGGAAACACCGCTGTCGGTATTTCCGCCTTCAGGGAGGTAATTCATAAAAATGTTGCCTGTTGTGACAGGCGTGCGGAGATACTCCGCTGTAGGCAGGCGTTAGGCTGTCCTACGCATGCGGAAACAGGAGAAGCAGGCGGAATCCCTCCGTGCGGTGTTCTCTCTGCAGCTGCTTGGGAGGTCTGTCCCATTCACTGCAACGGATTCCGCACGCTTCTCGCCACATCAGAGGTAGCGGTAATACCCGTCCGCATACCGCTACCTCTAATCTTTATGAATTGACATTTGTTACTTTTGCTGTGATAATCACCGCACAAGGCGGTGATTGATCACTCTGCTCGTGGATGTCGGCTTTTCATGCGGAAAAAGCCTTTATGAATACATATTTTGCTGTGTGGTCGGTAAAGCGAGCGGCTTTCTGCATTTCCTCATGCGGAAATGCTTTATGAATCGAGGCCATAATCTCGCGCTTTCTGCTTTCTCTGTACAGTTGGAAGCGCAAGATTACGTGTACAGATGAGCACTCCTGCTATGATTCTAGCTGCACTATATGCAGTGCATCAAAACTCACTGCATCTCAGTGTGAATGAGGCCTTAACCTCCTTGCCGGTTATCCCGAGCTCAGCTCGGGGTAACCTGCGCAGGAGGATATCTCAGGCCCCGCTGGGCCGATTTGCATACATTTTTTTTTTGTTACAAGCAGCTAGCACTTTGCTAGCTGCTTGCAACTTCGATCGCCACCGCCGATCCGCCGCGCCGAGTCGCTCCCCCCCGCCCCAGACCCCTGCGCTGCCTGGCCAATCAGTGCCAGGCAGCGCTGAGGGGCGGATCGGGATTCCCTGTGACGTCCATGACGTCGGTGACGTCATCCCGCCCCGTCGCCATGGCGACCGGGGAAGCCCTGCAGGAAATCCCGTTCTCAACGGGATTTCCTGCATACTCTGATCGCGCGATCGGAGTTGGTGGGGGGATGCCGCTGCTCAGCGGCTATCATGTAGCAAGCCCTGGGCTCGCTACATGATTTAAAAAAAAAAAAATTTTAAAAGTGCGGCGCTGCCTCCTTGCCGTATTTTTTAGACCGGCAAGGAGGTTAATAGGAACTTAAACTGAAAAAAAAAAGTTTAACTTACCTGGGGTTTCTAGCAGCCCCCTGCAGCTGCCCTGTGCCCGCGCTGTCCTGGAACAATCCCCCGGTCTCCCACATTAGTTGATTTTGGCAACAGAGTCAGTCGCTAGCCACTCCGCCAATGTGGCCCTGATGGCGCGCGTCCTCTATTACGTCCCGCCGCTGGGAGTGTCCTGTGCATGCACAGTACGGGATTTTCTCTTACTGTGCATGCGCAGGACGCTCCCAGGCAGTGTGAGCGAGATCGAGTTCACGTAACCAGGACCACACAGGTGCAGTGGCCGGTGACTGGCTCTGTCGCCGAAATCGCAACTCAGCCACTGCAGGGGACTGGAGGATTGTGCTAGGATGCCGCAGGCACAGGGCATCCTGAAGCCCCAGGTAAGTTAAACTTTTTTTTTTCTTCAGTTTAGTTTAAGTTCCCTTTAATGCCTGGACAACTGACACTTTTTTTTTTTCTTTTGCTTCATAGTGGTCTTCTAAGGGCTTAGTAAGATTACCTCACTTTAAATTTACATCAAGCTTTCTGTAGAACTTTTGAAACCCCAACTATTATAGACTGTATATAGTGTTTATAACCTCTCATTTACTTCTGTATTAGGCTGTAAATATATAAAGTAGACTCTAAGTGACCCTGAGATGGTGCACTGGGCTTTATTTATACTTACCTGGGGCTTCCTCCAGGCCCATGAGCACCTTGGTCTCTCTCACCGTCCTGTCCGTTCTTGCAGTATGCCTCCCGGTAATCCGGCCAGCTGCGCTCTTCTGTGCATGCTTGGCTGTGCGCGCTCCCCTTGTCGCAATCCCGTGGCTGGGAGTGCGACTGTAGTACTGCACAGGCGCAGAACACTTCCGGGGATGGGGACGCGCGTGGCCAAAGCCACACATGGGCAAAAGCACACAACTGGAGGACAGTGAGAGAGGCCACGGTGCTCATGGGGCTGGAGGAAGCCCCAGGTAAGTATAAATAAAGCCCAGTGAACCATCTCAAGTACACTTGAAGCCTGGTGCACACCTACACACTTTCAGTTTTGATTAGCCAGTGAATTGCCAATTTTACCACCTCCATGGAGTATGAGGGTCAACAGATTTTGAATATTATGAACAGATTTTGTAGGTAAGATTGTGTAGCATGCTACATGGAGGTGGTAGAATTGGTCAGTCATTGGCCAATCAAAATTGAAGATGTGTACTAGGCTTTATCTTATTTCCAGTGTCCAGAATTGTAACGTTGCATGTAGCTGACCGAGCGAAATCTTTTCAGCATGCCAGATCAGTTGCCTGATTTCGGGCGGCCACGTTGTAGCCATGATTTCTGGCTGATTGAATCTTGCTGCAAACCAAGTAATGTATGGCACCTTTAACGTCCCTGACATTATGATTTTTTCCAGATGTAGGGTCTAAAAACTGCAATTTTTTTCACAAGTTTTTAGACCCTAAAAACAAAAACAAAAAGTACTGTAGAGAGATCTGCAGCAGCCCCAGCATATAACTCACTCGGGCACGGGCTTACCGCTCTGAGCTACGGATTTCCGGCGTGAGCCTGAATCGGGATTACCGCTGCTAAGAAGGCTAAACTGCACAAGTAAACATGTAATGCTTCCCTGCAGTGTGGTAATTGTAATACTTTTTGTAAAGGTATAACAAATGATATAAAACAAACAGAGAACAAAAACCAGTATATGCTGCTCAAAAACCACTTTATTAGAGAATCTTTTTAAAAAAAGCACACACATATGGACCCCATTGGAATAAATTTTGGGACACTTTGCAGCGTTTTTGGCCTATTCTATTAAATGATGTGAAAATAGCTGGAATAATAGGCCCACGACCCTTAATTACTGCAAGACAAAATAAAAATCTCGCAGATATCCTCACTCAATCAGAATGTAAAAATAAAAAAAACCCTTTTTTTTTTTAAAACTTAATGGAATGACACCTTGTAAGAAATGTTCAGTGTGCCAATATGTGGATAAAACTGATACTTTCACTAATTCTGCAGGAGATAGGACATATACTATCAGGTGTCCCGTTGATTGTTTGAGCACATATGTCGTATATCAGATGACCTGTCCTTGCAAGAAGCATTATGTGGGTAAGACAGAAAGGGAATTACGCACTAGAATACAGGGCTGTGGAGTCGGTCCAAAAATCTTCCGACTCCTCAGTTTCTGAAACCACGACTCCAACTCTGTCTCCGGGTGCCCAAAATTACTCCGACTCCTCGACTCGACTCCTTAGTCTAATACTTAACAGGGCTGTGGATTTTGTACAAAAATCATGCGACTCCTGACTCCGACTCCTCAGTTTCTGAAACTCCGACTCTGGGTGCCCAAAATTGCCTCGACTCCGACTCCAACTCCGACTCCACAGCCCTGCTAGAATACAGGAACATGTAAGGGCTATAGTGGACTCAGCAAAGGAGGAAAAAAAGAGACAAAACTCCAATAGCTTCCCACTTTGCTGAGTTCCACAATTCTGATCCAACTGGGCTAAAATTTAAGGCTATTTACCGCTTGGATCCAGGTATGAAATATTGCAATATGAGAGCCCAACTCATTAAAAAAGAAAGTTTTTGGATATACCAGTTAAAAACCCTGGTTCCTATGGGGCTAAATGTTGATTTAAATCTGAAAGTATTTTTAAAATAGGATATTATATGATAGATTTGCCAGTCAATTAATGTGGTGTCAATTCTGGAACATGATCTGCAATGCCTTGGTCAATTTCGTGTGAGGCTATGATATGAGGCTGTATTTCTGAGGCTGTAGTATGGGAATCTGACCACAAGATGTCTCCATAATACACTGTTAGCTGTTACCTGATCTCCACCACTAGATGGAGTCTTTTTGGAATATTGCCAATGAGACTGGGTGATATAAATTCAGGGACATTGGGACAGCTTACGTGATGACGAAGCTCCGGTGGGCGGGGCGAAACGCGTAGACGTCATGCTACTCACTTTACTGTTGGGAGCCGTGGTTTGACTGAAACAGGCTGCCGCCATTACCACATGTGGGAGTCCTGACTGGTCGTCATATTGGAGCCATTACGAGCTGCTTTTCAGTTCATTCAGCTTGCGGCATTGAGCTACATTACCGGATCAGATAAGTGCAATCTTCAGTATGCATGGGACATTGACCTTAATACAGTGACTCTGTATCTAGCCGCCCTCTTGCGGCATCTATTACATTGTGCTGCAGCCCAGGCGGTTTTGATGTGACCAGGATTCTATAGCCATTTAAAAACTGTGTGGCTTAGTCACTACAATATGCCATATAGGCACTAACAGCTGATAGTAGCACTTGTAAACCAATGTGTATCCTGCTGGCAGTCTAAACGCATGTGTTACCTTTGGTGGAGCATGACGGATGTTCTGCACAGACTTCCTTGCATACTTCAATAATGGGATCTTTGAATGGAATATGTTCTGTTCCGGATAGCTCTATTCCATACACTGCTTTATGTATCTGAAATTTGCTTTATTACAACAATACCGGACTGAGAACTTTGAGTCATATGAAATGACATCATGCCTTCTTGGTGTTACAATGGAAGCAGTACTGTCCAATTAACTATACTGTGACAGGATTCAAGTTTGCTGGATTGATGCTGAATGCGGTTTCAGAACTTTTTCTTGCAGCTGCGGATATACGAGAGTTTATGGCTCTTAATTGGCGACCACCCTGTTTGATATTTTCATGTGGTTCTGGCTATATGTATAACAGTGGCTCATATGTACTATTATCAGTCTCCCGGCTTCCCTATATAATTTATGAATAGCTAATTTTAGATCATATTGGTCACACCTTTCTATCCTCTGTGAGTAGTTTAAACCATATATTTTTAACCCCTCGGTTTCCTCACAGTGATTGGCTATGGTGTCCTCAATATTCCTATTATGAATAGATAGATCATGGTTCCATTCTGACTTTAACCTCTGTGACACTGGTAGTCCTATTAATTGATCATATTGGTTACGCCTACTCTTGCCCTCTGTGAGTGGTTATGACCTTGTTGTGTTTAATATCTCCTCACAAGAATACAACTTGGGCGTCACCAAGGTTTAACAATATTTGCCCTGGGCTTTGTGGGTAGATCTATATCCAACCGTATGGTCATACGCTTTTTCTTCCCATGATATTGTTTTTTTCAAATACCTAGTACCAGTGTTGGTTCTTTCCTAGATCATTTTAGGGGATATGCTAGCCAATGATAGTCAGATGTGACCTGATCCTCAATTTAGGAAATGTGCTATTCATTAAGGGACTCTCTCCACTGTCCTAGACAGTCGCAGCACATAGTATTGTATTCACCAATACTTTAATAATTGTATGTCAGGTTATTCCCTGACATTCTTGATTATATGTGTGTGCTTTTTTTTTTTTAATTCTCTAATAAAGTACAGTTTTTGAGCAGCATATACTGGTTTTTGTTCTCGGTTTGTTTTATAAGTTTCTAGCTACCAGTGCTGGTACCTGCACATAAGTCCACACTTCAAATATTCAACTTTCATTGTTTTTTCAATAACAAATGATATCACTGCAAATTATATGATTGCATTCTCTTTGTGATTCCTATATACAGTATATTATATTTGATAATTTCATCGAATAGGATAAAAATCTGTGCCCAAACAAGCATGCTCATTCGACGATTTGAACCATTTCAGGCCGAATACATTGATCAAACATGCTGGGAAATCTCAGGCCGATGTCTATCAGGTGCACTACAGTAACAGCGTGTGATATTGCGGCAACAAATGAATGTGACAGAGCCCCCCCGCTGCTGTCCCCCTTTAATGTAAATGTGCCCCAACCCCGGTGCTTAGGCATTCAGATCTCACCTGCTCCAGCTGCCACAACTGTCCAGCTGCTCTGTGTCATGTTCTCAGCTTGTCGGAAGCAGCGGACAAGATCAGGAGCAGCTGGTCAACCACAGCAGCTGGAACAGGTGAGATTTTAATGCACGGCTATCGGGTCACATTAACATGGAGAGCATTCTGAGAGATTTCATTCTTAAGTTTACTGAAAATTGGCCTGCAGTGTATGGGCAGATCTATCTCTGATCAGAGAGAGATCTCTCTTGTTCGATCTGCCCGTATATCCCTAGATGTATGGGCACCTTTAAAGGCCCAGATTCTATTATTATGTTCATTATATGTCCTGGGAGAAATCTCATATCCAAACACGATATTTCACTACCTAGCAATTTTTTAAAAGTTGCTACGACATTACAGTTTTTTGCTTGCTGGGGGATGAAAGGGTATTTTATTGATCTGGTGTGAAAAGCAGCATGCTGTCTGCAAATTGAACTGAACACCACATAGGCACGCAAAAGAGCAGCTTCCAGTGCTAGATAAATGTGACTGGGAAAATTAAGATTTTTACACAGAGATTACGTTTGGGTCAAGGGCAGGTTGGATAACTATATTAACTGTATAATCAGTAAGGAGATGGGTCATCTGTTTTGAGATATGTTATGTCATACTGCTATCACATTATAAGTAACATTTAAGAATTCTCATCCTTTATCAGCTGCAGAATTGTTTAATATTCCTGCCTGTCTAGTTATCCATTTTATTGAAGAATTGGCTGTACTCTCAGATAATTGACGGACAGCTTCAGAGGCAATAGAGTGGGCTTGTTCTGCATGGAAACTATCTCTTGTCTTTGCTGATCCAGCTTACTAAGGGCTGGTTCACACGGACGCTTGGCGGCGTTTACCGGCAAGCGTTCAGGACTCTGCTAAATGCTCCTATTCAAGTGAATGGGAGCATTTAGCATCGCACGGTTACCAGCGATTACCGTCGGTTGCGCGGACTTGGCGTTCCGATACCGATTAACCACTTCACTGCAGCCAGCTCTAGAAGCTGCATGCGGCGTCCAGGGTTGCCTAGCCGCCGCGGCTTCATGTCAAAACGCCAATCACGACGGGAAGCCGCCGCTCGCCGTACCGCCGCCCCCCAAATGAGACGTCACAGGACGACGCAGCTTCCGGCCACCCAACGCCGCCTGCCATCCGTATTAACCAGCCCTTAACCACTTATGTACCCGACGGCTCTGGTCCCTTATGGACCAGAGCCATCCTTTTCCTATTTTGCAGAGTGGTTACTGTGATTGGCTCACAGTATTCATGCTGTCAGGAGCCCATGAAATTGACCTGCCCAAGATACGGCAGCTCTGCTGTCAGCCTAACTGCAGAGGGAGCGGGCTGCATCAACGACTGAGCGGTGCGAACGGCAAGAGCGATGGGTCTGCGCAGCAAGAGTGATTAAAATATACAGTGGTGTGAAAAACTATTTGCCCCCTTCCTGATTTCTTATTCTTTTGCATGTTTGTCACACTTAAATGTTTCTGCTCGTCAAAAACCGTTAACTATTAGTCAAAGATAACATAATTGAACACATAATGCAGTTTTAAATGATGATTATTATTTAGTGAGGAAAAAAAACTCAAAACCTACATGGCCCTGTGTGAAAAAGTGATTGCCCCCCTTGTTAAAAAGTAACTTAACTGTGGTTTATCACACCTGAGTTCAATTTCTATAGTCACCCCCAGGCCTGATTACTGCCACACCTGTTTCAATCAAGAAATCACTTAAATAGGAGCTATCTGACACAGAGAAGTAGATCAAAAGCACCTCAAAAGCTAGACATCATGCCAAGATCCAAAGAAATTCAGGAACAAATGAGAACAAAAGTACTGTAATTGAGATCTATCAGTCTGGTAAAGGTTATAAAGCCATTTCTAAAGCTTGGGACTCCAGCGAACCACAGTGAGAGCCATTATCCACAAATGGCAAAAACATGGAACAATGATGAACCTTCCCAGGAGTGACTGGCCGACCAAAATTACCCCGAGAGCGCAGAGAAAACTCATCCGAGAGGCCACAAAAGGCCCCAGGTCAACATCTAAAGAACTGCAGGCCTCACTTGCCTCAATTAAGGTCAGTGTTCACAACTCCACCATAAGAAAGAGACTGGGCGAAAACGGCCTGCATGGCAGATATCCAAGGCGCAAACCACTTTTAAGCAAAAAGAACATTAAGGCTCATCTAAATTTTGCTAAATAAACATCTCAATGATTGCCAAGACTTGTGGGAAAATACCTTGTTGACCGCCGAGTCAAAAGTTGAACTTTTTGAAAGGTGCGTGTCCTGTTAAATCTGTCGTAGAAGTAACACAGCATTTCAGCAAAAGAATATCATACCAACAATAAAATATGGTGGTGGTAGTGTGATGGTCTGGGGTTGTTTTGCTGCTTCAGGACCTGGAAGGCTTGCTGTGATAGATGGAACCATGAATTCTACTGTCTAACAAAAAATCCTGAAGGAGAATGTCCGTCCATCTGTTCATCAACTTAAGCTGAAGCGATCTTGGGTGCTGCAGCAGTACAATGACCCAAAAGACACCAGCAAATCCACCTCTGAATGGCTGAAGAAAAACAAAATGAAGACTTTGGAGTGGCCTAGTCAAAGCCCTGACCTGAATCCTATTGAGATGTTGTGGCATGACCTTAAAAAGGCAGTTCATGCTAGAAAACCCTCAAATAAAGCTGAATTACAAACATTCTGCAAAGATGAGTGGGCCAAAATTCCTCCAGAGCGCTGTAAAAGACTTGTTGCAAGTTATCGCAAACGCTTGATTGCAGTTATTGCTGCTAAGGGTGGCCCAACCAGTTATTAGATAATAGGATAACAGAGGCGCCAATAGGATAAAAAACACTAAAAGAACTTAAAAACCCATCTTGGTAATAGAGGAGGCAGTGGTGGACTCACCCCCTCCAAGCAGAACACACGACTGTGGATTTTCAGTCAGAACAATTTTATTGGATACTCCAAATAAAGTGCAACGCGTTTCACGGGATACAAACTTGCTTCATCAGGCAATAACAGATAGGAGTAAACAGCTGTAACAGAGACAATAGAGTAAATGAAACTGTAGTGCTTTGGCAAAATTCATTCTGATTATTCGGACATTGATTTGGCTATGAATATATTTCAATAGTGGCATAAAAATATGTTGCATAAATCTGCATGCATATGCATGAACCTGTGTTTGAAGTACATGCAATCGCCAGAGAATTGTGGTATACAATAGCAAAGATTATTGGGGGGAAAAAAAAAAAAAATGTGCATACCTATACATAAACCTGTGTTCGACAAACATACAATTGACAGAGGATTGTGGCAGGAATTAGTATCCAAACTATTGCTAGTTTTAGTGGAGGTATGAATCGCACAGTGAATTATACGTTTAAATTAAATAAAATATATATATTTTGTTGCATAAATTTGTATGCATATACATAAACCTGTGTTCAAAATACAGTTGACAGAGTAGATGGGGCAATGGGCAGGATTCAATGGGAAAAGGCCACGGTGGACAGGAAGTGCATTCATTTGGCTATGAATATACCTCAAGAGTGGCATAAAATACGTTGCATAGATTTGCATACCTATACATAAACCTGTGTTCGACAAACATACAATTGACAGAGGATTGTGGCAGGAATTAGTATCCAAACTATTGCTAGTTTTAGTGAAAGTATGAATCGCACAGTGAATTATACGTTTAAATTAAATAAAATACAATAGCAAAGATTTGTAACCGAGATTAAGCTTATATAAAAGGACTACTGAATATGGAATCTAGTAATTAGAACCAATATGTAATAGTACCCAAAAGGTATTAAAATGTGCCTGTAGAGGTAAAGGAAAGCCTTTACCTCTACAGGCACATTTTAATACCTTTTGGGTACTATTACATATTGGTTCTAATTACTAGATTCCATATTCAGTAGTCCTTTTATATAAGCTTAATCTCGGGTTACAAATCTTTGCTATTGTATTTTATTTAATTTAAACGTATAATTCACTGTGCGATTCATACTTTCACTAAAACTAGCAATAGTTTGGATACTAATTCCTGCCACAATCCTCTGTCAATTGTATGTTTGTCGAACACAGGTTTATGTATAGGTATGCAAATCTATGCAACGTATTTTATGCCACTCTTGAGGTATATTCATAGCCAAATGAATGCACTTCCTGTCCACCGTGGCCTTTTCCCATTGAATCCTGCCCATTACCCTATCTACTCTGTCAACTGTATTTTGAACACAGGTTTATGTATATGCATACAAATTTATGCAACAAAAAAATATATATATTTTATTTAATTTAAACGTATAATTCACTGTGCGATTCATACTTCCACTAAAACTAGCAATAGTTTGGATACTAATTCCTGCCACAATCCTCTGTCAATTGTATGTTTGTCGAACACAGGTTTATGTATAGGTATGCAAATCTATGCAACGTATTTTATGCCACTCTTGAGGTATATTCATAGCCAAATGAATGCACTTCCTGTCCACCGTGGCCTTTTCCCATTGAATCCTGCCCATTACCCCATCTACTCTGTCAACTGTATTTTGAACACAGGTTTATGTATGTGCATACAAATTTATGCAACAAAAAAATATATATATTTTATTTAATTTAAACGTATAATTCACTGTGCGATTCATACTTCCACTAACACTAGCAATAGTTTGGATACTAATTCCTGCCACAATCCTCTGTCAATTGTATGTTTGTCGAACACAGGTTTATGTATAGGTATGCACATTTTTTTTTTTTCCCCCAATAATCTTTGCTATTGTATACCACAATTCTCTGTCGATTGCATGTACTTCAAACACAGGTTCATGCATATGCATGCAGATTTATGCAACATATTTTTATGCCACTATTGAAATATATTCATAGCCAAATCAATGTCCGAATAATCAGAATGAATTTTGCCAAAGCACTACAGTTTCATTTACTCTATTGTCTCTGTTACAGCTGTTTACTCCTATCTGTTATTGCCTGATAAAGCGGGTTTGTATCCCGTGAAACGCGTTGCACTTTATTTGGAGTATCCAATAAAATTGTTCTGACTGAAAATCCACAGTCGTGTGTTCTGCTTGGAGGGGGTGAGTCCACCACTGCCTCCTCTATTACCAAGATGGATTTTTAAGTTCTTTTAGTGTTTTTTATCCTATTGGCACCTCTGTTATCCTATTATCTACATCAAGTCCACCCTTGGTGGAGGGTTGTACCCTTCCTTCTTCAACTACAGAGAGCGACTTTTTAATCCTGAGTGGGGTCAGGACAATCTCCCCACCTGCTTTGACAGTGGTTGCCTACTTGGTAACCCTGGTTTGTGAGTATTAAATTAATATTATTACTCTATCAATTATACATTACCAGTACATACTACACTATATTGGGCTCTTGGTGTTCTCTCTTTTTCTCAACCAGTTATTAGGTTCAGGGGGCAATTTCTTTTTCACACAGGGCCATGTAGGTTTTGAGTTTATTTTTCTCACTAAATAATAAAAAAACATCATTTAAAACTGTGTTTTGTGTTCAATTATATTATCTTTAACTAATGGTTAATGGTTTTTGATGAGCAGAAACATTTAAGTGTGACAAACATGCAAAAGAATAAGCAATAAGGAAGGGGGCAAATAGTTTTTCACACCACTGTACACCATGGCAGGAATAACAAGACACAAGCCGAGCATATTTTTTTAATTAGCAAGGATTTTTGTTTTTGAAATGGTACAGACATTTAACAGAAAATGACATTTAGGTTTAGTGGCCACTTGCTTCCCTTCAGCTTTGAAGTGGTTACTCTTTGTATATCAGTAGTCAGCCTGTTTTAAATATTGAATTAAACTTTATGGCCTCTAATGTTGGGGATCTATGCCCTTTTGTTCTGGCTGTACTTTAGTATTCTGCATGGCGAAGTATCTATTAAAAGATCTGTGATTTGATTAGCATCGATTTCCCCTGAGATATGGAAGGCTGAAGATAAACAGTCTCTTTCCTTGGCTGGCGGTCGGGATGCCTGCATCTGTCTCCCTGTTAATATGTAGCAGAGTTACGTGGCAGCTTGACAGAAGCCCTTACAGAAAGTAAAATAAATACAAAGAGATGTGACTCACCAGAGGAAAAATCTTTCCTGCAAGCCATTTGTCAATGACTTAATTTCACAAGAAGCATTGCCTGGCTTGCTCCCTTTACTTAGCAGCATTTCTTAATTGGATCTGTACTGGATATCTTTGGCTTTCTTACATGTTTGTAACTAAACAGGTGTTACATGTAATACATCTTTAGTTACACAGTGTATTATTTTTAGGGCCCATTCACGATTTTTTCATTGCAATTTTGCAGCAATTGTATGTCAGCTGCACTTTGCAGGCCTGTTGCAGGATTGAGAATCAATAGCGACCCAAAAATGCCACGCATTTGTGATTCATGCAAAGCACTGCACAATTGTAGCCTGCACATTCGCTTGGCCATGCTACTACGCAGGAGCATGTACATGTACATGTGCCTGTGCAGTGCAGCCATGCTCTTACATGGAATGGTGCATGGCCATCTGACCAAATGTGACTAGCCTTTTGTCAAATGTATGCAGAGGGTCCCAGTGCTGCTGGTTTGGTGGGGTCGTTGAGGAGGATGGGGAAGCCTATCGACTATTCAGCAGCTTCCCACTACCAAAGTAAGTTTTACATTTTCTTTCATTTCTCCCTTCAGGCTCACTTTAAATATGTTGCAGGGCTCTGAGAAAAGGGTCAATCTCACCCAAGTCCTCCAAAAAAGCTGTTGCAGCTAGCTAAGCAAATGTTTGGTAATCCTATATATTGACCACAAGTAAAATTCTCATCCAATTAGATTGTTCCTTGTCATAAAAACAGGCTCAATTTAAAGTTTACTGTACATGATGATCATTGCTTAAATGAAACCTGATGGACAATACTGCAGTTTTTAAACTTACCTGGGGCTTCCTCCAGCCCCATGTGGTCTGTGGGCTCCCTTGCCATCCTCCCCAGCCACTCCGTTATCCCATGGTCACTTGAGGTAATTTCACCCGTCGCAACCAGTTGTGATCTTCTGCACATACCCAGCAACGCACGCGATGGTCGGCCACCAGTGCAGCTGGGCCGTGCATGCAAGGAAGAGCGTGACTGGGGAAATTACTTGAGGTGACCAAGGGACAACAGAGCGGCCGGGTAGGACAGCAAGGGACCCCATGGGGCTAAAGGAAGCCCTGGGTAAGTATACATACTGCAATATTGTCCATCTCGGGGGGGGGGGGTTAAGCAATGATGATGTCATGATATACAGGGCTGATGCAGGGGAGTACAAAGAGCCTCCCACTAAATAAAGCTAAATGCCTTTTTTCTTCAAGATGAATCCTGGCTTCAGCCAGTTAACAATTCAGCAAGGAGTCCTTGGGAAGACTCCCTGACCCTCCAGGGAGGCCTATTGAGTGCACCTTTAGTTGGCTGCAGCTATTGCATGGGACAGATCATTTTAGCACCCGCTACAAAATCGCCTTTATTTGGGGCCAGCAATAGCCGGATTTATAATTACGTGCAGTAGGGAGGAAATTGGGTAATCAGTAAGTGAATATACTATATATATATATATATATATATATATATATATTTATATTCCTCAAAATTTACCTAGTGCAGAGAGAGTTGTCGTTAGAATCAGAATCATTTATTTTGCCAAGTACAAATGGGGGGGTTGTATGCAGAATTGGTTTTGGCTCATACAGGTTCTGGAAGGTTGGGGGCAGGCAATAATGTCCGAAAGTCAAGAGCTGAGGCTGCCATACTACAGCGCCTCCAGTTGCACATGGCAATCATCTGTCATCCCTAAGGAGACATGGGGGGGGGGGGGGGGGACAGAGGGAGGCGAAGGTTCAGCAGTAATGACCCAGTTCTTCATAGAAACCTGCGGTGATGGATGACACTGCTGAGCATCCCTATTGCTGACATTTGGCATCTGGCAGTGCTGGCCAAGGTGTTCCAGTTCAAAAGGTGCAGTAGTGTTGATTTCTGTGGTGGATCCCGACTCCTGGGCAGCATTCAGCCAGGGCTGGTCAAGATAATCTGGCTTTCACAGAAGCATCCAGCTGCGGTGGCCCTTACTTCCGGTTTAGTGGTTGGCATCATAGAGGGGCTGAACCGGAGGGTTCCCTACTGTGGTGGAGCCGCAGCAGCTGATGGATGGAGCTGGCATCAAGCGAGGCCAAAGGTTTCCTGATCAGCACAGTGTCCTACCTCAGTGGAGCCCTGATCTCCTGAGTATCAGCGGTGGACTCCACACGGCCTGTATCTGCACAGACAACAGACCCAGGCAGCGACAAGGTAAAAAAAAACTCCAGGTCCTGGACTCCTCGCACCAATGTATTAGGCTACAGTGGACCACACTGCACACCTTCAGAGGGGTAAACATGATGAATTGGTTGGAAAAAGGGAAGAAAAACAAGAAAAAGCCACAACTCTGTGGCCATGGCTGCCAATTAAGGCACCATCTATAGGCTTCTCCATGCACCCAAAATGCACGTGGCCAAAACGTATGCACTCCTCCTTTAAGTCCGCCAAGAGAAAAAGTACTATAGAAATATTAAAAATTATTATTATTAATAATAATAATGTTGGTATATAATGAGTCAGACAGTCACCACTGTTCACATAAGGTCTGCCAATAATATATGACTGAGCAAGTATAATGATAGGAATGGTCTCACCAAATCGGTTGTTATCCTTTGTGGCTGTGAAGTATATGGCCTGCAGTCCTTAACTCCCTCTGTAGTCGCATGTCCATTCGGAATCCAATACATGTTTTACAGTGTTAATAGTCCAAACATTAACCAGTAAACAATAATGTTTCATTGACATTTATTTAATACAGAACAATGCTGACTTCAGTATTACTGCAGTTTTAGGTTTCTGTATTTTGTTAACTCTATATCTCTTCTTGATGATGACTTGGTTATGGGAATTCAGAAATATCATTTTTAGCTGAATTTTCTTCTTTTTCGATTGAATTGAAAAGGGTGTTACCATGTGTACTACATTCTGTTCCTGAATGACACCCCAAACCATTTTTCCCTCTTTTACTTGTGAGACCTCGAAGTTCTCTTTTACTGCTCTGTTATATATGTGTTAATATAAATATTAATATTAAGCATACTCAAATGGTTGGGTTTTTTTTTTTTTTTACATTAACTTTGGCCTTAATTTTGAAAGCATGTAGCTAAAAGATTTTGAACTTCCATTGTGTGTACTGCACTTTGCACTACACTTGTACATTTATGCTTACAGGTACTTTTATCCTCATCGTGTCCCTGAGGCATCTTTCTTCTAGTAGGAAATAAAAATTAAGTGGGTTGCATTATTCTAGTTTAATCTTGAATGCACATAATGTAGTTTGTGTTATTTACTACAAGGATAGCCTACTAACCTCGGCTGTAGCAAAAGGATGCAGGCAATAAATGACAGGCATTGTGGACAATAGAATGTACAGAAAGCTTTCTGTTTGACAAAAGCCTCTCTCTCTTTTGTAGACGTGCTGTCTACTGTTAATAAAGCTGCAATTTGGGCATTTTCTAAAGCTCACATACATAACATTTGTCTGATTTTTATGATTTTTATTCTTGAGAGTAGATTTCTTATGTAACTGGTATTACAGAGGGTTGGCAATATATGCTTTTAGGTGCAGTTGCAACTTCAAGTTTTTCAAGTATTTGTTTTTGTTTTTAGGTTGTTTGAAGGTAAAAACCCAAGGAAAGCAGAAAAGTTGAAAACGCTCTTCTGTTACTTTCGCAGAGTCACAGAGAAACGTAAGTTTGGAATCCGGTTAGAAGCTTCTGTTACACAAATAATTGGAGGCATTTTGAAGTGTTTTTTTTATAGAAACACAAGCTCATCTCTGTTTGTTTTCCTTTGCTGCCATGCTCTCTACTCAAAAATAATACAATGGCATTTTCATCTCTTATTGATAAGGCAGTGTGGGAGTATGTTTAGTATCCAATTTTAAAACCACTACAGGGAGATTTTAGACTTGAAGAAACATTTATAGAAAAAGAGCAGAGCCGGATTAAGACTGAATGGGGCCCTAAGCAAAGTAGCAGATTTGGGCCCCCCTCTGAATATTATATACATATGAACAGTAAATATATATATATACACACAGTATATTTTGTGTGAACATTGAGTGAGGATGGAAGGAAGCAGTTAGAACTGAGGAAAAACAGCCGGGGGAGGTATACAAATTGAGCAGGGCAGTTAAAACTGAGCATGCAGCCAAAGTTGGGGTGAGGAAAGAAAATATGGAGGAGAGCAGGCAGAAGCAGTGTTGTGCACTACAAGTAGCTAAAAGTAGGTAGCTACTCATAATCAAAATTTAAATTTGATAGCGCTGCCTGCGGCAGAGGGGGGTTAACTTAGCCAATGCACTCCATGTCGCTCCCATGCTGTCCTCTTCTGGGTTTAAAGAAAGCAAAGGAGTGACACGAAGTCGAACGCATCGGCAGCGGCATGGGTAAGTTAAAGCTCCCCTCTAGTATGGGCAGCGCTAATTTAAATTTCGATTACAAGTAGCTACCTACTTGTAGCTACTCACAGTGTACAACGCTAGTCAAATGTGAGGTAGTGATCAGGATGAAGTAAATCAGATAGAAGGCAAAAATGGAGGTGCTAGCCATAGGAGGCGGGGCAGGGGGTCAACAACGTGGGTAGTGGGGGGGGGGGGGGGGGAATCAGGATGGATTGAAACAAATCAAAGTCAGCTGCAGACAGTGGGGAAATGAAAGCACAACTTTCAGCTCAGGACAAACTATACTCACAAACATGCACAGTGACAGCACTCACAGCAGGCATTCTATTCTGCAGCTGCCTGTTGCATGGCCCGTGGAGTCTCTCTCTACTCCATCCCCACGCAGTGAGCTGATGTTAGGAGCAGGGGGAGGGGCGGGAACTGCAGTGTGAGCCCTCTGTCTGTCTGGTCATTTGTTGAGCCCTCCCGTCTTTCCCTTGTTTTGCAGTTGCGTCTGAAGTGAGGAAAGTTTAAAATCAGCTGCTGTTTCATTCCTTCTCCTCCAGTGCATTGTGCACAGAGGTCTTTTCCTGCTCTCATGGGGATTCTGACTTGCTGTCACTGAGACTCCCCATGCGTCTGTTGCCTGCTAAACAGCTGATCTGATCAGCTGATCACTCTAACCGGCTCCCAAGTCCCTCCAGCTTTCTTTTAGCTGCCCGCTATGTCTATGCATAGGAAAGCGGGCAGCTGCAGGTAAACTTTGCAGGGGCTGCTGAGCGTGAGGAGGAACAGTGAAGGGCCGGATAAGGTGCTGATGGGGCCCCTTAAACTCTGACTGGGGCCCCAAGCAGCTGCTTGAGGTGCTTAGTAGGTTAATCCGGCCCTGAAAAAGAGCCACTTCTTTTGTTATTGGGCAGACTGTATTTTTCTGCTCCAGTATAATCAAATAGCTTCCCAGCAAGAATTGTTTCACTTTTTATGGTGGAAGGTAGACAAAATGAGTGGCATAAGAAAAACTGGATCACAGCTAGTGCTGCTGCATGCTAATGATGTATCCAAACATTAGGTTCCCTTGGACTGGTAAGATCTTCTACATTAACTGCATTTTAACATTGCCTTTAGCCATCTAAAATTTAGCTTTACGTCAAGTAATTTTTTTTTCCCTTTTCCAGGACCCACAGGTTTGGTAACATTCACAAGGCAAAGTCTAGAACGGTTTCCTGAATGGGAGAAGTAAGCAGGCTCTATATTTAATAACACCTAAGTGTATTCTCTGGACTTGCTTAAGGAGTTAGGGACTTTTTCCACTACACAGTTGAATCGAAAAACCACAAATCGCTAGTGATTTTTAAATCGCTAGGGTTGCTACTTTATCATAGAAATCCTGAGAAGTATTTTCCACTATAGAGATTCAATTTGCAAATCTACAGTCGCTTTCTGGATTGATTTTAAGAGGGATAATGCAATGCAAATGAAAAATCGCATAACAAAATTAATGAAAAATCGCAATTGCTGGCGTTTGTGATTGCGATTGCTAGTGGAAAAGGGCCCTAACTTTGTTTTGTTTTTTACAATTACAATTAAGGAAATTACAATTAAGGAAAAACTTTAGTTTCTTATGGTGTAGTGTTAAGTAAACGTGAGGATTTTATTACTGTCTCTGTTCCCACCAGTGCCCTATTCCCTCATATCCTGCTCTTCTGACAATTTACACCATGTTATTGAAGAGCGTTCCAGCTGTCACCAGAGCAGGAGTTGATGGTAAATCTCTGAATGGATTGCTTTTTCGGGTGTCAAAATTGGTTCCCCACCTCCATTGAATTAGACCTGAATTTTTGCACTGGACAGAAAGAAAATAGAGAAATCTATCCTGTATGTATTTAGAGAGTTTAGCCTGTATAAGGGCCTGTACACACTGATGCGCTTTTAAAATCGCATGCATTTTTAATCTCAAGGTCTTTTGAAAAATCATGAAATTCATGATGTACACACTGGTGTGATGCGATTTTGCTATTTTCATGAAGGCTTTGTGATTTAAAAATTGTATGCGATTTTAAAAACGTAGCGCAAGCGTAGCAGTGTGTACAGGCCCTAAATTGCCCTCATTTGTGACTAATCACAAGTGTAACTTGATCTCTCAGCTGTGTCAGCAAACCCGCTAATTTTTAAACACAGCGTGTTAACCTTATGTCTGCTTCTATGAAAGCAGGAAGTAGACACATTGCAGATTTATTGCATGATTTCTATCAGCCGTAACAAATATTTTTCTTTGAAGGTTATGCTGTTACTTATCTTTCAGAGCAGAGAGGAAGTTCTGAGTTCTGGTCCACTTAAAATGAAGCACTGTGAGCACTTCTTGTCTACCCAACAGAAGTGGTCATATGTACTGATTTATAGTGTAATGACTATAGACAGTGGGGCTGGCTGCAGAGAAAAGAGAGTACTTTGTTCTTGGATGCTTCAGAGATCAAACCTAAATATTTAAAGAGGAACTCCAGTGAAAATAATGTAATAAAAAAAGTTTTACAATAATTATGTATAAATGATTTAGTCAGTGTTTGCTCATTGTAAAATCTTTCCTCTCCCCAATTTACATTCTGACATTTATTACATGGTGACATTTTTACTGTGGGCAGGTTATGTAGCTGCTGCTAGCTGTTTTGGCTGTTAGAGACAGCTGTAAACAGTTAATTCCTGTCTGTGTACCTTGTTACATTGTAACAAACTGCCAAAAGTACAGCGGTCCCAGAGCTTCTTGTGGGAGGGGTTTCAGCACAAAATCAATCATACGGCGCCCCCTGATGGTCTGTTTGTGAAAAGCAATATATTTCACATGTAAAAGGGGGTATCAGCTACTGATTGGGATAAAGTTCAATTCTTGGTTGGAGTTTCTCTTTAAGCCTCCATAAAGAAGACTTCCCATGTATGTTGTAGCAGGGGGTATATTTGGTGAAGCAGGTGGTTTCGGCGCACAAGCTCACCGCCTGGCGCCGAAACCAAAGTTTCCATAGCAGCAGTATAATTACATCACCTTTCGAGTTGCGACAACTCGGAGGGGTAATAGTATTAAACGCTGTCAGGGAGTTTTGCAGCAGCAGGGAGAAACCGCTGCCCAACTCACAGACAGCCATACAATACGTACGCATATTTGGTTCCTTGTAGGAATAATATTAGAAAGGGGTGAAAATTTGACATTTTAATAAATTGTAACAATGTAGTAGAAATAATGCACAAGACCAATGGACACGGCTCTCCGGAGTGCTCTAATCCAAAAACAGTTCCGACATACCTCAAAGTATAGACAAGAGCGGCTGGACACATCCAGTTAAAAACGCCATTTATTGAAAAATTGCTAAAAAAATAGAACAATACAACAGCATCAGGCCACTCAGAGAGAGAGGGACAAGCATGCAGGATTATCGACAGCTGTTTCACACTCTACCTAGGAGCGCTTCATAAGGACATCATCATCGTCCGGATGAAGCTCTCCTAGGTAGAGTGGAAACAGCTGTCGATAATCCTGCATGCTTGTCCCTCTCTCTCTGAGCAGCCTGATGCTGTTGTATTGTTCTATTTTTTATAAATTTTTCAATGAATGGCATTTTTAACTGGATGTGCCCAGCCGCTCTTGTCTATACTTTAAGGTTTTAATAAATTGTATACTGCTACCTACCCCTCTACACACACTCCTTTTTCTCCCTTACACCCATGCGCATATAATACTTCTCCTACATAAGAATCACACACAGTAAAGCCCCGTTCACACTGATGATCGCAAAACGCTAGCAATAATCACTAGCGCTTTGATGCTGCAATTTTTTTAGCAATAAATGCAAAAAAAATCACTGTACAGTTTTTTGCGATTTTTGAGCACTCACGATTTGTGTTTTAAATGCATTGCGATCAAAAAAAGCTCAATGTAGCGTGTTTGCGTTTAGCAGAAATCGCCGGTGTTCACGGCAGTGAGATCACTGCCATATAGTTTACATTGCACTAACACTACTGACCACCACTCCTGCATAAGAATCACATACACTAATAATTGGGGCATGATGAACACATGCATAAAAGTGCCATTACGCTACATATTTAATGCACACACTAGACACTTCACATATATTGGGGAATTTTTATGGTAAAATTAAAAAAATGACTAAAGCCGTTTAGGGTAGGATGCCTGTAGGTTAAAAGTTACCCATAACCAGAAAATCTCTTTAACATAAATCAGACATTAAAGGAGACATTAGATTAAACAGAATGGGAGGCTAGGTCCTCTTCATTTTATACCACAGAGTTTGTATGGAGAGGATTGGGGAATGTATTTCCGTAGGTAAATACTGAACACAAATCGTAACAATATCAAACATGCAAAAACAAAGGGTGTTTTTTTTTTAACCAAGATTCTTGTAGTTTATTCTTTCTCAATAATCTCTCCAAATCGTGGACTCATTACATGGGCACGAAGACCAGACTTCCACTTCACATGCAAAGACTGCCTGACACGTGTTTTGCGACCAAAAGTCGCCTCCTCAGAGGCACATCGTCTACAAACATCTGTAAAATAGCGAAAGATAACACCACGATCTGGAGTTTCAAATGGAGACTGCACTCAGCGGCGCTGTCTGCACACTCCTGTGAGTAGCAGAGCTTCTTTTGCTACTCACAGAAGTGTGCAGACACCACCGCTGAGTGCAGTCTCCATTTGAAACTCCAGATCGTGGTGGTATCTTTCCTTCGCTATTTTACGGATGTTTGTAGACGATGTGCCTCTGTAATGAGTCCACGATTTGGAGAGATTATTGAGAAAGAATAAACTACAAGAATCTTGGTTAAAAAAAAAAAAAAACTTTGTTTTTGCATGTTTGATATTGTTACAATTTGATAGGGGTGGACCATACTACAAAATTTTTATCGTATTTATGAGACTAAACACAAATCATTTTCTCATGTCCTACTTATATGTACATTTATAATCGCCAGCTAATAAGACTGTAAATGTTCATTTGTTGATCACACTATCATGCTTGTTAAAGTAAACACGAGGTGAGTGACATGAAAACTGACACATTAATGTCCGTTTAAACAATGCACATTGCCTGGTTGTCCTGCTGATCCACTGGCTCTAATACTTTTAGCCATAAATCTTGAACAAGCATACAGATCAGATGTTTCTGACAAAATCTGATAATTGGCTACATGCCTGTTTCAGGTGTGTGATTCAGGAAACAAACATGCAGCCTCCATTTGTGTCTCACCTCTTAAAGAACTTGTCTCAGTTCCTTCTCTCCTTTACTTTAATCACTTGTTGGTTGTACATTTATGACTAATGATCTTCAACTCTTCTAGGTCAACCAAAAAGCTAAGAAGGCTGCATATTACCCATGAAGGTACAATTGAAGGCAATGGACACGGAATGCTTCAAGTAGGTATTGTTTGTACTGGTGATTTATATTCCTTTGTAACTACTTGCACATGTAACGGCACTTTAAAAGAAACCTATACTTAAATGTATACCCCCAATGAAAAAAAATCTTGAACAGAACAAAATAAATATTTTAATACAAAAATAAATTTAATTGATCTGATAGGAAGTATTCCTTGTAAAAGTAGGTTATTTAGTTTTAGCTGGACTACACTGAAATCCAGGGCTGTGGAGTCGGTCCAAAATCCACCTACTCCGACTCCTCAGTTTCGGATTCCACCGACTCCTCGACTCCGACTCCTCTAATTTGCATATTACAATTTTGTTGATTAACAGTATGTAACGTGAAATTCGTCTCTTAACTGCCAACGCTTAGGAATTTTACAAGACAACTGACGTGAGAAGGATATGTAGACTACTATATTTATTCCCTTTAGACTAAAACTAGTCCTTGGTAAGAGTACTTGTAAAAAGTACAGACCGGAACAAAGAACATCTATCAGGCCCTAGGCTATGTAACTGTGGGTACATGTAAGAGTGATGTGCAGGTACTCTGCAGGGGAATGAGGAGATTCTTCCTCTATTACACATTCTTCATGCACAATCTGAACAAGGTTTATGGGTGATAGACAACACCTCTGTGTTCAATGTGCACAACATTCTCAGTGGATTCCCTGCAGCTCTGTGGGGAGAGCATATGTAGAGTATAGTACTACTGTGTAACAAAGTAAACCTGAGACAGATGAAATTAACGTTTTATACATACCTGGGGCTTCCTCCAGCCCCCTTCAGGCTAATCAGTCCCTCGCTGTCGTCCTCCGCCACCTGAATCTTCTGCTATGAGTCCAGGTACTTGAGCCAGTCTGGTGTAGTGCGCATGCAAACACTCCACCGCTGGGAGCGTACTACACCTGCGCAGCACTATTTTGCAGGTGCAGAATGCTCCTGGCTGTGGAAGTGGCACATAGCCTGCTCTGACTGGCTGAATTACCTGGACTCATAGCAGAAGATCCAGGTGGTGGAGGAGGACAGCGAGGGACTGATTAGCCTGAAGGGATTTGGAAGAAGCCCCAGGTATGTATAACACTTTTCTTTTCATCCGTCTCAGGTACCCTTTAATTTGTAGTCCCCAAACCAAATTTTAACAACATATCAAATTATTTGATTTCATGAGCAAAGAGAGTGCATACATTTGCATAAACCAGCATCAATGCAGAATTATTTCCATATCATTGACCATCTCTATTAGTGACACGGCTACACATCAGGCTTTATACTTACAGCATAGATGTTATTTCGTATATATAAGAGATTCCTGTGTACACATCATATATACTGTACAGTCACAATCAGATGTGTGTATCTGACTTTAAAAATACAGGAACTGCTTTATTGAAGCAGCACAAGTAACTAATTTTTATTGGTTTATTTCATTTTTGTGGACTGAGCACAGCTATTACTGTATATATACATTATTTTTAATGACTATTATCTGAGAAATAGAACATTTTATCATATTTTCTATTTTAATTACAGTTACAAATTCATTAGGAGTCGGAGTCGGTGCATTTTTTCCCGACTCCGACTCCAGGCACTCAAAATTGCTCCGACTCCGACTCCACAGCCCTGCTGAAATCTCTACTATTAAGCTGAGAAACGCGACAGACCCTGTTAAGCCAGTCACAGGTGGTAGGCATTGGTTTTTCCAGCGCATGGAGTCTAAGTGGCCACAGGCCTTTACCAGAGCACCTCGCAAGAGATGATGGGCTGCTACCCCTAGCAGGCAACTGACTACTTTGCTGCCTGGTGGCCACTAGGTTAGGTCCCCTGGGATTGCCCCACCAGAGAACGTTGAGAACAGGTGATGCCACGATATAGAGTCGCTTAGATTGAGGCGGATGGTAGCAGTCGATGGTCTCAGAGCCCAAAGGTCAGGGCACATGGAGATCTGCATAGATAAAGTCACAGAGCCAAAGGTCAAGGCAGGCAGAAATCAGCATAGTAGAGGTCACGGAAGCCAAAGGTCAGAATGGGTAACTTCCAGAAAATGGATCCAAGGCACGAGGTACACCACAACTGGCTTAGTCCAAACTATCTGAATAAACCACACTGCCAGTGTGGAGAGGAGGCTATTATAGGGGCGGTGTGTTTGAATTTAACACCAGGAATGCTGCACATGAGTGGTCGTACACACCACCTGCTCGTGCATTGTGTAATATCAAAAGGCATTGCACAGTCAGAAAAAGCCGTGGGTGGTCCACGACACGTTCAGAAGTCTGTGGGATCCCTAAATGTGAGTGTAACATATACTATCCCATTTCTGGCTGAAATTATACTGTCTATATAGAAATCTTTAAAAGACATTTAACATTCCCATTATCAAAACAGTTTGTACATGTGCTTCTTATTTTTGAATCAGCCGCCAGTGCCCAGACATTTGTAGCTGAGCGGCATCCATTATATGGTTTTAAAAAATTACTAGTGACCCAGATTTTTGCTTTCTGACTAAAACTCCTGCCCCATCCCCTCCATGCGTCCAGTGGCTGCTCAGTTGATCTTTGCCTCTCATCTGAGCTGCAGCTATAAGCAGTATTTTTTCTCAAGTGAAATTCTAGTAAAGTAACATGCACACACAGGCAGTACCCAGGTTATAACTGAGATCGGGACTTGTACCTATTACTCTGCTATTTTTTGTGCTTCCGTGACGCCTTTTGTGCCCCTATGCCCTTTTTTGTGCCTCTTCAATGTATGCTGTGCGGTCAGTCCCTGTTTGCAAGTACAAGTTATCTTTAACTTGGAACTTTTTAACTTAGGGTCTCCCTTTTTTTCCATAAGATACATTTTTACTTGCCTTGAGCTTCTAGTCCCCGTAACAGGTCCCTCAGTTTCCTCCCAGTCTTTTCGATTGTACCCCTCTGAAAGCGCACTTTTACTAATTGTGCTTCCATGGCCAGGAGCATGATCAAGAATGAGGCATAAGGTCTAGGTCACGTATGCACAATAACCAATGATGGGCGATCTTTCAGAGGGCGGCAGCGGCACAACATAGCAGATCGTGAGGAAACCGAGGGACCCGTTAGATACAGAGGGCTGGAAGAAGCCCCGAGTAAGTAAAATAGAACTTGTTCCCCATGTCCCAGGTTTACTTTAAAGTATGCATACCATTAATGGCTTGTGTACTAGGACATTCATTTTTACATTAGATTTTTTTGGGATATGGAGCCTGGAGTCAATAACTGATTTCTTTGAACTTCATGAGAGGTTGGCTGTTACCTAACCTGTTGCCTTGCACACTTTGGGCCTGATGCACCATCTAGCAGTAAGATTGATTTGCTAAAGTGCTTGAGTGCTAAACCTAGGGGAGCACTGCCAGTTAACCCATTAGTGCCAAGTGTGTTGCTATTTAACTACAATTGGTGCTAATGGGTTAACGAGCAGTGTTCCCCTAGTGTTAGTGACAGTGTAACTGCCTGCGCTCAGCAATCTTACCGCTAGTTGTTGCTTCAGGCCCTTTATGTTTGCATTGAAAACTGTACGAGCAATCCCTTAAGTTTTCTATTCCAGTCCAGTTGTAGATCAGGCAGTTTTTTGTTCACCGTAGTATTTATTTTGTGTGAGAACAAATGACTCATGGGTATGTGTATTGTAATGTTAAATTATGCAAATTACTTTTTCTTTTTCTGCTCTGATGACTTCTAACTTTCTTCGAAAATGTGTTAATATGTGTTAAATGTGTTAATATTAGATAATGTAGCTATTGCACATCCCATAGACTTCTGATGTCAGTGTAGTCTTTGCACAAGAAAACCAGCATAACAAAATAAAGTTTTGCAGTAAGGCCTAGTCCACACTAGGTCCGGAAACGTATCCGTGGCTGCGTTTTTCAGCCCTGATGAAAAACGGAGTCCCGGATTCTAATGTTAAAAATAGCAGCCATCCTCACCCAAGAAAAAAACGGATCCGTCTGCGTTTGCGGGGACCCGGTTTCAATACCTGAACGGAAGGTCCGGACCTGCTGCATTTTCACGGACCACGGATACACGGATGGGTAGTGAAAAGCAATGGGAAAACGCAACTCCATCTCCACAGGCAAAATAGCACCAAAAACTTATGAAAAACTGATAGCCTGAACTTTATTATTGGCCCAAAAAATCCTTCCACTACCTTCCTAATGATAGAGACGTTTTCTGTCCGTAAAAACTGAACGGAAACTGATGCAAAACTGATACACTTTGATCAGTTTGCGGTCTGTTGGTACTTCCCCTGATCTTCCCCTGATCCCAGACTGCAGTGTCCGTCCTGCAACCGTGCCTAGTGTGGACCTAGCCTAACACAAAACAGACTTGTGAAATGATGTTTAAGATTGTTTTCCCGTCTCACCTGGAAGCTTGTGACAATGAGTACAGTACAGTTTTGCTGCCATTACTGTAATGTTTTTGTTTCCCATAACGCGCAGTCTGAATTCTTGGCTAGACGCTTAACATTAAATTCTGCTCTCCAGCTGCTGTTATTTAATGATGTCTTGTACATCAAAATAGAATAATATATTCCCATTTGGAGAGTTTTGACAGGGTTGGAGTGTCCCCGGGACCTGTTTTCCCACCGTGTGTTGTAGGCCAGTGATCCTTTGCTGATATATGACACAATGTGGCACAGCACGGATGACTAAAGGTCAATAGGTTTGGTTGCTGATGGAAGATTGATTGATCTGCCTTTCCAAACTGTGTTTATCAGGGCATGAAAGTGTGATATGAAACATAAAGGCATTACTGACAGATGAGAAGCATCCTGTTCCCGGGTAAAAAAAGATTTCACCTGAAGGCAAAATGTTGTTTAACTGTAAAGTTTGTGGGGTGGATGCTTCTAGTCCCATTCTGTTTATTATTTGCACTTTAGAATATACACCCAAACTCCCCTCCCACGTTTTAGTGTGGCTGTAGGAGCTCATGATCTCCATACAGAAAAAAAAAACAAAATATAAAGTCTTGTGAAGTTACTTGCCCCTTCCTGATTGCTTGTTTTTCTACTTATGTATAGCAGGTATTGTTTTTTTTTATCGCCAGATAATTAAGTGTAATACAAAAAAAGACAACCTGGGCTAATTAATACACAGTTTTCAAATACTCACTTGGTTTACTGAAAGAAGAGTATTCCTGTTCTTCATATCAGCAATTTGAAAACAGCAATTACACCCTTAGTTGCTCAATAAACAGTTTATTCAATTTGTAATTTTTTTTTTAATTGAATAAAATTGGACTAGGCACACCATAGCCTAATTGTTACTTGCTCTGTTGGATCCTTTTGGACTTTACTAGTTGACTGACTGACATTATTTTTAGTGTGTGATCCCAACTATTGTTGTTTCTTTGTTTTTGAAAGGTGGATTTTGCTAACCGCTACGTTGGTGGGGGTGTGACTGGCAGTGGTCTTGTTCAGGAAGAGATTCGTTTCATCATTAATCCTGAGCTGATAGTCTCTCGACTTTTTACAGAGGAATTGGATTATAATGAGTGCCTTATTGTCACAGGTAAGTGTCCTCACATTGTACTGAAGAGACTCTCAATGAAGTGCTTATTTAGCTGCATTGGTCTCATTAAGCAAATCTGAAGTTTAAGTAAACTTATGAGCAGGGCCGGCCCGCCCATGAGGCGGGGTGAGGCGGGTTCCTCAGGCGGCAGGAAGTGGAGGTGCGGCACCAGACATAGAGAGGAAGTGACTGGGGAGAGGAGAGAGAGAGTGCAGGCTGCAGTGCAGACGAAGTCCGGCTGATCCTGTGTGGTGCCCGACCTGCCTCCGACCTCGTGCCTGCACACACACCGTGAGTGATCCTCCCCAGCTCCCCTCCGGCTCCGTCGAGGCCACCCGGACTGTCTGTGAACTTCTGAGACCCGCCCCCCTTAAGCTGTGCGCACCTCCCGCCCGCCACCCACATGATGCCGCCGGGCCGGCCTCCGAGTCTGACGACTCTCCGAGCTCAGCTCTGCAGCCTGCGGCCTCTCCTGGCTGTATGTGACGCTGCCTTTGGCGGCGGATGCCGCCCGCTCTGCCTCTGCTGCCCTGCGGCTGATTGTCACGCACGGGCGGCGACGTGACCCGACCGTGAGCGTGACAATGATGAGGCTGGCTCTGGCTGGCTGCCGTCTGTCGCCTCCGGCCGCCGCTCACCAGCCCAGGCCCAGCGCGAGATCCGAAATGGTGGAGGCGGAGCATGCCCGCCGCAGGCCTCAGGCAGCCGTCTGTCCCCTGCCTGCCAGTGCAGGATCATGCATGCGGTGCGGATGCCCGCCCTTCGCCGCCGCCACAGATCCCCGGTGAGTGAGTCAGACTCAGTCACTCACTTGTCACTTACTTTGTTTGCTGCATCACTCAGGGCAGGCTTTTCTTCACGGTCGATTGTGTGGGGGATGATGTAATGTTATAATGTAGACATTGGGGGGGGGGGGGGGGCTTGGCAAGGGGAAAAGAAAGAAGCAATGAAGGGGATGACAAAGTCGGGGCAGGGGGGGGAGATGGGGGGCTTGGCAAATGACAAGGGGAACAGAATCAATGAAGGGGATGACAAAGGGGCCGGGGGGGGGCGCCTTCACGATCTTTGCCTAAGGCAGCAGAAAGTCCAGGACCGGCCCTGCTTATGAGATAATGAATTGTATGTGTAGTACAAATAGTAAATAGAAGATTAGCAGCCCACCTCCAATTCACATTGATGGTACGGAAGTGGCTAGAGTGCCTTGCGCCCGTCTCCTGGGCACTACCATCTCCAGTGACCTCAGGTGGAGGCCCAACATCACTGCCATCCAAAGGAAAGCCCAGCAGAGGCTCTACTTCCTCCGCCAGCTGAGGAAGTTTGGCATGGCCCCAGAGATTTTGACCAGCTTCTACTCCGCCACCATTGAATCGATCCTCTGCTCTTCCATCCTGGTCTGGTACACCGGCGCCACCGCCAGCAAAAGGCTCACGCTTCAGAGGGTCATCAAGGCAGCGGAGAGGGTCATTGGAAGTCCCCCTACCCTCACTTGACCTCCTTCACAAAAAAAGGCTGAGATTGAGGGCGCTGAGGATCGCTAATGATCCTTCCCACCCGGGTCAGCGCTACTTCTGTCAGCTCCCACTGGGACGGAGGCTTCGGGCCATCGCCACGAGGACTGCCAGACACAGTAACTCTTTCTTTCCCTTGGCCATCAGCCTCCTCATTTCCCTCCACATACTCCCATCAGCACATAAGACTAATTGACGATTAGCCATTTCTATGACTTTTGAAACTGTTAGGGGTAAGGTAAACCGCTGCTCTAGTATGTAACGCAATGTATTAGCAATGTAATGTAAATGTAACTTCTTGTCCTCTGTGTATAAGTGTTAACTTCTACTCTTGCTGTCCTATGCTACCTATCTGTCTCCTTCTTGAGCTATATGTACTAGGCCAAACCCAATTCCGGGCATGACCCAGTCATGCTTAGCGAAATAAAGAATTCCTGATTCCTAAAATAAAAAATGATCATATTTTTATTTATAACATTGCATCAGACTTTTACAGATTCAGTTAAGAATCCACACTGTATTTTAAGCTATATAGCAAAGCAGAGCTAATGATCCTTTAAACTTTCGTGCAGTAAAAGCTTATTTATCTCAAGCTGCCTCTCACTATTTCTTGGCTTTTTAAGTTTTTTAGAAAATAGGACTGAGTTCACCGAATTAGTCGACTAGCACTAGCTCATATAAGCTTTTTTTGCATAGATAATGCAAGTGTTTAACTCTTCCTGTACTGGAAAATATGATACTCTTTTCTTTGCTACTAATGTTCTATTTATTATCCATACTGCACATACAATTCATTATCTCATAAGTTTTTTTTCCCGCTTCAGATTTGCTTTAAGCCCTGAGAACGTCAGTTTAAATTCATGAATGTTACTTAGTTTTAAGACTAAAGCAAGGGTCACACTTGCCTGTTTTTATGCACTTTTTATGCACAGAAAAATGTATTTAAAGTGAGAACATGTTAATGGGCTAGTTCACACTTGAATGCATTTTTGGCGTGTAGAAAAAAAACTGACATCCTGCAGCATAATTCTGCACATGGTATGCAGAAAACGTGCAGAAAGTAAAACACTTAAAGTTCAACTCTAGTTGCAAGAGTCCTTTTTAGTTTTGAAAAGTGTGGTGAAGGGCTAGGACATCTATCTCTCAGGCTTCTTTTTCTGTCTGTGTCCACCATTGCATAGATGTTCCTTTCGGAGATATGATCTGTCTCTTATCCCTGGTGCTGTGTATATATGAGAGATAGGTAGATCAATATTAGGAGAGATGAAATGGGACAGTTGTGTGGAAGAATAGATGAGTGGTTGATGAGGCAGTGACCAGAAAGCAGATAGAATGACTGAATGATAGATGGAGGTGGATGAGGATCAGGATAGGCAAGTAAGAGGTGGACACAATAAGGTGGAATGATAGATGAGAGCTGGGTAGGGGAAGGGTGTTTAAGTGTCAAAGGAGGTGTTCAAACAACCTCTCTTGTGGTGTCCATTGCTGTGTCTTTTTGTCTGCTACCCTTGTGTGCTCTAAGCTTGACTGTTTTTTGTCCCCATTGCTTCCCTGGATTGCCTAACCCTGCTTCCTGCAGGGAGCGCTGTAATAATGAACCATCACAGCTGCGCCAGGTCTCCTCTTCCTCCTGGCAGCTGCACACTTTGTGCTTCCCACCTCTGGCTCCTAACCGCATTGCACGTGATCGTGTTACGGAGGAGGGTAGCGTAGAGCGATTGGCTGCTGGGAGGACTTCCGATGCTGACTGGTCAGGTAAATATGTCCACACAGCACCGATGAGCTTACTTTGCTTAGGGGCAACAAATGTGATGGGGGCCCCATTATGATTTTGTCTGCGGGGGGCTGTTGATACACCCCTTTGCTTATACTCTAGTTTGCCTAAAAGCATTGCAAAGGATTTGGGGTACTTGGGACATTATGTAGTGTATCAAGAGAGTTGCATTTCCTCTATCTTTGAAGTTGGAAAAATAAGTAGTTTAGAGCTTTGCAAGGTCTTAGGTGTTTGGATTGTATGTACGGTAATTTTTGTAGTTCGATATAGTAGGTAATAGTGCTACATACTGTAGTTAAGGGTATTTACAATGTCTGTTTAGTGAAAGGAAATACCAAGGTTGCATAATCTCATGTTTGCCAATTTTTGCCTCACATTTACTTTACATTTACAATTCTTCTATAATTTAGCTGTAGTTTCTCCATGATTTTGAGGACTTGTAGCTGCAGTTGTAATATGAATGACTATTTTGGATGATAATTGCATCCTTAATTTAAGTATATTTTTTTTCTCAAACCACTTTAGTTTATTAGAATGTCTGCTAATGAATTACAGTGACGTGATGTTCTGTTCCATTAATGGGAGTGGCCATTTCATCATTCCTGTTATGTGGCTGGCCATCTTCCATCTTTCTTCTCTGGCCAGGCCTCTCCTTCTGCCACACGTTGTAGTCTAGATAAATTACAATCCTCCTGACTGAAACTTCGTGACTTTACGCTAATGGATGGAGCTATGCAGCTTTAATTTGCTCAGTAGCTTGAGCTATTGGATAGAAATTGAATTTGCTGTGATTTTTGCTGCATCTGCTTAGCATCCACTTAGTAATGGTTATTGTAGTAGTCAGTCTTTTAACATCAGCTACGAGATGTCCGAGCAGCAGTCTTAGCAAGTCTTTAAAGGGGAACTGAAGTAAGAGGTATACGGAGGCTGCCATATTTATTTCCTTTTAATCAATACCAGTTGCCTGGCTTCCCTGCTGGTCTATTTCTCTGCAGTAGTATCTGAATAACACCAGAAACAAGCATGCAGCTAGTCTTGTCAGATCTGACTTTAAAGTCTGAAACACCTGATCTGCTGCATGCTTGTTCAGGGGCTATGGCTAATAGTATTAGAGGCAAAGGATCAGCAGGGCTGCCAGGCAACTAGTATTTCTTAAGAGGGTAGGATTTTGTTTACAAGCTTATTCAAATATATACAGATTATTAATATGTATAAAGCTCTGGGGAACTTTCTAGAGTATATAGTCTTATCACTAAATGTCCTGAGAGGAGTTCACAATCTAATCCCTACCCTAGACAGTAAGTTGTTTCCATATTATTATGTATTATATAGCGCTGACATCTTCTGTATTGCCTCACAGAGTATATGTAGTCTTGTCACTAACTGTCCCTCAGAGGAGTTTAATGACTAATCCAGGCATGGGTAAACTTGGCCCTCCAGCTGTTAACGAACTACAAGTCCCACGATGCATTGCAGGAGTCTGACAGCCACAGTCATGACTCATAAAGGCAAATGCATTGTGAGACTTGTAGTTCCGTAACAGCTGGAGGGCCGAGTTTGCCCATGCCTGAACTAATCCCTACCATAGTCATATATTCATTGTAGTTTAGGGCCTATTTAGAGGGACGCCAATTAACTTAGCTTTATGTTTTTGGGTTGTAACTTTACTGATGCTACACTTACGTTATTTGTGAAAAGCACACATTCATTTTTTTTTTCATCACATAAAATAGAACTATGCTTAAAACAATCCTAAAGACGTAATTTAGAAGACATCCGAGGTGAAAATAAGCTAATGAGAAAAACAATTGTATCTATCCTCCTCCTCCGAAAAATGACTTTTTTTGATATTCCAGTTTTATTTTATATTTAAATCTAGTTTTTATTGTTTCATTGATACCAGAGCTCGAATTATTGAACCTTTTTATCTCTTTCCTGCTCTTAGAAGACATTTACTGACAGGAAAGTTTTTTTGTTTTATGGCTGTAATTACTTATCAGTGAGGGTTATGCTATAGTCTGACCCAGTCCGACCCGGTCAGAAACTATCACTTGCATTCCTGATGTTTAACTCTTTCACGCAGAGAAAGAAAAAAAAACACAGCCTAGTTATTTGTGTGCTTGGCACTGTACATACACATGTCAATCTCATCACGTCATGTCACCTCGGTTGTCTTTTAAATAATGGACATGAGCTACATCTTGAAGTAACAGACATGCTTTCCACAGTTAAGGCTTGTGCATACTCTAGACTCAGGAGTAGAAATGTAAATTGCTTTATTAAAGGACTTCCGAGGCAACAAACATAATCTATTTTTACTCACCTGGGGCTTCTTCCAGCCCCCAGCAGCCTTAACCCCAAACCTCCTAGGTGTCCTCGCTGGCCTCCCACAATGATCACGACCCGCCGGCAGGGTCGGCTCTTCTGTCATCCGCTGCGTTCTGCGTAGTAGTTATGTGCAGGTGCAGTATGTGCCAGATGATGTGGATGCACAGAAGAGCCAACCCTGCCGGCAGGTCACAATCATTATGGGCGGCCATCGGGGGCTGCGGCGAGGGACTGAGACGGCTGCTGGGGACTGGAGGAAGCCCCAGGTGAGTAAACAGATTTTCATCCTCCCTCACCTCAGAAGTCCTTTAAAGGAGTTATCAGGCAAAAATTAATAAAACAAGCACTACTTACCTGGAGCTTCCTCCAGCCCCAAGCTCCCAGCATTTCCCTCGCCGCAGCTCTGCACGCAGCCGTTCACCGCAGCTCTGTCCCGGTCCCCAGCGATGACGTCAGGCCGACCTCCAGGTCAGCCTATACTGCACCTGCGCGAGCGGCACTGTCAATCACTGCCACGTGGACCAGAGCGGACTGCACAGGCGCAGATCTACCTGGAGGTCGGCCTGACGTCATCGCCGGGGCCGGGACAGAGCTGCGGCGAACGGCTGCGTGCAGAGCTGTAACGAGGGACATGCTGGGAGCTTGGGGCTGGAGGAAGCCCCGGGTAAGTAGCGCTTGTTTTATTAATTTTTGCCTGATAACTAAATTTCCCAGCAAAATAAGCACAAGTGTTTATGGTCTGTCCCCCACTTGTTGCTCTGAATCTCATCACCTGGACTAGGCATGGCTGACTATATGCTTTCTTCCCGCTAGTTCCAGGCACTCCCAGTACTCTAGGCTTTTTGCACAGCATTCTCTCATTTCCACATCAGAGACTAGTGTTGGTATTCGAATTTCGGAGCCTGCATTCAGAAACCTGATTAATGCCAAACACAGTGGACTGTGACCCTGTCCACTAGCTTGGGTGCTGAAGTGCTTTGCTTAAATATGGTGTTCGGCATAATTCAGGATTCCGAATGCTGGATCCCGAATTCGAACTCCAACTTAGTGACTCAATAGGCGTTCTAGCCTCTGTGTACTTTAAAGTGTTCCCGAAACCACATAAAAAAGAAAATGTATACATACCTGGGGCTTCCTCCAGCCCCCTGAAGGCTGATTGGTCCCTCGCCTTCCTCCTCCACCCTGCCTCGACACTTGGTGCATGCGCAGTCCAGCCGAGCGCGCTCCCTCATCTTGCTCCTGTGGCTGGCAGGGTTCTGCACCTGCCCAGTAGTACTGCGACGGGAACGCAATGGGGTGCACTTGCGTGCGCACTACACTCTGACTCGGTCACTTACCGCACCCATAGTGAAGGATCCAGGCAGCAGAGGAGGACAGCGAGGGACTGATCAGCCTGCAGGAGGCTGGAGGAAACCCAGGTATGTATACATTTTCTTTTGTCTCCGGTTTCCTTTAACAAAGTGTTACTTTTTGGAAAAAGAAAAAAAATTGCATTTGACTAACTGTACTTGTGCCTAGGTTGGTACAGACATGGTACCGGAGTTATCAGAGTGGGTCCAGGGAGTATCAGAACTTATCTTAGCCTGTCTGTTAAAGGGAAAATGTTCCATATTAATTGTTTCAATGTATATTTTGCCTAGAAAACTGCTTTAACCACTTCACCACTGAGGGGTTTTACCCCTTGAGCACCAGAGCAATTTTCACCTTTCAGTGCTCCTTCCATTCATTCGTCTATAACTTTATCATTACTTATCACAATTAAATGAACTATATGTTGTTTTTTCCGCCACCAATTAGGCTTTCTTTAGGTGGGACATTATGCCAAGAATTATTTTATTCTAAATATGTTTTAATGTGAAATTAGGAAAAATGTGGGAAAAAAATTCATTATTTTTCAGTTTTCGGCCATTATAGTTTTTAAATAATGCATGCTACTGTAATTAAAACCCATGAAATGTATTTGCCAATTTGTCCCGGTTATAAAACCGTTTAAATTATGTCCCTATCACAATGTTTGGCGCCAATATTTTATTTGGAAATAAAGGTACATTTTTTCAGTTTTGCGTCCATCCCTAATTACAAGCCCATAGTTTATAAAGTAACAGTGTTGTAACCTCCTGACAGAAATATTTAAAAAGTTCAGTCCCTAAGGTAACTATTTATGTATTTTTTTTTAATTGTACATTTTTTAATTTTTTTTTAATTGCAAAAAAAAAAAATGGGGAGTGTGGGAGGTAATGAGTTAATTTTTTGTGTATAAGTAATGTATTTGGATGTGAAAAATGCTTTAGGGTGTAGTTTTACTATTTGGCCACAAGATGGCAACAGTAACTTTTTGTTTAATGCGACCTCCAAGCGTCCTTCCAGACGCTTGGAGGAAGTACTAGGAGACTGGGAACGTTTGTTTTTTTCACAATGATCGCGCTGCTTAGCAGAGAAGCAGCGGATCATTGCGGGGCTTAGATCAACGAGCGGGAATGGATTTTCCCGTTCATTAATCTCCGGGCGAGCGGCCGGCGGCCTGTTTACCCGCGGGAGTGCGCGCTAGAGCGAGCAGGAGCGCAGGCAGCGGCGGGAGCGCGGAAATCCGTCCCTGGGGGTTAAAGGATGGAAAAAGGGATGGAGAAATTCGTACGGGCGGGGGTAAAGTGGTTAAAGTGTTAAGAAAAGGTGAAATGGACAGTTAAAATTGTTTTTTTTTTGTTCTGTTTTTTTGCCGGTACAGGTGCCGAGCAATACAGTGAATACAAGGGATATGCAGAATCCTACAAATGGGACCGTGTTCATGAAGATCTAGCTCCTCGGTATGTATGGTTTTTTATTATTGATTTTTTGTTTCACAGTATAGATTTCAGCTAATATGATTGAGGAAACTAGTAAAGTTTGGGTTTTAAATTTATAGCCAAGCCTGTGATTGTCTTTTTATCTTGTTTATTAAAGTAAACCTGTAATGAAGAAAGTGCCCCTAGAGGGTGCTTATCTTGGGAGGGGTAAGCCTCTGGATCCTAAAGAGGTTTCTCTTGTCCTCCCGTTTAACCTCGGTCTTGCACTGGGACCCCTGAACACTCCAGAATTATAACAAGCGGCTCACTTCTCGGACTCTAACAAAAATAGCTGAGCCAGATTGGTCCGCTCTACTGCACAGGCCGAGCTGATCGGGCCAAGCTATTTCCGCCAGAGCCCAAGTGGTAATCCACTAATTGCGCCTGCGGGAGGCGTGTCACGTGCTTGTTATGATTCAGAGCTTCTGGTGCCCCTGGGTGTACTTGCCTCAGGAGGGGGAAGCCGCTGGATCCTAAAGAGGCTTCCCACCTTCTCTCGTTCATCCGCGTTCCTCCGCTGGGACCCTTTCGAAAGCATGTTGACACACAGAGACCGCACGTAGCAAGGGCTCTTCTAGCCCTTGCTATGTGCGGTCTCTGTGTGTGAAAATAGGACTAGTGGTCTTACCTGGCTTCATGTTGTCCAGATGTTACTTAAAGGACAACTGTAGTGAGGAGAATATTTAGGCTACCATATGTATTTTCTTTTCAACAATACCAGTTACCTGGCTACCCACGCTGATATATTTGTTTGCAATAATGTCTGAATCACACCAGAAACAAACATGCAGCTAATCTTGTCAGATCTGACAATAATGTCAGAAACTCCTTATCTGCATATGCTTGTTTAGGGTCTATGGCTAAAAGTATCAGAGGCAGAGGATCAGCAGGACAACCAGACAACTAGCATTGCTTAAAAGGAAATAAATATGGCAGACTCCATATCCCACTCACTTCAGTTGTCCTTTAAGATCATGCAGTAATTTTCCACATTTGACTTTATATGTGGAGGCCTGATGAAGGGTCTATCCCGAAACAAGTCAACGTTGTCGCCTCAATACTTACAATTGCACTAATCTTGATGTTAATCACTGCTGTATGTTTCCCATCATCGGCTATGAAATATGCTCCTTGAAGCATACCTGTTATGGATATTTTGCACGACTTTTGTCTTCAATAAAGACTTTTTGTATTTTTGCATATAAACCTTTTTTGAGTTTCTTTAATATCTTTTATACATATCCTTGTATTGGTATAAAGTTTATGTGGGTGTTGTGGCACACCTTTAAAGATATTGTCCCTCATATCTCCCTCTATGCAGAATATGGTTAACAAGGCAGCGACAGAATGCTATTTTGAAGGGCTCTTCCTCCGCAGCAGCTTGACAAAGAGGGAGAGCCCTTCAAAACAGCAATCTGTCCCCTAATCTCATCATCTGGCGTTGTTCTTTTGCAGCAGATGTGACAGGGGTTACACAAGTATTCAATAAAAGGTAAGTATTTGTGGTCTTATCCGTCAGTGTCTGAAGTAAAGCATTTTTAACACCACAACCAACCAAACTGAACACTATTTTGATGTATGGAATAGGGCAATTTGAATGTGGGTGAGGTAGAGTAAATGAAACTCCCTTTGTTAAAGGCGATTTGAAAATATTGTTTGTGCAAATGCTGTAAATTGGAGAAACAAAATAAAGATGCATCTTGGGCAATTCTGCAAACAAAACAAATACTATGATGATACCTTGTTCTCCAGTTGAGCCAGTAACTCTAGATACCTACCGTATTTTTCAAACTATAACACACACTTTTCCTCCCCCAAAAGTGGGGGTAAAAAGTCCCTGCGTCTTATAGTTCGAATACAGGGAGACCCGGACTAACGCCCGATGATACAAACAGATGACCCGCCGCAATGTCAGGGACTCCCTGTATTGTCCCCATGTCCTGCTGTACAATGTTAAAATGAATTATTTGCACCCGCTATTTCTCACCTCATCCTAAGAGCCTGCGGCGATCACCTGCTTTCCCCCTCTGCGTGCGCGGTGTCCCTCCCATATCTCGGTGTCCTGAAGCTCCCGCAAAAGTAATTAGCAGCAGCAGCAGCTGCACGCAGTTATCACTCATCTTCATTCCTTAGCCTGTGGCAATCGGCTGCTTCTGTCTCGCACTCCCCCTAGCTCTGGCACTTCCAGGTCAGACGTGACCAGCCGCTAGCGAGTGAAGGAGACAGAAGCTGCTGATCGCCGCAGGCTCAAGAGAGGAGGTGAGTGATAACTCCGCGCGGCTGCTGCCGCTAATTACTTTCACAGGGGTGGGAGTTTCAGGACACCACGGCCACAGGAGACACACCGCGTACACGGAGGGGGACAGCAGCTGATAAACGCAGGCACTTAGAATGAGGTGAGTAATAGCAGCTGCAGCTAATTCATTTTAACAGGCAACACGGGGGAGACACTGGGGACATGGAGGGAGAAACGGGGGGACATGGAGAGGGATACAGGGGACATGGAGGGAGACAACGGGCACATGGAGAGGGACACAGGGGACATGGAGGGGGACAAGAGGTAGGCACAGAGGGGGACAAGAATCGGACCTAAGGGGCACACAAAGTGGGACAGGAGGAGGACACAATAATTGGGGGAAGAACACCCACATAAATGGGGGGGGGAAGAACACCCACAAGACGCCCCTGGACCATAGACGCACCAGGTTTTGTATATTTTTATTTATTTTTTTTGCCCTCTAAATTTAGGTGCGTATTATAGTCCAGTGCGTCTTATGGTCCGAAAAATACGGTATTTATTTTTTTAAAGAAGGTTGGTCTTTTTTTTGTTTGTTTGCTTTTCAACTCTGTTCTTTTCATACACAGGGACAGCTGGCAGAGACGCACAACTGAAATTGTTGCAATTGATGCTATTCATTTCCGACGTTATATTGATCAATTTACTCCAGAAAAAATAAAAAGAGAGCTGAACAAGGCAAGTTAACTCAATGTTCAGTTTAATTTTGCTAATCAACTTTTTGAACTAATTATGTTCTGTGACTTTTATTAATTAACAATATAAGAGTATATAGCATTGTATACTGTGAAGCAGACAATGAAAAATTTGCTTCACCATAACCATTAACACTTAAGATTGGTGGTAACACGCTGTATACGTTGCATTACCATGCCGCAGTCTGTTGTACAGCACTGTGAGTGTTGCATTAGTGGAACATTGCAGTGTGGCGAGCCGCATTACAGAGCCGCCGTTATGTCGCACTGCAATGCACCGATGTAAATATGTCCGGGATTTGGGCTATAATGGAAGCCTGAGATGTATATACTGTTGTATTTATACTTACCTGGTGCTTCCTCCAGCCCCATGAGGACGTGGGCTCCCTTCCTGTCCTACGCGGCGCTCCTTTGTTCCATGGTAGCTTCTATTATCTTCAGTCGGGTTCTTCTCCGTTTGCGCGGACCTGCTTCGGATGTTCCCTGGAGCATGACGGAGGCTCAAGCGAGCCGGGACCTGCATGCGTCAAACACCACAACTGAAGAAGATACTGGAGGTGACATGAGGCACCAGAGCAGCCGGGGAGGATGACAAGGGAGCCCATGATCCTCATGGGGCTGGAGGAAGCCCCAGACAAGTGTAAATCAGGCACAGGAAATCTACTTTAGCAGAGAAGACATTTTGGCTGCAATTTCCTATAAAATGATGTTCAATTTTCTAAAATGCCACTGCCTATCTGTATACCTGAGACGGTATACGTTAAATAAAGCATTGTACATCTAGTACAAACAGATAGGCAGTGGCATTTTAGAAAATTGAACATAATTTAACCACTTAATGACAACCTGACTTATAAAAACGTCCTGCTAGAGTCGCTTAATGGCTCCCGGACGTTTTTATAAGTCAGACAGTGCTGCTGCCGCTGTGCGCGTGCACGTAAAAATAGTCGGGAAAACAAAGCCCACCAAAGAAAAAATACACCTTTGTTTCCAAGTACTGTATTGTCACCATACTTTGTACTAGGGACATAATAAAAATCTTTTGGTAACCAGGACAAATAAGCAGATAAAATGTGTTGGTTTTATGCACAATAGCGGCGTTTATAGTAAAACTATAGGGGATGACATTGGAGAAATAGTGTGTTTTTTCATTTTTTCCTTGTTTTTCCCTGTAAAATGCATAGAAAATAAAATAATTACTGAAAACAAATATCAACCCCAAAAAGCTCAATTGGTGGTGAAAAAAAACAAGATATAGATCATTTCATTGTGATTAGTAGTGATTAGTAGTGATTAAGCTATTGGCAAATGAAAGGGATGAGCACTGAAAGGTGAAAATTGCTATTGTCAGTTAGGGTAAAAACCACTTTTGGGTGAAGTGGTTAATATGAAATTGCATTCAAAATGTCTTCCCTGCTAAAGTAGATTTCCTGTTTCATTACAGAGTCAGAGGCCTGGAACCCACTACAAAGCGCCATCGCTAATCGTAATCGCTAGCATTTTTAATGAGCGTTTTGTAAGCGATTATGAGTGTTTTCTGGCAATTTTGGTAGCGATTTTAAAAAGTGTGTTTTGCCAGTGATTGTGTAGCGATTTGCGATTAGCATTTTTAATTCTGATTGGTCCTTTCAGTTTTAATTTTTTTACAGTGTGCAGTAATTTAAAAACGCTAACAAAATCTCTCTGTGTAGGTTTTGACGAGCGATTACGCCAGTGTTTATATACTTTATATCACAGAAATGCTAACTAACTCTAAACGCTAAAAATGCTGGATGTCCTGCGTTTGCGACATTGGTAATCGCAATCTCTCTAGTGGAATTTGGCCCATCCATAAACATTTGATGAGCGTTTAGAGAGCGAAAAAACTCTAGTGATTTCCTTAAACGCTCAAAAAATTGCTCTAGTGGGTTCCAGCCCTAAAGCTTGCCATCCACTACTCAATGTGGCCAAAAAATAGATCCCTTTCAAATCATAATGTGATCTGAGAAGGATCTATCTAATGAATCCTTCCACACACTGCACATACATTGTTAATAGATTTGAGCATGATCTCTATTATAATACATTGAACCGCACAGTTCCACTGTTCGATGCAGTGCAAAGCTATAGGCCGTCGATCTGCCACAGTTCCTGACCAGCCACCAATCTATATCTTCTGCCTGGTATGATTGACCAATTCGATTGATTTAGGATGAAAAGCGATCTGATGATCAATCAGGCCAGCATGTTGGGGTATCAGTTTGTAGCAGATCAATTGAATGATCAAATCAGCTGGAAATCAGACAAGTTGATGAGTGTATTACCACCATTAGAACAGAATCCAGGTTTAAGTATTTAAAATGGTTAAAATATCTCTTTTCTGAAGCCTTATCATACGGTTACATCATCCAGAGGTGTACCAAGGCACACGTCTTCTGCTAGGAAGGAAATATTCTTTGATGTAGGTAGAAAGAAGAGAAAATTAACTCCTGTTTGCAAAAGTAAATGGAAGGAAAATTCAGGATGACCGCTTTCTGACTGCACTGATCATAAGTGGAGGAATGAAAAACTTTCTACAAAAAGAACATTACTTTTTATCCATAGGCATCTAAGACCACTTTATGGACAGTAAGAAGTTAGGATGTCATGTCAGATTAAGCGTTTATGAAAGGAGCACAGAGTAACAAAGCAGCTCGGGTGACCCAAACCACTAGCAATGTATAGCGGGATAAAAGAGACCGAAAAGCCCTCCTACTAATAAGAAATGCTTGGTGAAATTTTCTTTCTCAAAACAGAAGGAAATTTGCAATAATTCAGCTATAAGTGAACATTTGTGGTTACCCACAATGCACCACTACTGAATATGCTAATTATCTCTTTTCGCCCCTGTAAGCCAGGCACGCATCCAGAACCGCTGGTGTATAGCAAGCCTATATATAGCTTTAAATATTACACATCCCCACATGTAGACAGCCTGTTTCGGGCTTTTGACCCTCATCCGTACATGGCAGGGATTGATATGGCTGTATGGGATAGGGCTTGGACCAGTACAACAGAGTAACCGAGCAGCTCGGGGTGACCCAAACCACTAGGAATGTATAGGAGCACCAAACAGAGAAATACGGAGGATGTCATCTTTATTTTAGTTTAAAATGTAATGCCAGGCGCAGTTGCATTTCCCATGTATTTACAGTCTCCATCTACCTAAGCTTTGTTCAGAGGAATAATTTGCCTGTTATGAGACTATTCATGTAGTCTGTGTGGGTGCAGCAGAAATATTACAAGTCCAGATTCTTATACTTCAGGCTGCAGTTAGGTCCTAATAGCATGCCTGGTAAAGCATCTATTCCATTTAAAGTCTGCCGCTAACTTGTTATTGTGTCCATGTTTCAGAGCAAGGCAGGAAATGATTTTGCCTACACCTTATGGTCTTTAATTACAATTTTAAATAACTGGCAGGCATGAAATATGCTTTGTTATGCCCCTGGGCATTCCTCGGCCCCCTCTTTTATGACCCCATAGAGAACACTCCCTTGAATCAGTCATCTAGTTGCATCATGTTCGTTGTGGAAACATTGATTTTCATTACTCTTTTCCGCAGGTAAAATATTGGCCTGCGTAAAGTATAGAAATTCCGTTCTAATCAGTCAGCAAGTCTGTGTGAGAAGTACATTTCCATTTTCCAGCTATTGCTTTGGTTAAGATAAATTTGGTTTTGAGATTTTGCGTGACTTTAATAACAGCACATCGATCATCCAAAAAAATGGTTCTAAAAAGAAAAGGCATGAAAAGGAAGGTGCAGGAACAACTTATCCATTGAAAGTGTGCTTGTGACAGCTTAATTGGTAGAACAGATTCCTTAACAGTTAAATACATCTCAAGTCTGGCTAGGAAATTTCAGTCGCCTAAACAACTTGGCTGACACAGGCTCGTTATTTAGACTGAGATTATTTAGAAAATGGATAACTTTGACTCTCCACCGAGTTTTCTAGACTTGTGTTTTGAAATATATATACTTTTATATTAAAAAAATAGTTTTCCTCTATTGTGAAAACTATTACCTGCAAGGGGTAAAGTAGTTTGTTATCTAGGAAGTCAAAATAAAGCTGTGTTCTGTTTCTGCTAGTATCTTCAGATTGTGTTTTCCTTAATATCTTTTTTTTTTTCCTATAAAATTCTTTTCACTGAAAAAGTACTCATTTACAGAACAAGTATTTTAGTCACATGACAGACCAAAGTAATTAAAGCCTTTTTTTATTGCAGTTGAAGTAAAAAGTCTCATTGGAGGCTAAAGAACTGGCTTTGCTGCAGGTCGCAGCAATGGGGGGTTAATTGGAGGGGATTGAACCCCCAGGGTGGGGGGATGCTTCATTTGTTTTGGGGGGAGGAGAGGTTATTCAAAGCAACACTCTAAGGCCACATACACACATCAGACCATAGTCTTTGGAAAATGAAAGATCACAGACCAATCTTACCACCCTTCATGTAGTATGAGAGCCATACCTTCCCAGTCTTTTCTATGGAGCTGAACTCCCCATCAGAAAAAATCTTTGCAAGATGCTGCACACACAGATGCTGTACAGACACAAAAGATCAGTATCTGCAAAAGATCTGTTCCTGCCAAAAATCCATTCCTGCAAATTGCAATGATAGTCTATGAGATCTGCAGATCATCATACACACATGATTTAACTGACATTCATCTGCAGATCTGAAAATCCATCCTGGTGGATCTGATCTGCAGATGAATGTCAGTTAAATCATGTGTGTATGATGATCTGCAGATCTCATAGACTATCATTGCAATTTGCAGGAATGGATTTTTGGCAGGAACAGATCTTTTGCAGATACTGATCTTTTGTGTCTGTACAGCATCTGTGTGTGCAGCATCTTGCAAAGATTTTTTCTGATGGGGAGTTCAGCTCCATAGAAAAGACTGGGAAGGTATGGCTCTCATACTACATGAAGGGTGGTAAGATTGGTCTGTGATCTTTCATTTTCCAAAGACTATAGTCTGATGTGTGTATGTGGCCTTACAGTCACATCCTTGCGTTTTCAAGGGGGTTCTGCTACAATGTGAATATACTGTAGATAGGTTACAAAGTGGTTAAGTGAGATTATACTCAAAGTAATTTTTCCCTCTAAAATATTACACACTGTAAAAAATGAATATGAAGCAGTGAGACTTTTTGAATGCATATTTGCAGCTCACTGAAGCTAACTGATATCATTGTTGACTACAGGACATATTACCAGATATACTCCTAGTGAAGTAACTAGAGATCAAATAAAGGAGAGAAAATTCTCCGCTTCACCCTTTTATACAGCAGAAACCTTTCTGCCTTATTTGCACAGTGTATAGGCAACCAGCACAATCTGATAATTGTGGTCGGCAAAGGTAGGCTTATCAATTAGCAGCTAAATTTAGAGGGAAGACAGAGTTTTAACCCTTGAAAACCAGTCCAATGGTTTTAGCTGTTAAATGTAATCTAAAGTCTAAAGCACTAAGCATAAAATTGAGTATAATACCAATTTAGTGCAACATCAATATTTTTACTCATACACTTTCAGTACAGTTTAGCCAAAGACAATTTTGATGTAATTTATCACTTTCACCAGCTCTCCATCTCAGTAGTGATAACATAACCATCACATTTTTACCATTCATTGCCCTGTGGTAAATTGCACATTGACTGCACCGCCAAGACTTTAGCCATTTGTTACCATTGCAGGTTATTGTCGCTACACTCACAACCATAAAGTGATCACTATTGGTCACATCAGGATTGTAGTTTGTGGCTTTGTTGTTCATTATAATATAAACATTTAATATATATACAGTAAAACCTTGGATTGAGACTAACTAACTAGATTTGAGATCGTTTTGCAAGAAAGCAAACATTTTTATGAAAATTTGACTTTATAAACAAGCAACGTCTTGATATTCAAGCTCTGAACAAATACATGTGTCACAACATCACAACTGAGCCGATGGTTCTTCTCCCTTTGATACTGCAGGATTGTACTTAATCTGAGTGCAGGGACTGTACAATGTCACATTTCTGTGAAATCTCTAACAGGAGGCAAAAACATCTGTTTATTGGATAAGTTCCTTGTTAAAGCCACACAAAAAAAGGTTTGGGTGAGCCAACAGATAGCAATGATTCTGTTCGTTATAGTGAAAGTCGACTTTACATTTTTATTTTATAAAGTACTTTGTATCAAATATTTTCTATAATTGTTTTTGGGCTGTGAAGTAAATCATCTGAGTTTCCATTAATCCTCATGGGGAAATTGGCTCTTGAAGTGCTTTGGATAAAAAGCATGTTTCCGGGAACAAATTATGCTCGCTAATCAAGGTTCCATTTTACCCAAATAAATACAAACCAATCTGAGTTTTTTTTTTTTTTTGTTTTTTATTTAAACTATTTTTACCAGATAGAATAGGCAAAAATGGTTACCGCTTATAAACCACTTTACACTCCCACAAGCATGCAGGTTCTCCTGTCGGTACTGCCTCTACTTTTCCGCATTTGCTAGTGTGATTCCCCCCTTTCCAACAGCCAATCCTGCTGCTATCTTGCTGCTGTTATCTTGCCAGTTCCCCTCTCCCCGTTATCCAGTATATTAGCAATGCAGACCAGTGTGAGTTTGGAGTGTGGCGACAGTTGGAGAGGAGCCTAGTGGTGGAGCACAGGAGAGATAAAATATAGTGTAAGGATGGGGCGGGAACGCACCGCTGCAGAGATGGACACCAATAGCTGTGAGATCAGCAGGGAGTGTGATGCTCCATTGCATATTCTCCATTGACCAGAATTTAAAACCAATATTTCTTTGAAGAGGCCATTTTGGGGCTAAGAAAATCTCTGTTCATATTTGAATGAATATGTCAGTTAAAAATATATTTGGTAGCACTGAACAATCTTTCTTTTTTTATTAGGCTTACTGTGGGTTTTACAGAGAAGGTATCCTACCTGAGAGCCTTTCAGCTGTGGCAACGGGCAACTGGGGATGTGGAGCTTTCGGAGGAGATCCCAGGTTAAAAGGTGAGTAGGAAATGAAAAGTAACATTTATTTTTTAAGTATGTTTCAATGTAAATTTGCGGCTATTTGAAACATTATCTAAAGGTGCTGTTGGGAGGAGAGCAGTGGGAAAACTTTGCTGGTCTTGCTCTCTATGAAGCTGAAAATACACTGGTCGAAGTGGCTAACAGATTGATCCCTCTTAGATCATAGTGGGATCTATTTGATTGAATCCTTCCACACACTGTACACAGATATCCAATGGATTTCATCATGAAATCTATTGAAATCTGAGGAGCTGCGCATTGCCTGCCAGGCTTCTAGCGATATAGCTTCTCAGCTATATCCTCCCTCCCCTGGGCGTGCAAAGTGCAGGCAGCGGAACTTACACCCACCTGTCCGCCATTGCGAGTCTTCCTTCTCTCCACAGTCGCCACAGCGCTCCTCCCTAGGACATACACATCCCATTGAGCTTTATCCTTAGTTGTACACCTTAACCCAACAACCTATTTTTCCACTCATCTGTACATAGTTTAAATCAAATCCCACCTATCATTTCTAGCTGTACAAGTATATCTACTGAAGAGTTACACTTTCTAGTTTCAAAATTGGGTTCTCTTGCTACCATATATTCTTTTATTTTATCATTATTCTCTCTTGCCATCGTATGTATATAGAGTGCTCTTCTTTTCCTTGTAATTTATCAGTGTGTATTTACAGTACTTTATGGCTCCTGGACAATGGCCGTGCCAGGTTTAGTATATTTTTTCCCCCTGGTTTTTGCCCTCCAAACCTAGGTGCACCTTATAGTCTTGAGGTCCTTATATGCCAAAAAATATGGTAGGTATTGCATGGGGAGAAGGAGAGGGCAGCTCTTTTAGCCAAGCCGCACCTGATATATCCTGGCTGCAAAAGCCACTTAGCCATTTTAAAGACACATCAAGCTATAACCGTTATACTGTCACCAGACAGTAAGACATTAGTTCCATATATTGCAATACATGTTGTGCAGGCTGTGTCATGTCCCCTTTTGAGATAAATTGAAAATAGCACAATGATTTTGGAACCCACATGCAAATTGTGACTTGGGAGCTAGCTTACCAGAAACGAAATGGTGCAGCGCAGCCAGCACGTCATGTGCTCTCACCACCTGGGGGCATCACCTACACTGCACCCCAAAAAAAGGAACAGTACAAATTGCATGGGAAGAAGGGAATGGCAGCGCTCTTAACCAGCAACAATTGATTTATACTGGCTGATGTTGTGCCTTCCTGTCAGCTCCGATCATTTAACTGCCTCCTCTGGAAACTGATGAAGTATGTAGCTGATGGACTGGCTTTTACATATCATTTTGCCTAGCAGGTAGACTTTAGCCTGTGGAGCAGGGCTGTGGAGTCGGTACAAAAATCCACCGACTCTGACTCATCAGGTTAGTATCCTGCAGACTCTGACTACTCTAATTTGCATATTACAATCTTGCCATATTTATTCCCTTTTAAACAATACCAGTTACCTGGATATCCGGCTGATCTTCTGCCTCTAATACTTTGTCATAGACTAAAACTAGTCCTTGGTAAGAGTACTTGTAGAAGGCACAGACAGGAACAAAGAACATCTATCAGGCCCTAGGCAATGTAACTGTGGGTACATGTAAGTGATGTGCAGGTACTCTGCAAGGGAATGAGGGGATTCTTCCTCTATTACACATTCTTCATGCACAAGCTGAACATGGATCAGGCCCTAGGTAATGTAACTGTGGGTACATGTAAGAGTGATGTGCAGGTACTCTGCAGGAGAATGAGGCGATTCTTCCTGTATCACACATTCTTCATGTACAATCTGAACCAGGTTTATAGGTGATAGACAACGGTAACAGTAAAAAAGGGCGCAGGTGGCTAGTGGACAAATCGGGCGCCGCTATTCACTCCCATAATAATTATCGTTTACTGGTCGCCGAACAGGAAAAAAGGGCGCCCGAGAATAATAACGTTTTCCAACGGCGCCCGAAGATTTTTCATGTTTTATAACTGCTTGTGATGATTTACGTTTCCTATTTCAATAAAACATTATTTTAAAAGTTATCCCTTAGTGTTTGTAAAACATTATTATTCACGAAACAAAGCGATCAGTACGTAACGTAAATTGTACTATATTTTATCCCTTACTGTTTTTAAAACATTATTCTACACACAATACAGTGATCACTAAGGAGGGTCTTAGGTTTAGGCACCAACAGGGGGGTCTTAGGTTTAGGCACCAACAGGGGGGGGGTCTTAGGTTTAGGCACCAACAGGGGGGGGGTCTTAGGTTTAGGCACCAACAGGGGGGGTCTTAGGTTTAGGCACCAACAGGGGGGTCTTAGGTTTAGGCACCAACAGGGGGGTCTTAGGTTTAGGCACCAACAGGGGGGTCTTAGGTTTAGGCACCAACAGGGGGTCTTAGGTTTAGGCACCAACCTAAAGGGTTCTAGGGGTTAGGGGTAGGTACAGGGAGGGTTACTTAGTAATTTTTTTTTTAAACGTTATTATACGTTTCACTATTTAAACGGAAGATTAACGTTTTTACAATTGCCGATTTCATAAATGATTTATAACTTTATAAAACATTAATTTTAAACGAAATACAGTACAATTCATTTTTAAACGTTATCCATGCTTATCGTTTAAAACCCCGCGCCCTTTTTTCCCAGCGCCCTCTGTGTTAAATGTGCACAACATTCTCGGTGGATTTCCTGCAGCTCTGCAGGGAGTGCATATGTAGGGTATAGTACTACTGTGTAACAAAGTAAACCTGAGACAGATGAAATTAGTTTTATACGTACCCAGGGCATCCACCAGCCCCCTCCAGGTTAATCAGTCCCTCACTGTCCTTCTCCACCACCTGGATCTTCTGCTATGATTCCAGGTACTTGAGCCAGTCGGGCGTAGTGCGCATGCACACACCCCGCCACCGGGAGTGTACTACACCTACGCAGCACTATTGCGCAGGTGCAGAATGCACATGGCTGTGAGAGCAGCATGCGGCCGGACTGCGCTGACTGGCTGAATTACTGGGACTCCTAGCAGAAGATCCAGGTGGGGGAGGACAGCGAGGGACTGATTAGCCTGAAAGGGTCTGGAAGAAACCCAAGGTATGTATAAAACTTTTCTCTTCATCCGTCTCGGGTACCCTTTAATTCGTAGTCATCAAACCAAATTTTATCAACCTATCAAATAATTTGATGTCCTGAGCAAAGGGAGTGCATAAATTTGCATAAACCAGCATCGGCGCAGAATTATTTCCATCTCATTGAACATCTCGATTAGTGACACAGCTACACATCAGGCTTTATTCTTACAACATAGGAGTTATTTGGATGTTATTTAGTATATATAAGAGATTCCTGTGTACACATCCTATATACAGTCACAATCAGATATGTATATCTGACTTTAAAAATACGGGGACTGCGTTATTGAAGAAGCACAAGTAACTATTTTTTGATTGGTTTATTTCATTTTTGTGGACTAAGCAGAGCTATTACTGTATATATAAATTATTTATGATGACTATTATCTGAGAAATAGAGCATTTTATCATATTTTCTATTTTAATTACAGTTTAAATTCATTAGGAGTCCGACTCCACGGCTGAGTACTTTGGTGTTGTCTATGCTACCTTTAAAGGACTTACGAGCTGAAGCAACAAAAAAAAAGTTAATTACCTTAGCTGAATGTCAGACCTCAGGGCAGACGGATCGTGTCTCCCTTGCTATTTGTAGACCCTCTGTTATGTTAATCCAGCTATCATTAGTGGCCCCGACCCTGGCCAGGGTCGCCTTAGCTCATGACGATTAGAATCGCCGCTTTAAAACTCCTCTGCCTACAGCCCTGGGAGCGCACATCGTCGCTCGGTATACTGTTATACGTCATGTGGGTGTCACCACATGACAGCCCACATGACTGACTGCACTTCGAGCCGGCCGCGCCCCCTCAGCACAGAATACCAGCGCTGAGCGAAGGAGGACGTTACCTAGCTACAGGATTTGTTTACTGCAGATTTGCAGAGTACTTTATTTTATTAAAATCTGCAGTAAACAAATCCTGTAGCTAGGTAACGTCCTCCCTTGCTCAGCGCTGGTATTCTGTGCTGAGGGGGCGCGGTCGGCTCGAAGTGCAGTCAGTCACAGTGACACCCACATGACGTATAACAGTATACCGAGCAACAATGTGCGCTCCCAGGGCTGTAATCTTGCGCAGCCGCAGTACTGCGCAGGCAGAGGAGTTTTAAAGCGACGATTCTAATCGTCATGAGCTACGGCGACCCTGGCCCGGGTCGGGGCCACTAATAATAGCTGGATTAACATAACAGAGGGTCTAAAAATAGCAAGGGAGGCACGGATCGTCTGCCCTGAGGTCTGACATTCAGCTAAGGTAATTAACTTTTTTTTGTTGCTTCAGCTCGTAAGTCCTTTAAGATACTTTATAAAATATTTGGGAGCTTCCACACATGATGCAAATTGTCACTTACATCTCATTTACCTGTCTTACAAATCCGAGTATATAACAACCAGGCTATAGTGCAGACAGTGATATAAATGTGTTTGTGTTTTGATGTTCTGTATAAATTAGTAAGTTTAGGGTCTGATGGTAGAAAGGGTTCAAATGTGTAAAATTTAATATAGGAAGAACATAAAATACAATTCATTGCATATATCAGCTTACTTTGTCCTGTTTTCGTAATGAAAGGCAGCACTGTAGGTCAGATTATTCAATAAGGTCATGGAATATGAGCGTAGAAGGAGAAATAAACCAATCCACAGTGATGAGTTGAGTCTCTAGAGAGGACGAGAATTCCAATCACAGGATGTCACTGACAAGCTCTGTGGTTGATGGGTGTTAATCTGCTTGTGTTATTGTTCATATTGATAAGATAGGAAGTGTGAATGAAGTAAAGCCAGCTGTAGACATCAACATTTGGTGATTGAACTGTGGTGTCCTAGTCATTAACAGGTTTGACTGTGGACTTTAAATATTGACTAGGGAGAAGTAACATCACCCCATCAGCCACAGGCAGATTATTTGATGTTAGATCTGAAACAACCCAGCTTCTCAAATAAACTACTCCTGGCCGTACATTTGTTGATTTTTGCGGCTGTTCGACCACTCGATTCAGATTAACATCGATTCGGATGAAAATTGGTGCCGCAACAAGCATGCCTATTCGACAATTAAACCAATTTCAGGCTAAAATTGTTCCTGTGCATCGGTCAGAAATGTTGGGCAATCATCGACTGACGTGGTTGACTAAATGTGCGCAGGTAATTACATGCAGTATCGCTACGAATGACAAATGAAACGGAACCCCCAGCTGATGTCACCCCAAATGTTAGCTGTCCCCCTGGTGCTCATGCATGAAAATACTTTATCTGTCTGCTTTCCACGAGTGTCTGCGCTGTACTTTCGCGTTTGCGTCCAACTTGACTACCGGCATGACCAGTGTGACGTCACACACCCCACGTGATATACGCTAGCAGCCACGTGGAGAGCCAATGCGGAAGTATGGTAGATACTCAGCGGTAGCAGTCGGGTAAAGTATTTACATACGCGAGCACCGGAGGGACATTAACATTTGGGGTCAGGTCACGAGGCTGATTGCCAAAAGATTTCATGCTGAGATTGATTGAGAATAGGCCTGTGGTGTATGGGCAGCCAACATATTTCTCTCTGATCAGAATCGATCAGAGAGAGATCTGTCTCTTGATCGAATCTGCCCATGCATCGCTAGATGTATGTGCATCTTGATTGACACTGGGCCACTTTAAGTTTGGCACAAATATTAAATACTTGTATACTCTATTTCCTTAAAGAGGCACTGCAATGACATATAGTAGAATGTAGTAAATTATTATTGTCATGCTAAACTTCTGGCTGTAATACTTGAGTCACTGTCTTGTGTACACGGTACCAATATCCAGACATGTGCCACAGATGCTTGATGGGGTGCAGTTCTTTCCTAAGAGATGCTCTGTGAACACTTGGTGGTTTTCCTTGCCCAGAAGCTTACCATGGCTGAGGAAAACTACAGTAGGTTTGAAAGAGAGTGCCTAGCTATCAAATGGGCCTTATGGTGCCCATACACAATACAATAAAAACGTTCGATTTTTCCCAAATCGAATGACAGTCAAAAATCTTTTTTTTTTTTTTTTATCAAGAAATTCAAACGATTATCCCGTTTTTTCAAGAAAAATCTGATCGGACATGCTGGAAAAATGTTGATGATGTGTGTTGTAATTCTATCATGTATGTTAAATTGTATGAAAAGATCTTTTAGATCCTAAATCCTAAAAGACTGTAATCTTTATTTGCATTGTCTTCATGACAAGATTAAATATTGAAGTATATGTATGATTATTATCATTTTATTATAATTATATATTTTTTTACTAAAGTAAAGTAAGTTTGTCCTCATCAAGGAGAATCCACAGGCACAATGCAACTGCAATTTTGTCCTTCTTCCTGTTAGTTATTAGAGACATTTGTAATCGTTCTGTGGTAAAAATTCCCTTAGCACAAAAAAAAAAACACCAACACTGTGAGGTAAAACACACCTATATAGTTGTTCTGAGGTAATGTTAACTTCACAATAGATAAATTGAACCACTCAGAGGAAAAATACAGCTCAATAGACGCTTTGAGCTACAACTGCCGTCTGTGTTAACTATCTGAGGTAAAATACAGTTCGAGCTGAAAAAAAAAAAAGAGATTCCAGTTGAGAAAAATGTCACGTCCGATCGAATAAACCATTGGATCGAATACTTTATTTTGTATCTTGATCTTTTTTTCTTAATTTGATGTTTTGGCATATTTTATCATTTTCCCCGGATTTTCAGCCTAATCGAACTTTTGTGTATGGTACCTCGAAAACAACTATGCGATTTTTTTTCCGATCTAACGGGATAATCAAACTAATTTATCTAATTGAAAAAATTGTACCATGTATGGGCACCATTAGAGGGACTACGGTAATATTTTATTTAGTGACTGACTACTCTCTCAAGTTGTATGTCTCAAGTGAAAAGGAATGCTTGTGTCACTCAGTGCTTTCAGCTTTAGAACATTTAAAATTCATGGTAGAGCACAGAGCTGAGAAGCTACAAGGTAATTTGGATGTAGTCTCTAATATGTTTGCCCATATAAGATTAAAAATAAGGTAGTTGATATGTAGAAGAGGATTTAATTGCCTCGTTTTGGAGCCAAGCTTCTGGCACCTCAATTACTGTACAGTAGTTCTTTGATGCAATTGTTGATTAACCACTTTACCCCAAGGCGGTTTTTACCCTAACGGACAAGAGCGATTTTCACCTTTCAGTGCTCATCCCTTTCATTTGCCAATAGCTTAATCACTACTAATCACAATGAAATGATCTATATCTTGTTTTTATCACCACAAATTGGGCTTTTGGGGGTTATTTGTTTTCAGTAATTACTTTATTTTCTATGCATTTTAACCACTTTACCCCCAGCGGTACGAATTTCTCTGCCCCTCTTTTCCCTCCTAAAAAACCAGGGACGGAGAAATCCGTACCTTCCGCGCTACCGCCGCTGTCCGCGCTCCCGCCGCTCGTGCACGCTGCCGCCCGCTCGCCCGGAGATCAATGAACGGGAAAATCCATTCCCGTTCGTTGATCTAGCCCCCGCAATGATCTGCTGCTTCTTTCAGAAACAGCGAGATCATTGTGAGTCTCCCAGCCTCCTACTGCTTCCTGTAAGCGTCCTTCCGGACGCTTACAGGTCGCATGTAAACAAACACTCTGTGGCCATCTTGTGGCCAAATAGTAAACTACACCCTAAAAGCATTTTACATATACAAACATCACATTTACACAATAAATTAACTCATTACCTCCCACACTCCCCAATTTTTAATTTTTTTTGTAATAAAAAAAAAAATACAATAAAAAAAAAAACACATAAATAGTTACCTTAGGGACTGAACTTTTTAAATATTTATGTCAAGAGGGTATAACACTGTTACTTTATAAACTGCGGGCTTGTAATTAGGGATGGATGCAAAACTGAAAAAAATGCACCTTTATTTCCAAATAGAAAATATTGTCGCCAAACATTGTGATAGGGACATAATTTAAATGGTTTTATAACCGGGACAAATGGGTTAATACATTTCATGGGTTTTAATTACAGTAGCATGCTTTATTTAAAAACTATAATGGCCGAAAACTGAAAAATAATAATTTTTTCCAACATTTTTTCCTATTTCCCCATTAAAACACATTTAGAATAAAATAATTCTTGGCATAATGTCCCACCTAAAGAAAGCCTAATTGGTGGCAAAAAAAACAAGATATAGTTCATTTCATTGGGATAAGTAATAATAAAGTTATAGACGAATGAATGGAAGGAGCGCTGAAAGGTGAAAATTGCTCTGGTGGTCAGGGGGTAAAAACCCCTCAGTGGTGAAGTGGTTAAAGGGAAATGCAGGGAAAAAATGAAAAAATACACTTTCTCCAATTTCATCCCCTATGGTTTTAATATAAACACTGCTACTGTACATAAAACCCACACATTTTATCTGCCCATTTGTCCTGGTTATCACAAGATTTGAATTATGTCCTTAGTACAAAGTATGGTGACAATATATCGTTTGGAAATACAGGTGTATTTTTTTTTTTGGGTGGGTTTTTTTTTTACAATTTTCATGTGCACGAGGATGCACGTGCACCCGCGGGAGCGCGCACACGCACAGCGGCATGAGCACTGTCTGACTTATAAAAACGTCCTGCTAGAGCCTCTTAAGTCAGCATGTCATTACGTGGTTAAACTGCACTTAGGTGAAGCCTATATTGGAAAACTTCTCTACAAGACACTCGTTAGTCTGGGACTGGAAAGAAAAGACTAAGGCCTCCTTTCCACGGACTGTTGATAGGCAGTGAAATGCCTCTCAAACTCCCTCAACTGCTCACTGCTGCCTGGAAACTGCTTGTTGCTGCATAACTGCTTACTTATGCCTGGTAACTGCTTGCTAAGCACACAGCTCAACAGTCCGTGGAAAGGAGACCTAACTGGTATATTTATTTATTGTATTTATAAAGCGCCAACATATTACGCAGCGCTGGACATTAGTTTAGGTTACAGACAATATTTAGGCGTGACATAGAGCAAAATGACAATACATGAATACAAGAAAGACCACAGAATGAGTACAAGGTAATGTTTAGTCACTGGAGGGGAGCATGGAGATTAGGCAAGTTAGGCTCACTCAGATGCATAGCATGGGTTCACAGTAATGGAGGTGATCATGATTAGGTAGGACACAAAAGGAGGAGGGCCCTGCCCAAAGGTATACTGAATGGTCAATAAAATAACAAGTCTGAGTTTATGCAAGACTTATGCTAATGTTATGTAAATGTATGCCACTTGGCAATGGACCAATCAATTGCAGCAGGTGCTGCATACATTTACATCAATATGACTTTATCAGCATCTTATTGACCATCCTTGGCGTTTTCCAGGACTGTTTCTGAAATACAAAGATGTGTGTGAGTTTCAGGACAACCCAGAGAGTCTCTGTGAGAAGGTAGACAGGACCTGCACAGATTGAGGCAGGTAACTCTCTCACAGGGAAAATGTTTTGCCATTTTAATTACTGCCTTTTAAATTGCTCAAGACGACTGTACAACTTACATTTTTATGTAATAATGCTTCTGCATGTGTTACCTCTCCATTAGTGCTCCTTTGTGTCCCTCCCAATTAATTAATATTGTAATGTGCAAGAACATAACTATACCCCTCCAACCCCCCAGCAAACAATCATGGGGCTCCCTGCAGCAAACAGCCCCACCCCCCAGGAGGGTTACTGTCCCTGTAACAAACGTATCTGGTGTTGTCTCTGATAGTGTGGAGCAGCTGGAGGAAGCTTCCTCTTCCTCTTTGGTCAGTCGCATTCCAGCCTCCCCTGTAGATGTGAATTCCTAAATTCACCTCATTCTCCCGTTCACATTCCTCTCATCCACTCTTGGTGGAATGGATTTCTGACATGCAGACAGTCTGGGCTCAGGTAAGAGAAAATTTGAAAGGAACGGTTGTTCAACAAAAATCTCAGGCTGATCGTCATCGGTCCCGAGTACGAGTTTTCACCTGGAGATATGGTATGGGTGTCTACCCGCAACATTCCTCTCTGTCAGCCATCTGCCAAGTTAGCGCCCAAATATATTGGTCCTTATCCTGTTGCTAAGAAAATTAATGATGTTGTATATCGGGTGACTTTGCCTCAGTCTATGACGGGAGTAAGATCTTTCCATGTATCTTTATTGAAACCAGCAGCCAATGTTTCTTCTTCTGATCCTCCTCCACCTATTGAGGTGGATGGGGAACCTGAGTACGAGATAGAAAGAATTTTCGTAATTCTCTACAATACTTGGTGTATTGGAAAGGTTATGGCCCAGAGGAGAAAAGTTGGGTTCCTGCACGGCAAGTCCTGGCCGATGAGTTAATTCAGGAATTTCATTGTTGACATCCTGATATGCCAGGTATGGAGTGTTCAGAGTCCACACCTCGGGAGGGGGGGGGGGGGGAGGAGGAGGTAATGTAACAAACTTATCTGGTGTTGTCTCTGGAGGCTGCTCTGATGTGTGGAGCAGCTGGAGGAAGCTTCCTCTTCCTCTTTGGTCAGTAGCATCCCCGGCTCCCCTGTAGACGTGACATCAGCATGTTCGCATCCCCGGCTCCCCTGTAGACGTGAATCAGCATGTTCGCATCCCTGGCTCCCCTGTAGATTTGGGTCAGCGTGTTGTTTCTGGCAGTCTCCCTAGGAGGACACGCGCAGCTCATAGCTGCCTTCATAGGTTAAGGTGGCTTGTCTGAGGTGTGTCAGCTGATTCCTGTAGTCAGCTGACACTTGCTACAGGGATGTTGCTGATTGGTCAGATTTTCCTGGGGGCTTGGTCTGTGCTGTATTCCTGCTATATAAGCCCTGGGCATTCAGCTACTCGCAGTCCGTTATAGCTATCAGTTCGCTGAGCGCTGGACCTTGTCTTGCTACTGTGCCTAGTCAGCTAGTTTTCAGATATATATATATATATATATATGTATATATATATATATGTATATATTTGTATATTATTCTGATTGTTATTCTGTGTATGACCCCGCTAAACCCTCACTCTGATTCTGTCTCCTCCTTGTCTGTACCTCAGCCATCTGATCTAAGTGTATGACCTCAGCCTTTGCAGAAGGCTGAGACAGAGACAACGTGTTTGTCTCTGTCTCAGCCTTCTGCACTATAGCCATCTGACCACCTGTGTATGATATTAGCCTGTTATTGACCTAGCGTTGCCTCAGTCCTATTGTACAGTATTTCTGACTACACGTGTATGACTTTAGCTGACGATCTGGCCACGATTTATCTATTCAGTAATTATGACTAATACCCAACATCACAGCCCCATCCCCACTAGAAGTAGTGCACCTCTGTTTTCCTACCCCTATAACTCAGGCCTCTCTTCCATTGTATGTGCTCCTATTTGGAGTAGTTATTTTTCCACCTTATGGCTTGTTCACACTCAACATGTGGCAGAGGTGTACACGGCTCTTTTCACAGCCCTTTTCTCCATAGATAGGTGAATTGGGTCCCATCACACCGCAGTTGGCAAAAGTGTTGTGCTATGTATCATGTAAGGAAGTTGTAGTTCATGGATTGTACATAAAATAATTGATCTCTGAGCCATAGTCTTGGCTTGAGAAGGATTATGCCCCTACATGACTATACAGGTAATCCCCGGTTTACGAACGCCCGACTTACGAACGACCCGCCGATACGAACGCCACGACTATAGCTCCGCCCTGTCGCAATGACGTTGCACCGCCGGGGACTACCTCTTCTGCGCTGTTTTAAATGCAGAGTAAGCGCAGCGGAAGGTAAATAGAGGACATCTCACCTGATCCTCGGCGGTAGAAGGTCCCATCGTGGTGCCTGGAAGCTGCGCAGCCTGTCCTCTCGCTCCATCCACTGTTCCCTGGCGGCTTCTTATGCGTCGCATAATGACGCAATCAGGAGAAGCCCCCTAGTGGCAGCGCCTGCTAATGCGTCATTATGCGACGCATGTGAAGCCGCCGGGGAACAGTGGACGGAGCGAGAGGACGGGCTGCGCAGCTTCCGGGCAGCACGATGGGACCTTCTACCGCCGAGAATCAGGTGAGATGTCCTCTATATACCTTCCTCTGCGCTTACTCTGCATTTAAAACGGGGGCAAAGGTGGCTGTCCCGACTTAAGGACAGATTCAGGTTAAGAACGAGCGGACAGTCCCTATCTCGTTCGTTAACCGAGGACTACCTGTAGTAGAAAAAAAAATCCATTGGGCTATTCACAAAAGTCTCATACATGACTTATTTATCACCTGATTAATAAAAAAAAATAACCTTTCAGCACATTTACAAGCAAAATAATCACTCAAAGTAAGTTGTTCCTGATTAACTTCATTTCATGATTACCTTTCTTACCTTAATTATAGTATAGTATATTTTTGCTCTTTGGGAGCTTAAAAATCTAACATGGGTAAGGTGAAAAGGCTCCTGAGGGGGCTCCCCAATGCTGTCTTCTATAGGGCTGTGGAGTCTGTACAAAAATCTTCCGACTCAGACTCCCCAGTTTATGAAACCACTGACTCCAGGTACCCAAAATTACTCCGACTCCTTAGTCTAATTTTTACAAAAGCTATGGATTCGGTTTAAAAATCATCCGACTGCTCACTTTATTGAAAACTCTGACTCTAGGTACCCAAAATTGCTGCAACTCCTCGACTCCGACTCCACAACCCTGGTATTCTATTACAAGGTAGTGTGAATATGTGTATGAATGTGTGGGCATGAGTGTGCTGCTAAAATAACCCTATGGGTAAAACATGCCAGTTATAGATTATTTGGGGTTTGCTTGAAGATGATTGAATTTAAAACTGGTGGCAGAACTAATTTGCCAAATGTAATCTGTTGTAGTGAGGTCCTGGTCTGGCTTACTGGCAAATTTGAGGCCGTTTGTGGATGTATGTCTATAACTTTTTGTGCAATATAGTTGTGTTAGCATCGTGACTTGTGCAATTTTATTCATGATCAAATGACATAATGCCTGGCATTTTTACTGTCCAGCTTCCCGTGATGAAATAATGTTGTAGAAAATGAGAACATATTTAATATATTCTTATAGCTTTTCAAACGAAGTATTATTTCATGTCAGTGCAAGTATTTGCAGTAAATTATAGTTTGTGACTACCTCATTTTAATATCATTCCAATATCATAATTAATTGTTTGCAAGTCTCTTTCGCCCATGCATCTGAGTTCATTATAATTGGGATTACAAATGAAAGCGATGGTGCTTGGCTAAATTAACATCTCTTTTAAATGATGTCTTTGAATATCTCCTCAATTAATCATAGCTTATTGGATTATGTTATGTCAGTCAAAAGTTGCTAAATAGTTATTGAGATTGGACATGTCCATCAGTCCGATCTTTTGAACCTCACTATACCTTAATCCTGAGAGCCAAGAGGGCTAGAAACTCTGACTGCATCAAGTGATCACCTTACTACACCTAGGAAATCCTATGTGCCCTTCAAGGTAAGAAAAGCATCCAATCCCCTTTTAAATGCAAGTATAGAATTTGCTATAACTGCTTCCTGTCATAAGACTAGATCTAGGGGGAATGCATTGAGCATTAATAACGATGCCCAATTATTTAATGGACAACTGACAAAAACCTGTATTCTTTAACCACTTATACAAAATCTGACAGCATATCTATGCCCAGACTGTTACCATTCCAGGGGTGTAGATATAAGTCTCCTGTCGCGATCACCGCTGTGCTTGCTTCCACCAGCGTTCTCGTCTCCGCCACACACAGTTCCCATTCACTAATCTAAGTGCCTGTGATCAATGATCACCTGCATCAATGAGATGGCGGTGGTCATTGTCAAAAGTGATAGTAAAGCATACACTTCCTGTAATGCGTATATGCAGTAAACAGAACACACTTGGAATAAAGTGAAGTAGACCTCTAGTGGTCAAATAGTAAAATTACTCCTAAATACATCCCATTAAATAAAAATACATAAAATACCCCATTAATTAACCCATTACCTTCCCTCCAATTATTATCAAAATAAAACCCTTTTATAACAAAAAAAGGATGTAAAAAAAGATACATAAATAGTTAGCTTAGGGACTCAACTTTTTTAATATGTATGTCATGAGGGTATATTACTATTATTTTTGCAAATAAGGGCTTGTAATTAGGGACGGATACAAAACTGACAAAAAGACACCTTTATTTCCAAATAAAATGTTGTAGCTGTACATTGTGATAGGGACATAATTTAAGTGATGTAATAACCGGGACAATTGGGCAAATAAAATGTGGGTTTTAATTACAATAGCATTTATCTTTTTAAAACTATGACTGAAAACTACTGGCTGCTGGTAGTGGCCTGATCTATTTATTAAGCTACCTTGGTATGTGTAATATGTGATGTTTTATAATGTATATACTTTAGCACTTTAGGCACTCTAGGCACTTTGGTTACCCCTGACGAAGTTTCCAATTAAGGAAACAAAACATGTAGGGTTGTGTGTGGGGTTCTTAATATACATGCATTGTGAGTTTGAAGTAGAGTCTGACAGACAAATTACCTTTATCCCCAACCCAATGTATCACTTTTTACACTAAGGGGTAAGATAATTTGTTCAAATGATCTCTATTAACCCGACTTTATTAAAAGTTATGTTTTATTAACATTAACTAATCTCTAAATCAGGGTTTATCGAGTGTTTGTTCTGTGGAGTAGGAGTCAGAGAAATTTTGGGTACCTGGAGTCGGAGTCGGTGGTTTCATAAACTGAAGAGTTGGAGTCAGATGATTTTTGTACCGATTTCACAGCCCTGCTCCTATCCCCTGTAATACTGTGCACCATAAAAGTGGGTTGGGCACAGGGGGTGCTTACATCTATATTCTATATTCAACACACTAACAAGTAAGGAATAAAACTGTGTGTGTGTGTGTGTGTGTGTGTGTGTGTGTGTGTGTGTGTATGTATATGTATATGTGATATATATATATATATATATATATATATATATATATATACTATTATTTATTATTATTTATTGTATTTATAAAGCGCCAACATATTACGCAGCGCTGAACATTAGTTTAGGATACAGACAATATTTAGGGGTGACATACAGCAAAATGCCAATACAGGAATACAAGAAAGACCAGATCATGCAGCACAGTATGAGTACAAGGTAATGCTTAGTCAGTCACTGGATGGAAACATGGAGATTAGACAAGTTAGGTTGACTCAGATGCATAGCATGGGTTCACAGTAATGGAGGTACATGATCAGGTAGGACACAAGAGGAGGAGGACCCTGCCCAAAGGCTTACAATCTAGAGGGAGAGGTAATGACACGAAAGGTAGGGGATCAGAGTTCAGCTGTGGGTTTAGAGCACTTGTGAGGGGTAGTAGGCCAGAGTGAAAAGGTGAGTTTTGAGGGCCTTCTTGAAGATGTTGAAGGAGGGGGCTGCCCTAATGGGGGGAGGTAGGGAGTTCCATAGCATTGGAGCAGCTCTTGAGAAGTCCTGGAGGCGTGCATGGGACTGGGTGATGTGGGGGGCGGTCAGGCGAAGTTCATTGGAAGAGCGGAGTGAGCGGCTAGGTGTGTACGATCGGAAATGTAGGTTGTAAGATCGGAAATGTAGGTTGGACAGGTTTTGTGGACAGATTTGTAGCTCAGACACAGTATCTTGAATCTGATTCTGGACTGGATAGGAAGCCAGTGGAGGGATTCAAGAAGGGGATCCGCCGTGGTGGAGCGATGAGAGCAGTGGATAATTCTGGCTGCCGCATTCATGATGGAATGCAGTGGGGATATTCGGGTCATGGGGAGACCAGACAGAAGGGCATTGCAGTAGTCAAGGCGGGAAATTATGAGGGCATGGATGAGGAGTTTGGTGGTGGCAGAGGTCAGGAAAGGGCTAATCTTACAGATGTTACTAAGGTGGAAGTTGCAGGACTTTGTGAGGTTTTGGATGTGGGGAGTGAAGGAGAGTGCAGAGTCCAGGGTGACACCCAGACAGCGGGCTTGAGAGGTAGGGTGAATGGTAGTGTGGTTAACAGTGACATGCACATCTGGGAGGTTCATGGATGGCTGGGGTGGGAAGATCATAAATTCCGTTTTGTCTAGATTTAGTTTCAGGAACCTAGCAGACATCCAGGAGGAGATGGCTGATAGGCAGGAGGAGACCTTGTCCATGGTAGTGGTGGATATGTCAGGGGTGTGGAGGTAGATCTGGGTGTCATCTGCATACAGATGATAGTTAAAATCCATGGAGGAGATAACCTTGCCAATGGAGGATGTGTATAGGGTGAACAGTAGGGGGTCAAGGACCGAGTCTTGGGGGACCCACACCGAGAGGTGGTTGGGGGTGGACGAGGACTCATTGAAGGCGGATGTGAAGGAGCGGTTGGAGAGGTAGGATGAAAGTCAAGTCAGGGCGAGATCATGAATGCCCATGGACTGGAGGGACTGGAGGAGTAGGGGATGATCTACTGTGTAAAAAGCTGCTGAAAGGTCAAGGAGGAGGAGAATGGAGTATTTACCTTCAGATTTAGCTAAGGCAAGGTCATTGACCACTCTGTGGTAGAGGCGGATGGTGTGGGCCTCGAATGATGTGAATTGTAGGGAGGTAGGTGGGGTGAGGACACGGAAGGTGCAGGATGGGGAGAGGAGCAGACTCACCCCTCCCCCATTCCTGTTGTCTGGTCTGGGGGTGTGACTGAGGTGAAGCCCACCATAGGAGAGGGCAGCCTCTGTTTGTGGGTGGGATGGATGGAAATAAGGTTGAGGCGAGGATAGATGTTTACATTATTTGTGGACAGAGGGCTGAAAAGTGTGTGAAGCAGGTCAGCAGGGGATGCTTGTCTGGCAGCAGGCTGTAGCCCAGGATTGGGTGATATATCACCAGCTGCAAGTAAGAGTAGGAGGGAGAGAGTAGGCAAATGTGAATGGGATTTAAATGTTTGTGAGGTTTTTGGGCTGCTGGGGGAGCAAGAGATTTCAGGAGAGCTAACAGTTCACGAGAAGCTGAGCAGAGCAGGTGAAATTAACCACTTCCCGACCGCCGTATAGACAATTGGCGGCCGGGAAGTGGACCCCGCAAGGACCGCCGTATTGTCAAATGGCGGCGGTTCTTGTAGGGGCATGGGTGCCGCGTTCGCGTCATTTGTGACGCGATCGGCCGCCGGGGACTGGCTCCGCCCACCTCGCGCTGTAACCCGCCGGCCGTTCGGAAGCGCCGGCGGGTTACTAAACACCGGATCGTCGCATACAAAGTGTATAATACACTTTGTAATGTTTACAAAGTGTATTATACAGGCTGCCTTCTGCCCTGGTGGTCCCAATGTCCGAGCCATGTCGCACCCAAGCACACTGATTTTACCCCCCCCACCCTGCCCCAGATCGCCCACAGCACCCCTCAGACCCCCCCCCCCCCCCTGCCCACCCCCCAGACCCCTGTTTGCACCTAATCACCCATCTGTCACTATCTGTCAACACTATTTTTTTTTATCCCCCCCCCCCCCCTGATCACCCCCCCACCCCTCAGATTCTCCCCAGCCCCCCCCCCCCCCCCCCGTGTACTGTATGCATCTATCCCCCTGATCACCTGTCAATCACCCATCAATCACCCCCTGTCACTGCCACCCATCAATCAGCCCCTAACCTGCCCCTTGCGGGCAATCTGATCACCCACCCACACCAATAGATTGCCCGCAGATCCGACGTCAGATCACCTCCTAAGTGCAGTGTTTACATCTGTTATCTACCCTAAACACCCACTAATTACCCATCAATCACCCCCTATCACCACCTGTCACTGTTACCCATCAGATTAGACCCTAATCTGCCCCTTGTGGGCACCCAATCACCCGCCTACATGCTCAGATTGCCCTCAGACCCCCCTTATCAATTCGCCAGTGCAATATTTACATCTGTGCTTCCCTGTAATAACCCACTGATCACCTGTCAATCACCCATCAATCACCCCCTGGCACTGCCACCCATCACCCCCTGTCACTGCCACCCATCAATCAGCCCCTAACCTGCCCCTTGCGGGCAATCTGATCACCCACCCATACAATAGATCGCCTGCAGATCCGAAGTCAGATCACCTCCCAAGTGCAGTGTTTACATCTGTTCTCTCCTCCAAACACCCACTAATTACCCATCAATCACCCCCTGTCACTGCTATCCATCAGATTAGAACCCTATCTGCCCCTAGGGCACTCAATCACCCGCCCACACCCTCAGAACGCCCTCAGGCCCCAGCCCTGATCACCTCTCCAGTGCATTGCTTGCATCTATTTTCCCCTCTAATCACACCTTGAGACACCCATCAATCACCTCCTGTCACCCCCTAGCCCACCTACCCATCAGATCAGGCCCTAATTTGCCCCATGTGGGCTCCTGATCACTCGGCCAAACCCTCAGATCCCCCTCAGACCCCCTTCCGATCACCTCCCCAGTGCATTGATTGCATCTATTTTCCCCTCTAACCACCCCCTGAGACACCCATCAATCACCTCCTGTCACCCCCCTAGCACTCCTATCCATCAGATCAGGCCCAATACAACCTGTAATCTAAAAGGCCACCCTGCTTATGACCGGTTCCACAAAATTCGCCCCCTCATAGACCACCTGTCATCAAAATTTGCAGATGCTTATACCCCTGAACAGTCATTTTGAGACATTTGGTTTCCAGACTACTCACGGTTTGGGGCCCGTAAAATGCCAGGGCGGTATAGGAACCCCACAAGTGACCCCATTTTAGAAAAAAGACACCCCAAGGTAATCTGTTAGGTGTATGACGAGTGCATAGATTTTATTTTGGGGTCATTTGGGGGGTATTTATACTATCCTGGAATTCTAGCCCCTCATGAAACATGACAGGGGGTCAGAAAAGTCATAGATGCTTGAAAATGGGAAAATTCACTTTTTGCACCATAGTTTGTAAACGCTATAACTTTTACCCAAACCAATAAATATACACTGAATGGTTTTTTTTTTTATTAAAAACATGTTTGTCCACATTTTTCGCGCTGCATGTATACAGAAATTTTACTTTATTTGAAAAATGTCAGCACAGAAAGTTAAAAAAATCACTTTTTTGCCAAAATTCATGTCTTTTTTGATGAATATAATAAAAAGGTAAAAATCGCAGCAGCAATCAAATAGCAACAAAAGAAAGCTTTATTAGTGACAAGAAAAGGAGCCAAAATTCATTTAGGTGGTAGGTTGTATGAGCGAGCAATAAACCGTGAAAGCTGCAGTGGTCTGAATGGAAAAAAAAGTGCCTGGTCCTCAAGGGGGGTAAAGCCTGCGGTCCTCAAGTGGTTAATATGGAGTGTGGTACACTGGGAGGAATGCATGCAACACACACACACACACACACACACACACACACACACACACACACACACACACACACACACACACACACACACACACACACACACACACACACACACACTTTTTGATACTGAAACCAGGAAATTTACCATAAAAGTGTGTATCCTGAAAAATGTACTACTATATACAACTACTGTGCCTTTTTAAAAGTCTTGCCTTCACATACACCAGTTGGTGTTACTAGCAGTTATTGAGGCTGTAATTACCCTGCGACCATGACTGACAGATTGCCTGTTCAGTAGAACAAGAACTGTGATTTATGAAATTGGCATCACCTGTACAGGGATTCACATTTACTTTTTTGCAGACTCCTGGGAGCAAAATGATAGGTCATTGGTTACCATGAGCAGTAGCTGCACATTTTCTCCAAATTTCATTAATAAATCTTACTATAAATATCACAGTACAGAGAAGTTGCATGAGAACATGAAAGTGCTTGTGCCTCACTATGGCAGATATATGAAAAGCAACGAGGGAGATTGTCGCTGCTCTTCACAAAAACAAGTATAATACAAGGCTGTAAATCACAGTTTAGAGAAGAGAGGCTGATGATTGATCTGTCCTTCATGTAAAATCTGTTCATCAAGCCATGCATTGGAAGTTGTTTATAGATTATTGTAAAACACCGTGACATCTTTTCAAATGTTGCTCAACGTAATGAGGTGTAGACAAAACAAAACAGATTTTAGATAGTGATCCCAGTATAGCCTTGAGCTTGGGGATTCAGCCATTTCACCCTTAGGAAAGCCATAATTTGACTGTGAAATATCGCATACACTTCTACATTTTTCCTATGGTATACTGTAAATATTTTCTTCTCTGGAGCATCCAAATTTATAATTAAATACTGAATGCTTTCACATATAGAAAATATTGTATCCTACTAAGCAGCTAGTTCTCTAGTGTGAGTGCTTGGCTGAGAGTATGTAGTCTTGTCACAGACTGTCCCTCAGAGGGGTTCACAGTCTAATCCCAACCCTAGTCATACGTCCATCATAATCTAGGGACAATTTTGGGGGGAAACTGTAAACCTGTCTGTACAGGGTAGGCCATTTATATGGATACACTTTAATAAAATGGGAATGGTTGGTGATATTAACTTCCTGTTTGTGGCACATTAGTATATGTGAGGGGGAAACTTTTCAAGATGGGTGGTGGCCATTTTGAAGATGGCCATTTTGAATTCAACTTTTGTTTTTTCAATAGGAAGAGAGTCATGTGACACATCAAACTTATTGAGAATTTCACAAGAAAAATATTGTGCTTGGTTTTAACTTAATTTTATTCTTTCATGAGTTATTTACAAGTTTCTGACTACTTATAAAATGTGTTCAATGGTGCTGCCCATTGTGTTGGATTGTCAATGCAACCCTCTTCTCCCACTCTTCACACACTGATATCTACACCGCAGGAGAAATGCTAGCACAGGCTTCCAGTATCCGTAGATTCAGGTGCTGCACATCTCATATCTTCACAGCATAGACCATTGCCTTCAGATGACCCCAAAGATAAGTCTAAGGGGGTCAGATCGGGAGACCTTGGGGGCCATGCAACTGGCCCATGACAACCAATCCACTTTCCAGGAAACTGTTCATCTAGGAATTCTCGGACCTGACACCCATAATGTGGTGGTGCACCATCTTGCTGGAAAAACTCAGGTAATGTGCCAGCTTCAGTGCATAAAGAGGGAAACACCTCATCATGTAGCAATTTCGCTGGCCCCCAAGGTCTCCCGATCTGACCCCCTTAGACTTTTATCTTTGGGGTCATCTGAAGGCAATTGTCTATGCTGTGAAGATACGAGATGTGCAGCACCTGAAACTACGGATACTGGAAGCTTGTGCTAGCATTTCTCTTGCGGTGTTGCTATCAGTGTATGAAGAGTGGGAGAAGAGGGTTGCATTGACAATCCAACACAATGGGCAACACATTAACATATTGAACACATTTTATAAGTGACAGAAACTTGTAAATAACTCATGAAAGAATAAATTTATGTTAAAACCAAGCACACCATTGTTTTTCTTTTGAAATTCCCAATAGGTTTGATGTCACATGACCCTCTTCCTATTGAAAAAAACAAAAGTTGGATTCAAAATGGCCGACTTCAAAATGGCTGCCATGGTCACCACCCATCTTGAAAGTTTCCCCCCTCACATATACTAATGTGCCATAAACAGGAAGTTAATATCACCAACCATTCCCATTTTATTAAGGTGTTTCCATATAAATGGCCCACCCTGTATAATGTTAGGATGTGGGAGTGCTCATAGGAAACCCTGGGAGAACATACAAACTCCATGCCCTGGCAAGGATTTGAACTGGGGAGTGGGGACAGCAAGGTGAAAGTGCTATCCACTACATCACTGTACTGCCCATATAGTGAGATCTCCTGTTCACACACAAAAAAAGCTAGGAGGAGAAGTAGAGTTGGAATCTTCTAGTCCAATGTTTCTCAACATTATTTTGGTGTGTATTCCTAATAAAAGTCTGTGCTTGCCATATAGTCCCTCATACAGGGAAGATTATCTCAAGTACCCCATGACACATAAAGTTTTTAAAGGGAAACTAAGGTGAGTGTGTAACCCGATTTATCCGTTATCACTCGGCCCGACTGAGAGCAATCCACCAGACACTGACTCAGATGTGATTATCAAAGATTTATTTGTGACCTGACAGTGGTCACTGGTAACTTTCCTCAACCAGTAACACTTCAATAACAAAATACACTTCCCTTGCACATCATCGATCAAAATTATACAATCTTCTCTCCAGCTGGTGCTCCTGTAAAGGCTGCGGAATAAAAAGGTTAAGTTACACAAACTTTTAGACGAATGTTGAGCTACAACACGTCTTCTTGTACAATCATCAACCACTTTACAATACAACACCTTTAAATCACAGTACCATCACTAAGGTATAGGGGCTTGGGCAGAGACAGGTCTACTGAGCAATTCAGTTCCTATACAGTCTCAGTCCCTTGTAGCCAAGTCCAAGCTATATTGCTCAGCAAAACCTTAGGGGATCAGTGACTCTCTTCATTATGGTACCGAACAGTTTCCACAGTTCGTTGGTTGGCAATATGGCATCCAAAAGAATGTTTACTTTACTCAGAAGATCTCTCAGACTCTTACTCTTTATACTGTATTTCTCAACTCACTATACTCTTGAGCACCGCTTGTTTGGATAGGGCTTCCCAAAACAATAAACAAAATAAAGAAAGAATCAAATAATAAAAAAGGGTTAGAGAAATGAAAATAAATAAAACAAAAGCACAAAACTGACCAATGCACCCAGCTATACCACCAACATCTCACTCCTTTAAAGTGGTCTAACACCCAGCATTTCAACTTTGCTTTAAAAGATTGCTTACAGCTTATAAACTATTATGCCAGATTTTTTTTTTAGCAGAAATTCACTGAATGGATTAAACATGACATTTTAGTGCTGCATTTAGCTAGAAATCCTCCTCCGTGCTTGCTTGTTTAGTTACAAATGTATCTATCTACAATGTAACAAACAAACACTGCTTTGAGAGAACAAAGAGGGCTTCCCCGGCAGGCTTTTCAAAGGTCTATTTGTATTCCAAATAAAGATACATTTGTAACTAAAAGATAAGAACGGATGCGGATTCCTAGTTAAATCCAACACTAAAATGTCATGTTTAACCCATTCAGTGAATTTCTGCTTTAAAAAAAATCTGGCATAATAGTTTGTAAGCTGTAAGCAATCTTTTAAAGCAAAGTTGTAGTGCTGGGTGTTAAACCGCTTTAATATAACTCTTTTCTTATGCTGTTTGAACTTTATGCTGAATAAGCTCTAATTTTGTTATGTTGCAGAACTTGTAAACCTTACTTTGTTGACTCTTTATCTCTGTCAGATGTCACTCCACTTTTCACTGTAGTTCACTTTAGTAACACAAGATGCAGTGAAACTCCTCCTCCACTTCTCTTCTTTAATGCTGACAGGTTAACAGACTCAATTATCTCTCACTGACAGGTTTTCTTTATCTCCGTGGCTTTTATTATCTTTCTCTCTCTCAGGCCGTGCACTTGGATAACACAAATCACACTTTGGTTCACTTCTCATATCAGGCTTTTAGTGAACACTGCAGAACACATCAACTCATGAACTGATAAACTATGAACTGATGAATGGAAGCAGGTTGACAGGAACGATGTCTTTGAATCAGGATTACTGTGAATGGCTAACTGTGTCAGTTCTAAGGGGGCTTAATGGAGGCTGATCACTTTTCTGGTGACAGAAAGGCACTTGCACTTAATACACTCAGCTGCACATTATATTCTGGCTGGGCAGCACTATCTTGCATCAATAAACTGATTATCATCACAATGTCACTGTCTCTTTAAGGCTTTATCAAACAAGCAGATTTTAGTCAGACCACTTTCATCAGAATATGCCTCTTCAGTAGCTTAAGTTAACTGTCTCTACACTCAGCAAACCTCCACTGAACGCTGGCCCTTTTCTGAACACACACACTGTGGCTTGTAGCTGGCGCAAGGCCTATACTCATCTGGCCTGTCAGAGTCTCTCTCCTTCCGCGCTAGCTCAGATCTTGCCTGCAAACACTGTACTTGGCCTCTGGTAACTGTCTGGCTTTGTTACCGCTGCCCTCCTTTCTCTGCTGGTGGTCTCTGGGTTGCCGCCTGTCCCCTCCTTTCCTCATGGGGTGACTGCTGCGGACGTGCTCTCCCCAGCCTCCTCTCCCGCTCCCCATCGCCTCCTGACTCTCCTACTGACTGACTGGCGCGCTGAGGGAAACTAGCTAAAACCAGTTCCCTCTGGCTGTGTCTTGCGCGCTCTGCGCCTGCCCTGTGCTCTCTGACTGGCCGCGCGGAGCTTCCAGAAGGTTCTACTGCTTTATATACATGGTCGCCTTAGCAACCAGTCTATGCGGCCATCTCAACGCTTAGGCGTCTCTCTCCATGTGCCGTTTTAGTTCCACTATGCTAATTTCTGCCTTGGATGCCAAGTTTACTTTACACACACAGAAATACATTACACAGCATATTATCCTCTTTTAGAGGGTTACAAGTGTAATATGGAGGCTGCAGGTTCCCTGGCTGCCCCCCTGATTCTGTGTCTCTGAATACTTTTAGCTATTCACAGTACATATGAGGCAGTCCGTGCACAGCTTCCTTAATTCACGTTTATTTTAACATTGACTTTCGCCAGCAGACATAACAACATGAGACGCAGGTTCACAACATGTGTAAAGCGGAACGATCTGACCTGTATCGAAGACGGGTACGGGAGTGTGACCAGGGGATGAGAGGACGGCGTAACAGCCGTTTCGCGCCGGTGTGGCGCTTGTTCACGTGCGTATGTCCTAGGGCAATGGCGGCGTGTCCGGGCTTCCGTGATGTTGACAGGAGGCCCCACCCACCACGCTCGCCATTGGCCCATGGAACCAGGAAGTGATAGTGGTAGGGCTGAGGAGGAGGGGACTAGCCGTATTACACGGCATGAGTGACAGGGAGAGCTTCCTTCAAAATGACTCATACGTAGTGAAAGGGGGAGGGTCGCCTTGCCCGGCGAATACAATAACATAGTGCTTAGTGGGAGCATCAGTACGTCACAAGGGGAAAAAGATCCTCAGAGATTGGTAGCACACAGCGGTCCATGCGAACCCACCAGGAGCCAGGCGGGGGCACACTGGGCACGACAGTGCATGCAGGGAAGGATTTGTGCTCCAGGGGGGACAACCACCAGGGCAGTTCCATCTCCCCTCCGTGGTGTCCACTCCTCCCCCAGAGCAAAAAGTGGCATTGCCGTCAGTAATTGGGCGGCATTTCCTGTCCACAACCATCCACGCGAAATTGCACCTGCATACTTTTAGCTATAGACCCTGAACAAGCATGCTCAGGCGCTCTGACTCAGGACTGACTGGGTTAGCCACATGCTTGTTTCAGGGTTGTGACTACTGATGCCAGAAGATGAAAAGGTCTGCTATGCAACTGGTATAGTTTAAAAGGAAATTGATATAGACGCCTCCATATCACTCTCACCTCTGGTTTATAAATTATTTTCAAGCATTCACTATTGCTTTTAATTGGCTAACATACTAAACTGGTCTTGTTAATATAGGTTTTATCAATTTATATGACTTTAATTTTGCTGTAGGTAATTAACTACGTCAAGCCCAAATACCCCTTGAACACAATACCACATGTTCGGAACCTGGTGTCTAGTCAGGGTAGGGCTTTCTCCAGACTGTTACGGACTCTCCCCCTGCTAAGCAGAAGTCCCGCCTACTGCCTTCTTCCTAGCTTTTTAGGCAAGGGAATGACATAATTGTCAGTGTGGATTGATTGAGCACTGGTTTGCAGTAGCCAGAACAGTATACAGACATCCTAACAGGTGATCCATTTTCACTTATTGATGCACTCTGAAGGACAAACCGATAACTGTGCTTATGTGTATAGGTAGAGTTACTCTTTAGATTTAACAGGTAATTGCTCCTCTTTAACAATATTCTATATGTTTGTTTTACAGCCTTAATACAGCTTCTAGCAGCTGCAGAGTCTGGACGGGATCTTGTGTATTTCACCTTTGGAGACAAAGAGTTAATGCATGATGTTTATAAAATGTATAGCTTCCTCTTCAAAAAGAACAAAACAGTTGGTGAGTAACTTTTGTAACCTTTCAAAGTTTCATTTTCCAGTTAATGATGTTTCCTATTAGTATAGTCAAAAACCACCTTACAGTGGAACCCATCTTGGTTTGCGGGCATAATTTGTTCTGAAAACATGCTTGTAATCTACAACACTTATTTCGAAGCAAATTTCCTCATCAGTATTAATGGAATCTCAGATGATTCTTTCCACAATTCAAAGAAAGTTATAGAAACATATTTAATACAAAAAGCTGTATTATATAAAATTAAAAATGTAAACAAGACTTTCCATATAACAGAATCATTGCTATCTGTTGGCTCACTACAACCTTTTTTTGTGTTGCTTTAACAAGGAATGGCAGTTGCTTTAACCTACTTTTAAAGATTTCATAGAAATGTGACATTGTACAGTCAACAAAAATGCTGCATTTGTAAAGGGCTTTTTTCCTGTAGGACCCAAAGCACATAAGCTTGTATTAGATCAGTACATAGTGATGTGTACAGGGGGAAAAAGTTATGTGATCATAAATGCCAGATTAAAGAGGTGGCTTTTCTGTTTTGATTTAATCAAGTCCAGGGTTGGAGCTGTCTTGATTAAGTTTGGCAAGGCATTCCAAAGAGTAGGGGCAGCATGACAGAAAACTCAGGCTCCAAAGGTCTTTAGTTAAAGGCTGGGGGTTGTCAAGTTACTGGATCTTTTTGATCTGAGGTTGTTGGTGTGACGCAACAAATCCTTCAGGTATTCAGGGCCTAGGTCATTTAGGGATTTGAATGTTAGCATGCCAATTTTGAAAAGCATTCTCCATTTTATGGGTAGCCAGTATAGTGAGCAAAGAATTGGTGTTTGTGAGAAAACGCGGAAAAGCCGCCGCCAATACTCTAGGTGAGGCGGCTGATTCTGCGTTTGACACGGCAGCTGGGGCGTAGTCGGAGCGCGGAGAAACCGCCGCATGCTCTAACTACAGGGCAGCGGATTCCGCGTCCAATGCGGCTAGTTGCTCGCATAGGCCTGCTTCTCTCAGTAAGGCGGAATGCGGAGGAAACGCCGCACACCCAGACAGCGTGGCGGCAGATTCCGCATCTAATACAGCAGAAACATTACAACACATGACTGGTGTGGCTGGGACTGATAGTCCACACTGGTTTAGGAGGACGCGCGCGCGCAGAGAGGCAGGGCCTTTATGGCAGTCAGAGGAGGGTCAGCTGACCAGGCCGGTCAGCTGACAATTGCAGCAACTTCCATTGGTCCAGCACTTAGGGGAGGCGCTAGAGAGCGCTGGTGTATATATACTGGGTGCTGGTAATTTCTCTGGTGTCTCAGACCTTGTCAGTATCTGTGTGTATTAGTCAGTTTTCAAAGGTGTTGATGATCACGGAGCTCACACCTTAGCCTAGGAATTCTGTTACTATCTGTATTGTTATCTAGACCAGTTTCCAAGGTGTTGACGGCCATGGAACTCACACCTTAGTCTAGGATTTCTGTACCATCTGCATTATTTGTATTATCTAGTTTAGTTCCTGGAGTGTGAGAATCTTGGAGCTCACACTCAAGCTTAGGCATTGTTGATTATCTGTTATGACCTTCTGCATTCCTGACCATTCTCCTGATCTCTAATTTCGTACCTTGTCTTTCTGATTCTCTGTTGCCGACACCTGGCTAGTCTCTGGATTCTGTATCTGCCTACTGTCTCTGTACTTTATCTGTCCGTGTGTTTACGACCTGGCTTGTCCGACCTCGAGAACTATCTCCCCTGTTAGGAGATAGTTCACAGATCTGTCAGTGACACTCCACCACTGGTGTCACTCACGTTCTGTCCTTCCCACTGTCTCAGCCTGGCTCCGCCCCTTAGCGAGCAGCAGGCTTGTGGAAGGAAGCTAACCCTTTACAGTAGATCCTACTGTCTTGCTCCCATTTTCCGGGTGCTTTCCTCAAAGTATTACTGTTGCACCAAACACTTTCATCTCAGGTGTCCAGAGGTTAGTAGATATATCTGATTATCGGTGATACTGCAGATCATCAATAATCGGGTATATTCTGCATTCTCTGTGATACTGCAGATCACCGGTAATCAGACCCTCTCTGTGTTACACCGATCGTTACAGTGTTATGTGGCAATGGCAAGGTTGGCTTGTTAACAGTCTTGCAGCAGCATTCTGTTCTAGCTGTAGACGGTGTAGGTCTTTATTTGGAAGGCCTGCATAGAGGGCATTGCAATAGTCCATCTGTGATGTGATGAAGGCTTGCACTAGGGTGGGAAGATTCTCTGAAGGAATGAGGTGCTTCATTTTTGCAATCTCCCTTAGGTGAAAGAAGGAACGTTTCCCAACAGCTGAAATGTGATTCATGAAGTTTCATTCCCCATGAATCAGTAAACCCAAGCTGCATGCAGTATTGGAGCTAGTAAGGTCTGAGCTTCTTACCCTCAGTGGTGTTGGCTGTGTCTGTAGCTGCTTTGCTGCTGGGCACTAACCTCCGAAGACAAGAACCTCAGTTTTGTCAGCATATAGTTTAAGCCAGTTGTCGTTCATCCATTCCTGAAGCTCAGCTAAGCATGTGTTTATTTTTGTAATGGGGTCTGTCGTGTCAGGGTTGTATGACAAAAATAACTGGGCGTCATCAGCATAGCAGTGGTACATGCTTGTATATCAAGACGTTGCTTGCTTATCAAGTCAAATTTTCATTAAACATTTTTGCTTGTCTTGCAAATTGCTCCCAAACCAAGTTACTCTCAATCCAAGGTTTTACTGTACTAGTTTACGATTTTGTAATTTGTTTTATTTTATTTTTTGCAGGTGACGTTTATACAATGCTGATGGATTATTACAAGGAAGAGTGCAGAAACTCTAGTACAGCAAGACCAGAGACAAAACTTTATACCTTTATATTCAATTCTTTGTAGTCCCGGAGACTCCTGGCAACAATTTCCTGTCAGTGAAGCAAGATACTGCTTTTCAGCCACACATACCTGTTAAATCTACTGGTTGTATAAGGACTAGTATATCCAGTATATAAATATAGCCGTACATTTTAGTCCTTATGTGCATTACATGATGAGATACTTTTGAGCTTTGTTTCTATGGTTTGATTTTTAAGATGTACTATGCTTGACTTGGGGGAAAAAAACCTTTTTTTTCTTATATTTCAGAGTTCTTAATTATTTTATTAGTATTTACAATGATTATGAATGCATTGCTGTGCCATGCCAACCTTTGAATGTCACTAGTACTCTTGTGATTGTAGCTTTGTCACTGCTTCATCTTGTGGAATCTTGAAAGGGGGTCAAGATCTTACAAACTGATATGGGTAATTGTATTTCCCATAATGCTTAGCCATCGATTATCTAATTATTATAGCGAATGAAGCAAATCAAAAACAATTGCTGCCGGCTTTCTAAATTCCCTGTATACCATCTCGTTTGTAGATGGTATAGCAGAGCTTGTCTAAAATATACATGACTGACCCCTATAGTGCAAGAACTTATGACATTCGCCAGTATGCTAAACTGTAGTTGGTGTTGCACACTTTGCAGAGTTTTATATCAAACATAAAAGTACTGTGCAGAATACAACAGTTACAAGTTTGCCTTGGTGATAAATAAAACTTAAGAATTTGAAGAAACTTTGACTCTTTTTTGTCCTGTTTTTACTGAATGTTTGTCTTCAGACAATTATAAGTCGCATCAGCTGAACGCCTTTCTGTACTCTAGACCAGTGCTGTCAAACTGGCGGCCCACGGGCCGCATCCGGCCCGCCAGGCCTTCTGCTGCGGCCCCCCTGCTTTGGCACTGTTAGTTCCCAAGTCCCCAGAGCTGAGGGGACTTTTTTTTTTTTTAAATCTTTTTTTCCCCCATGTTTTCCCCCATACCTTGGCTGCTGTAATTTGAATTTACAGCCCCCCTCCCCGTGCTGCCACCGCCGCCTCACCTCAGAATAGATTGGCGGCGGGCAGGAGATAGGAACCAACCACACTGGCGCATGGCAGCCGCACGGGGGATTTTAAATGCTGGATGTGACAGATGATGTCACTTCCTGCATTTAAATTCAGCGCGCGGCTACCGTGCGCTGATCTGGCTGGTTGCTATCTCTTGTCAGCTGATCTGAGGTGAGGCGGCGGCAGCAGACGGGGGGAACGAAGGGAGGGGGGCTGTAACGATTCCATTGTAGCAGCCGATCTGAGGTGAGGCGACGGCAGCAGCTCGGGCAAACGAGGGGAGGGGGGCTGTAACGATTCCATTGTAGCAGCCGATCTGAGGTGAGGCGGCGGCAGCAGCTCGGGCGAACAAGGGGAGGGGTGCTGTAAATATATAGCAGCCGATCTGAGGTGAGGCGGCGGAAGCAGCACAGGGGAACTAGGGGAGGGGAGCGGAGGGGGGCTGTAAATATATAGCAGCCGATCTGAGGTGAGGCGGCGGAAGCAGCACAGGGGAACTAGGGGAGGGGAGCGGAGGGGGGCTGTAAATATATAGCAGCCGATCTGACGGCATTTTGTATCCTCAGTGTATTTTGTGGGCAAATCTGCAGCCGATCCTCAGTGCATTTTGTGGGCAAATCTGCAGCCAATCCTCAGTGTATTTTGTGGGCAAATCTGCAGCCAATCTCAGTGTATTTTGTGGGCAAATCTGCAGCCAATCCTTAGTGCATTTTGTGGGCAAATCTGCAGCCAATCAACAGTGCATTTTGTGGGCAAATCTGCAGCCAATCAACCAATCCTCAATGCATTTTGTGGGCAAATCTGCAGCCAATCTGAATGCGTTTTGTGGGTAAATCTGCAGCCAATCTGATTGCATTTTGTGGAGAAATCTGCTCCCAATCTGATTGCATTTTGTGGGGAAACTGCTGCTAGTTCCCCCACCCCCCCATTATAAAAAAAAGTCTGTAATTGAGATGCTATCTACATCAGGGGCACTTAGTAAGCAGCACAGTAGCGTTGTGGATAGCAATCTTGCCTTGCAGTGCTTTTTTCCTGGTACAAAACCCAGCCAGTTCAAGAAGTATGTTTCCCTATGTCTGTGTGGGTTTCCTCCAGGCATTCTGGTTTCTTCCCACATGCCAATAACATACACATAAGTTAATTGCCTTCCCCCGAAGATTGGCTCGACTACGATGGATGGATGGATGACTAGGATACGGATTGAATTGGGAGCACTTTTGAGAGACAGTTAGTGACTTGACTATGTACTCTGTAAAGTGTTATATATGCTAAATACCGCATTTTTTGAAGCATAAGACTCACTTTTTCTCCTGGGGCAGGGGGTCACTACGTCTTATGGTATGAATTTTGTCGGGTGTCTGCCCCCCCTGTCCTGAGTCTCCGTGTGTCCCCTTGTCTTCTGCCCGAGATCCCTCGTGTTCTCCATCTCCTCCCCGAGTCCCCCGTCCTTTGTCCCCTGTCCTCTGCTCTGTCCCCATGTGTGTCTCTATTAGCATCCAGTGGCATCCGTGGAGAGTGTGCAGGCTGTGGCTTACTGCATAACAGTGCCACAGTGCAGAGATAAGTAGCGGTAATCCTCCTTAGGAAAGCTGCTGAGGGTTCCTGTATGCAGCTGAAGTCTCTCTCCCTTCACTTCCGTATACAACACTAATGCGGAAGTGAACAGAGAGGGATGCGTGCACGGATCACCCAGCGGCTCTCCTAAGGAAGATTACCGCTACTCATCTCCGCACTGTGACACCTTTATCGGGTAAGCCACAGACTGCACACTCTACATGGATGCCGTTGGATGATAATAGAGAGACACATGGGACAGAGCAGAGGACAGGAGACAAAGGTTCGGGGACTCGGGCAGGAGACGGAGGACACACTGGGGCAGGGGACAAAGGACTGGACTCACGGTGACTCGGGCAGGAGACGGAGGACGCACGGGGACTCGGAACTGAGGGCAGAAGACGGGACACACCGGAATCGGGGCAGGAGACGGGAGGGACGCGGGGACTCAGGACAGGGGGCAGAGAACAGGAGACAAAGGATGGGACACACAGGAACTTGGGCACAAGACACACGGGGACTCGGGCAGAAGATAAGGGACACTCAGGACATGGGAGGATAGGAGACAGAGGGGGGCACATATGAGGACAAAAGATTAATACAAAAAGTACAAGGGGAACACAGGGACATAATTGTAGGGAGGGGGAGAGAGCGAGAGAGAAGATCCACAAAGAAGCCCTGCACCATGGATGCACCAGGTTTAGAATATTTTTTTTCCCCTGGTTTTTGTCCTCTAAACCTAGGTGCGTCTTGTGGTCCAGAGCGTCTTAAGGTCCGAAAAATACAGTGATGGTAAAATTAGGGGTACATACTGTAACAACATTACCAACAATGTTTTCGAATATATTTTGTCACCCTTGCAGAAGACTCATTTCATTGTAATAAGGTGAAGAAGCCATCTACGTGCTTATGTACAGGTAATTAATTTGCTCCAGCCAACAGTCAGGGCTGCTTCACACTGCAAGAGCTTTTTCTAAGCGCTAGTGATCTGAAAAGCTCTTGGTAATGTAATGCTACAAGTTTGTTCTCACTTGAGCAATGTGATTTTATTTAAATCACCCATAGCATTGTATTAGCAAAAGAGCTTTTCAAATTACTACCGCTAAAAAATGTTCTTGCATTGTGAACCAGGCCTCACTTACCCCAGTCAACAATCTTACTAATTACTTATACAAATGTTACTTACTAATTACCCATACAAGTGTCTGGCTAAAGTGTGTATTTTCTGTAAAATACACTGATTAGGTAAGGTTGATAAAGTTAATAAACAATACTTATCTTCAGCTAAGTACTTAGAAGTGAGAGTGATATGGAGCCTGCCATATTTATTTCCTTTATACAATGCAAATTGCCCGTCTGTCTGCTGATCCACTGCCTCTAACACTTTTAGCCTCAGACCCTGAAGAAGCATGCAGAACAGATGTTTGTCTGAAGTTTGACTAGATTTGCCTCATACTTGTTTCAGGTGTGCGATGCAGACACTACCGCAGCCAAAAAGATCATCAGCCAAGCAACTGGTATTGTTTAAAGAGAAATAAATATGGCAGCCTCCATATTCCTTTAATTTTAGCTGTCCTTTAACATCTGCAGAATGAGTAATTAGCAAAACTCTTCGGTGAAGCAAGTGAATTACCTATAATTATGAGTATCTAGGTATGTGCTTTAATACACTGTGGGAGGCGCCCTTTTGTTTCGAAGTATATCAATGCACGTCTAGCGATTAAAGGTAAGAGTGGAAAATCTTACCTGGTATGAAGACTCATACACATAGTAGTATTGATGATAAAATTCAGTTTATTAAGCACTAGGGACAACGCGTTTCGCGACCAAGTCGCTTCTTCAGGTCAATATCATAATAAAAAGCAAAGATGGCGCTCAGACTAAAACATCTTTTTCTTAAAATGATATTCAATCAACATAAAATCAAATACTTTTAAAAACTTTTAAAAATGTACAATTATAGAAGCTTGTTTTTCCACTAAAAATACACATAAAAATACAGAGGGTGCAATTCTGATCTGTAACTTATGAAATGATCAATCAACATGAGAAGCTGTGGATATGACAACTATATAGTGTTAGACAATTAACTTCCAATATATATACACGTAATTGGTACATTGGGTGCCGTTCTGATCAATAGTATATGAGTGTGTGACGTGACAATTTCATCAGGGAAACAATTGGAGCACATTTAAAGAATTACCCCAATCTAAACTCTACATGGGGTAGTTATACGCATTGTTGTTGCTGCCTAGTATATATGGTGTTGTAATTGATATGCAGTACATGGGGCCTCTATCGGTTTGGTACATATTTGGGTTTACAATGCAATGAGGGGAAAATTTACTGGGCTACAGATTCTGATGTGACAAAGAGCTCCGTTACTAGGTGTATTTGTTTGAATAGTGCGGACTGATGCTCCGTGAGGGGCGGTTTGGATATTGGTGTAGGTGTGTGGTGAATCCAGGAGCATTTATAGCGCCAATGCGTGGTGTATTGTTGGCTGCACCTGTGCACTGGGGAAGGGGTGTAGACATGCCAGACGGCAGCTTACCTATAATATAGCTGATGAGTAGCGTGGGCGCCATATGCGCGGACCGCTGCTGCACTGTTTAAATGTGCATTCGCCCTGACGGGTAAACCCCTAGGGCAGAGTCGCATGGAGAGGGAGTCCCGTGACGTGGGATCCGGATGGGTGATCGTCCCATCCGGGGGAGTGGTTCCGTAGCCATCTTGTATGAGGCTGAGGCGGGCGGCAGCCATGTTGGTAGAGCCAGTTCTGTTAGAGACGGCCATGTTGGTGGTGGCTATGGGGGAAGGTGGAGGCCATATTAGCTGAGGCAAGCGGCGGCCATAATAGTAAAGCATGTTCCAATGAGAGAGGCCATGTTGGAGGTGGGCGTGGTGGCAGCCGGCGGCCATGTTAGATGTGGATGAGATGTGAAGGTCTCAATCATTGGGTGGAAAAGATCAGAGGCCACATTTAAGGGGGACTCGCCTGTGAGAATCTGAGAGATATATATCTATATAGGGCTATATGAAAAATGTTGAATATTCAATAAATATGTAAGATAGTGTGTTTGTTATAATGTAATCTGCTTATAAGTGTGGTCTGATGAACTAAGGAGAAATGGATTGATTGAATTCACACCCATTTTAGCTGGGTTGTTTTATGCCAATGGAGGATAGTATCTCGAGGGGTGGTTGAAGAATGTGGCTGCCAGGGGCTCTGATCGCAGATGATATTTCTAGGCTGCGAGATGCAGATATTTGATTGTCAACCGTAGAATTTGGCGGCCACAACCTTGGTCCATGTGGAAGAAAGGTGGACAGATATATCCACCATACCACGGGGTAAAAGATGGGGGTTGGGGGATATCTAGGGACTGTGGGGGACTAGGGTGGTCATGTGGGTGGACCTAATGGATTGAAACATCCAAGGGTCACTAGGGACTGGGGGGGAACTAAGGTGGTCTTGTGGGTGGACCTGGTGGATTGAATAATCCGAGTGGTGTATCTCCTCCGTATGTACTATCTTTCTATGTGTAGAATGATGGAGGAGGAGTATACAAGAAGAAAACCCAATTATGATGGGGGGCGATGAGGGTGAGGCGGACTATAAAGATGAGGAGATGAACAAACTAGTTATATTTATACCATGCAACTTCATAGACTGATAGCATAATACAAACAGACCAAAAATGGTCCAATTTAGCTTGCCTGGTGCTAGTGGGAGTCCAACTATGCTTGAATCAATTGTCTCAATTACAGTTCTAGCTTACAGGTTATGCTCTAGACAGATGTTTAGTCCTTCAGGGTGTAAAATTCTCAATTTAAACACCCAGAACATTTCCCTCGATGGTATGTGCTTTGCTCTCTGAAAGGAATAAAAGATTTTCCAGAACAGAAAAAATGGTGTCCAGTTGAATCCAACTTTTTTTTTTACTTAAACCGAGAAAGTCTGCTCCACATCAAAGTAGATGGTCTTTTCAATCCTTTTTGCGAAACCTGCAAGAAGACAGACTGAAGATGGTGCATTATCCTGGTAAATGGTACCACCACCTAGAACACCGTAACCCAAAGTGTCAGCACGGCATCTGTGTTTAGTGAGGGTGGAATTGCACTGACAAGTGTACAGGGAGGGCCATTTATATGGATACACCTTAATAAAATGGGAATGGTTGGTGATATTAACTTCCTGTTTGTGGCACATTAGTATATGTGAGGGGGGAAACTTTTCAAGATGGGTGGCAACCATGGTGGCCATTTTGAAGTCAGCCATTTTGAATCCAACTTTTTTTTTTTATAGGAAACTTATTGGGAATTTCACAAGAAAAACAATGGTGTGCTTGGTTTTAACGTAACTTTATTCTTTCATGAGTTATTTACAAGTTTCTGGCCACTTATAAAATGTGTTCAATGTGCTGCCCATTGTGCTGGATTGTCAATGCAACCCTCTTCTCCAACTCTTCACTCACTGATGGCAACACCGCAGGAGAAATGCTAGCACAGGCTTCCAGTATCCATAGTTTCAGGTGCTGCACATCTCGTATCTTCACAGCATAGACAATTGCCTTCAGATGACCCCAAAGATAAAAGTCTAAGGGGGTCAGAGCGGGAGACCTTGGGGGCCATTCAACTGGCCCACGATGACCAATCCACTTTCCAGGAAACTGTTCATCTAGGAATTCTCGGACCTGACACCCATAATGTGGTGGTGCACCATCTTGCTGGAAAAACTCAGGGAACGTGCCAGCTTCAGTGCATAAAGAGGGAAACACATCATGTAGCAATTTTGCATATCCAGTGGCCTTGAGGTTTCCATTGATGAAGAATGGCCCCACTATCTTTGTACCCTATATACCATACCATCAATTTTTTTGTTCCGACAGTCTTGGAGGGATCTATCCAATGTGGGTTAGTGTCAGACCAATTGTGGTGGTTTTGTTTGTTAACTTCACCATTCACATAAAAGTTTGCCTCATCACTGAACAAAATCTTCTGCGTACACTAAGGGTCGAGTTCCAATTTTTGTTTTGCCCATTCTGCAAATTCAGTGCACCAATCTGGGTCATCCTCGTTGAGATACTGCAGTAGCTGGAGTTTGTAAGGGTGCCATTTGTGATTAGCTAATATCCGCCAAAGGGATGTTCGACTAATGCCACTCTCCCGTAACATACGGCGAGTGCTACGCTGTGGGCTCTTGCTGAAAGAAGCTAGGACAGCCACTGATGTTTCTTCATTAGTGACAGATTTCATGTGTCCACATTTTGGCAATTCCAACACTGAACCAGCTTCACGAAACTTAGCAAGCAGTTTGCTAACTGTAGCATGGGAGATGGGTGGTCTCGTAGGGTGTCTTGCATTGAAATCTGCTGCAATAACCCGGTTACTGCGTTCACCAGACATCAACACAATTCCTATCCGCTCCTCACGTGTTAATCTTGGCGACATGTCAATGGCTGTAAACAAAGAGAAACAAACTTTGTTTGTAAATAACTCATGAAAGAATAAAGTTACATTAAAACCAAGCACACCACTGTTTTTCTTGTGAAATTCCCAATACGTTTTCCTATTGAAAAAACAAAAGTTGGATTAAAAATGGCCGACTTAAAAATGGCTGCCATGGTCACAACCCATCTTGAAAAGTCTCCCCACTCACATATACTAATGTGCCACAAACAGGAAGTTAATATCACCAACCATTCCCATTTTATTAAGGTGTATCCATATAAATGGCCCACCCTGTAGATTGTTTTACAACTTTGTATGAGGATGCATGGTCATCAGGTTTGGGCTCCTGCAGCGTCCTGCAATCTGCCTATCGTCTGATTCCTCCCTGCACTCTCTCATCCTCTAATACTATTAGCCATAGCCCCTGAACAAGCATGCAGCAGATCAGGTGTTTCAGACTTTAAAGTCAGATTTGACAAGACTAGCTGCATGCTTGTTTCTGGTGTTATTCAGATACTACTGCAGAGAAATAGACCAGCAGGGAAGCCAGGCAACTGGTATTGATTAAAAGGAAATAAATATGGCAGCCTCCGTATACCTCTTACTTCAGTTCCCCTTTAACAGCCACACTCTGGTTATCTCCGCCCTGCGCATTTTGTCAACATCTTCACACTCGTTAGGGGATCCTGAATAGTCTGTTGGTGATGATGAAATGCCTATACAGAACACATCCATTCTTTGACCTGTGGAATTATTGATGGTAATAAACATTGGAGTGATGTTATCTCCATTCATTCAAATTTTACTACCAATCTGCAGCATTTTATAATTTGTTTTCAAGACTTTTCTTCTTCCTTGTGTAATTATCAGTCCTATGTAGATTTCTATGAAAACAGGCTAAGGTAAACTTTGCAGCCTCCTTAGATTGACTGAAGTAGACTAGGAAAAAGGAGAGTGCACCACCCCCTATTAAATCACTGAACCACTCACAATCAAAGACTTATGCTACGTACACACATGCGACAACGATCGTTCGTTGAGGACGACGAACGAACTTTTAATTGACGAAAGAACGACCGAAGTAAAGTTAGTTGTAAAAAGTGTGTAACGATCACATCTTTAGAACGAACGTTACACCACGTAAAAGCACTTAATACGCCTGCGCATAAAATTGTAAAGTTCCTTGGAGAAAAAGTGAAATACGCATGTCCAGCCTGGTACGAACGATCGTTTCCAACGATGTACCACTTTTGCTAACGATCGTCGGTGGTAAAAATCCGCCAAGACAGAACTTTGTTTTGTAGCGATTTGCCTCGTTCGTCGTTTGCCTTAATAGTCGTTGGTTCGTTTTTTGTAACGATCGTCGTTGGTAAAGATCGGGGAACGATCGTTACAAACGACTATAGTCGCATGTGTGTACGCACCTTAAAGGTAGCCATACATCTAGCGATTTTGATTCAATCAACAAAGCGATCAACTTTATTGGGGAATCAACCTCTGTATAGTTGATTGAAAGTTGATAGACTAGTGACACACACACTACAAGCGATTCCTATGCGATTCACCTTCAATAATCGATCTGACCAATCTTGTGTCTCCATGCTCTGAATGCTAAAAATGATCGAATGATATGTGAACAGTAGCAGTTTCCTGTGTGATCGACCGATATCTTGCATCCTGCTCGATCGAGTAAGCTGGTCGATTCGACATATCAGCTACTTTTCATGGATTGGGAATTCTGGAACACACTCGATTCTCTCTCGATTTGATAAAATAATCGAATGGTCGATCATACTGCAAAATTGCTAGATGTATGGGCACCTTAAGAGTAACCAAACCAAAAACTGTACAAATGCTTGCCCACTTAAAGATGTACAGGCGCTATATCCGTGTTCAGTACAAAAGCTCTATAAAGTCACAGACTGCAAAATGCAGTGGTACATAAACTCCCTCAGAACCCACTCCAGCTATCACACCCTACTTAAAACATGCTCCCAAAAGCTATAAAGAGCAAGAACTCCAAACAATAACTACTGAGACTGAAGCCCAGGGCCAGTGCCGCACACACACCATCAGCCACCACCAAAACGGCCCAAGGCTACAAAGGTGAAGCTTGCTTAGTTCTAATACTGTTCCCATTACATGAACTAGGACTACTTCGGAGTCTCGGCTGAGATACATGAAGGTTGGAAGTTAAAAGTACACTTTAAAATATATGGTTGCTTGCTTCTACCTTTTACCTCTAACTTTTTGCCACCAAGAGAATGAGGGTTCCTTTCCTAACCCAGAGCATATCTTCTTACCATGCCCACTGCCTTCCTATGCTTAAAGAGGATAACCCTTATGCTGGGGATACATGGTACATTTCTGTACCGTGTATCTAGCCGCTGATGCTCCCACCTGATAATTTCCGACAGGTCCGATGACCCGCCGGATCGATACCCCGATTGATCCCCGCGGGCGGACAATAGCGGGGAGTCGAGTGGAAGATAAGGAACCACCCACGGGGACGAGCGGGAATCGATTCTGGCGGCTAATCGAACCGCCGGGTCGACCCATGTATGCCCAGCATTAGTGGCTAGCCCTGCAGCTAAAATTATATCTCCTCATTGTGCAATAAAATATTTAACCCTTCAGTTAAACCCTTAAAGAGGAACTCCAGTGAAAATAATGTAATAAAAAAAGTGCTTCATTTTTACAATAATTATGTATAAATGATTTAGTCAGTGTTTGCTCACTGTAAAATCTTTCCTCTCCCAGATTCACATTCTGACATTTATTACATGGTGACATTTTTACTGTGGGCAGGTTATGTAGCTGTTGCTAGCTGTTTTGGCCGTTAGAGACAGCTGTAAACAGCTATTTCCTGTCTGTGAACATTGTTACATTGTGGCAGTTTGCCAGAAGTACCGCGGTCCTCAGAGCTTCTTGTGGGAGGGGTTTCACCATAATATCAGTCATACAGCGCCCCCTGATGGTCTGTTTGTGAAATGCAATAGATTTCTCATGTAAAAGGGGGTATCAGCTACTGATTGGGATAAAGTTAAATTCTTGGTTGGAGTTCCTCTTTAAGTAACATTATCCCCAGTGTGTTTATAAAATCCATGTGAATCTCCTATTACTCTTTCCTGCTTCTAATAAGAAAGTTTCTTACTTCTCTTTTATTTTTTTCCTTTTAAAATGTCTCCTCGCCTCTCTCCCCCTCCCCCCTTCCCACAAGCAAAGTGCAGCAGAGCTCACCTATTAGACAGGCGCTTCAAATCTGGATACCCGTCTCCTCCTCAGTCCTTCCTGCTTTCCTGGGTCACGCAGCGCATGTGAGCTGCGAGCACAATGGCTCTTGCTGGGAAGATGGCTAGAAGCTGGTGGAGGGTTGCAGGCGCTGTCCTACTAAGCTCTGCAGCCAATCAGAGCTGATGCTGTGGATGACCTGGGACCATGCGGCCTCCGTCTCTGTCTCCGGCTCTCTATGCTGGGGAGAAAGCAAGAAGCTGGTGAAGGGTTTCAGGGCATTGTTCAAGGACAACGCCCACTGATGCCTGATAGGTCCCTGCTGCTCAGGGAGAGCATTAATTGGCTGCAATAATGGAGCCTGGTCCCACTGGGGAGACCATCAGGCCCAATCTCTGTGAAGGATTCTCCTCTGCCTTGCCCCCCCTCCCCCCTCGGCGGCATGGTCCCAGGGCATCTACCGCATCAGCTCTGATTGCCTTCAGAGCTTAGCGGGACAGCGCCTGCAACCCTTCACCAGCTTCTCGCTTTCTCCCCAGCATAGAGAGCCATCACCGCAGATGGAGGCTGTGTGGTCCCAGGGCATCCACCACATTACCTCTGTTGGCTGAAGAGCTTAGTGGGACAGCCAGGCAAGAGGAAGGTTGGTGGCTGGCGGCAGGGGAATGGGTGTGGAAACAGCAAGCGTCCATGATCAGGGGACAAACATGACAATAAGGGGACAAAGGGGTTACGGGGGGGGGGTAAAGGAGAGCAGACAAGGCCAAAACAGGGACGAAGGAGGTCACAAGGGGGGCAATAAGGGGACAAAGGAGATCACAAGGGGGAGCAAAGGAGGACTGAGGAAGACACGGGGGGGGGGGGGTAAAGGAGAACAGCAGCGGTCACAAGGGGAACAAAGGAGGACTTAAGAGGAAAAGCAGGACACAAGGGTGACAGAGAAGGTTGCAAAAGGAGAAAAGGAGGACACAATATGTACAAGAAAAGTACAAGGGGGACTTAATAATTGGGGGAAGAAGATCCCTGCACCATTCACCCACCAGGTTTAGTATTTTTTATTTTATTTTTTTCAGATCTTTGTCCTCTAAACCTAGGTGCATCTTATGGTCCTAAAAATATAGTTTATGGGGCTGCTTACCTAGCATCAAAAGACTATATGTCCCGACATACATTGCAGTGTCCAGGAAGGAGCAACACCACCGCGGGCACCACAAAATACTGCAGCTCCAGGCCTCACTGGAGAAGGTGGTGGATTACATAAAAATGGGGGGGGGGGGGGGGGATAGGAAGCAAATGTAAGTAATGTTAGGTTAATTTTATATATTTTGTAAAATAGGTGCTTAGTTCCTTTTACGTTTTCTGTGGACTGCAGGAAGATTTGCCCTCTAGCCAGCTTGTTGAAGGCTGCTAAGACCCAGGTGTTGGATATTCCTCATGGCAATCTGACAAGCAGATCACAATTTTCTAACTGAATATCCCATATGTTGCTCACTAATTGTTTGGCTTCATGGTTTACAACAGATCTTTGATCCTGTAGGACATTTCATCCCTGACCAGATTATTTGGCATCAACTGCTGCGTATGAATAAATAATTGCTGTTTCAGAGCTTAGCAGACATGAGTCTTTAAAGTAAGCTGGCCTCCAGTGGTGTCAGACTCTGGAGATCACAGCAGGAGGTCCTTTACTGGTGCTGTATGAGGCCACCAGGCAATGTGATGTCTTTTCCTAATTTGACCTTTATTTCTGCAGCAAAATAATGAAAAAGTGCACCAGTGAATAATAGTTTGTGATCATTTCTTTTTCATGAATATCATTTCTGCCTTTATGTAGTTTATTTAAACAAAGTTGCTCTATTTGTAGTAATTCTATCAAATGTTAACTAGTGTATAATTGTATTTTTATTATCATATAAATAAACGCATATAGGTTCTACTAACTATGTTTAATTAGAAAAGAAATAAAAGCACAGTAACTGAACACCTACAGATAACCTTTTGAGACCCCATTCACAGTGGGGTGTTGCAGTGCATATTTACAGCTGCATCTTAAAGCAGAAAGTCACACTGCATTAGTAAATCTATGCACGATGTTCAGAGTGCATCCGGTGCAATGCGATCCGACAAACTACAATATCTCAATGCAGTGTGTTTGTAATTAAGTGTACCCGAGCCAAAGCTTGGGGCAGGGATCGATGCGTGCAGCGTTTTCCGTCGTGTATTGAGGATATGGCCTTGGATCATATCCAAGGATACTGTCGTGGGAGTAACAAAAGGTAAGTATTTATGGTTAATTAAGATTAATAAATGTTTTCTCGTGGTTGCATTTTTATTTCATTTTAACTTTTTTCTTTAAATGGGTAAGGGATCCGGGCTCTGCATTCTGGCTATCTCAGCCTGCATCGGTCACAAGGGGTTAATTTTTTAAAGAATGTAGTAACCTTTTGATTGGCCAAATCATAGCTACATTTGCCAGAGGTCCTTATACAGCAATATTGCGGCTGTACAGCGATCCCTGGCCAAAGCGTTGCAAGTTCCACTGGGGTTTCCAGGTGGTCATTACACACTGCATACTGAACACCTGGAAATCGTGGCATGACATTTATTGCTCTTTCTTTTGATATATGTAAATTTACACTTTTGATAGGTTGATTTATTATATATTACTATAAATTATCTATTACTGCCATTTAAAGGACTGAAGTGAGAAGAATATGGAGGCTGCCATATTTATTTCCTTTTAGACAATACCTGTTGCCTGGCAGCCCTGCTGATCTATTTGGCTGCAGTAGTGTCTGAATAACACCAGAAACAAGCATGCAGCTAATCTTGTCAGATTTGACAATAATGTCAGAAACACCTAATCAGCATATGCTTGTTTAGGTCAATCACTACAGTACACAGAGCTTGGGGAGGGGGAGGGGTAGAGAGGCTGGGGGTAAAGCATCACAGTACACAAGACTCTGCTGAACACTGAAAAGGGAGTTGTACAACACTTTGTATGATTCCTTATCAGTGGCTGTGCAGATGCCATCATTAGAACAATTGTGCAGAGAGCAGAAAGTTTTTTTCTCTCCGTGCCCTTAGTTGTCAGTCTCTCAGGACTTCTACCCCCATGGGCAGGGGTGCCTCTAGCCATCTTGTCACTCCAGGCGAGAAAACCTGTGGCGCCCCCCCCCCCTGTAATGCAGCAGCATTTCACCAGAAAAATAATCATAGTATGTTGCCGTTTCACTAGAAAATAATTGTAATGCGTCAGCGTTTCACCACAGTCAGTAACATGACTGTACTCTAAAGTGCTGCAGAAGATTTCAGGGCTATATAAATACATAATATTAATATGGAAGGACATTAGACTATGACTATGGTAGGGATTAGATTGTGAGCTCCTCTGAGGACAGTCAGTGACATGACTATGTATTCTGTAAAGTGCTGCAGAAGATTTCAGGGCTATATAAATACATAATAATAATATGGTAGGACATTAGACTATGACTATGATAGGATTAGAGTGTGAGCTCCTCTGAGGACAGTCAGTGACATGACTATGTACTCTGTAATGTGCTGCAGATGATGTCAGTGCTATATACATACAGAATAATAATATGGTAGGACATTAGACTATGACTATGATAGGATTAGAGTGTGAGCTCCTCTGAGGACAGTCGGTGACATGACTATGTACTCTGTAAAGTGCTGCAGAAGATGTCAGTGCTATATAAATACATAATAATAATATGGTAGGACATTAGACTATAACTATGGTAGGATTAGAGTGTGAGCTCCTCTGAGGACAGTCAGTGACATGACTATGTGCTCTGTAACTATGTAAAGACAGATAACATGACATGACAACAACATTATGAAATAAATGCATTATAATCTTTGAGAGCCTGAGCTGAAGCTCGGGTTCACAAAGAGATACTTAGCCAAAGAGAGGGAAGCCTCAGGATCTTATTGAGCTTTTGAGGCTTCATTCAGCGCCGTCTGCTCTCCCACTACCAAGTGCAGACTCCCTACACAATGCTATACATGTGCGGCTCCAGTTTGCTGCACATGCGCAGTGGCTGCGCTGATGCCAGAAGAGGAGAGGAACTGCACATGGCAAGGGTGGACCGCAGAACTCTGAGGGAAGCCTCAATAGAATCCTGAGGCTTCCCTCTCTTTAGCGAAGTATCTTTTGAACCCAGCTTCAGTTTATGTACACTAATACAGGGCAATAAACAAGTTATTTAAAGGAATACTTAAGTCTGATAAAAAAAAAGACTTTTACTCACCCAATGCTCCCCTCAGCCCCCTGCAGCTGAACAGTGCCCTCGCCATGTTCCTTCCGATGCGCCTGGTCTCGCCGGCAGCCATTTCCGGTTTGGCCGTCACCGGCCGACAGGCTGGGAACGCGGCTGCCCGCAATAGCGCTCTCTATAATGCTATTGCGGCCGGGGACGTGGCTAATCAGCCGCGTTCCCAGCCTGTCGGCCGGTGACGGCCAAACCGGAAATGGCTGCCGGCGAGACCAGGCGCATCGGAGGGACACGGCGAGAGCACCGTTCAGCTGCAGGGGGCTGAGGGGAGCCCAGGGTGAGTAAAAGTCTTTTTTTTTTTTTTATCAGATTTAAGTATTCCTTTAATGAGATAAAGGAAAGTGAGAAAAATAAGTGGAAGACACAGCAGACTAGGAGAGAAGGCATGGAGATAGAGGGACAGTAGGAGATGGCAGAGAAAGATGCAGGGAAGTGGGAGAGTGTGATAAAAGAGGTGAGGTACAGGAAACATAGATTGGGGGAGGAGCAATACATAGGTAGGAGGGAGAGATGCCAGAAAATGGAGAGTCAGAGTGAGTGTGGGAGAGACAGATGTGTCTCACCACAGGTGGTCCTGTTTCACAGGGTCAGATTGAAGCACTGGGAGGGGGTACATAAGGAGGGAAGGGGATGGAATATATGGAGCCAGAGACAAGCAGGACCATCACAGGAAATTCAGACACAGGATCGTTTCAGCCAGCCATGATTACAGTTTATGTAAACTGTGCATGTACCTTCTAAGGTGCTTCCCTGCTCCTGTCCCTATGGCTGCCATCGTTGTCACTAGGATGCAGAGGATTGCTGGCAAGATGGAGCACACAGCAAGACACAGCTGATCTCTCCTACTTCCTGACATCATGCTCCCCGTGGTGCAGCTGTGTCCCACAGGCAGCCCTGTGATGGCATCCGTGCATGTTGTCATTAGTGTTGTCCGGATCATGAACGATTCGGATCTTTGATCCGAATCTATTTTATGAGTCGATCATCCGAATCATCAAAATGAACGATTCGGATCGCAAAAGGGGCGGGGCCAGTAGCGACACGCCCCCTCTCAGCGGGCAGCGGGGTCCTGGAAGCAGGGATCGCTGAGTTGGAGGGGAGGCAGCCTTGCAGGGAGACAGGTAGATGAGAGAGAGGGGACATGGGTGCCACTGCCAGATATGTGTAGAGCACACATACTGGCTATAACGTGCTGCCCATTACAGGCTGTCTGTTCCGTAGTGCTGCACAGTGATCACATGGGAAGCTTTTGGCTCAGCACAGCTCAGTAACTTTGCAGACAGTGTGATTGAAAGGCAATATAATCCTCCTGCACTCAGCACTAAACAGCTGCACTTATCTTCTGGGAATGCTTTCTTTCACTGTGCGACCTTTTCTTTCAAAGTGTACAGATGAACATATAGGTGAAATATATGTAAAGCATATGACTTCAGCATGTGGGTATTACGTGCAAACATTTCTGCTCTCTGCTCGTCCCTCCTCCCTTCTCTGTCCACTCCCTGCCCTCTGTCCATCTTCTCCCCTTCTCTGTGTGTCCACTCCCCTCCACTTCTCCTGTCCACAGACCTGTCCTGCTGTTCATTTCACCCCCAAATGCTTCCGGTAGTAAAATGATCCGAGATTCGGATCAAAGATCCGGATCTCTTCAATGATCCGATTCGAATCATCCGGATCATTGAAAAGATCCGAACTTCCCATCTCTAGTTGTCATTGATGCCTGAAACTTTGAAACTCCCCGGGAATGAGAGGGGGCGGGCACACAATCAGCCATAGAGCAGGAAGCTCTCTGATGCTCTCTGTGTGCCACATCCTTCCCCCTGGGCGGAGCAACGGCACTCTCTTGTGCTATGTGGATCAGCTCCGTTCCTGGCTGCCCTCCTATGATGCGGGGCGGGGCGGGGGTTAGCTTCTCCATGCAGCCAGGCTGGTTGTCTCTTTCTCCCCCTTGTTTGCCGGTGTTCCGACGTGATAACCTACACGTCGAATTTGCCTACATCCACTGTCAAACGTATACCAGGAGGATTAGGGTTAGGGTTGGACCGGCGCTTAGTTAATTATGCGGCAAGAAGAAGAGCAGCCGGCAGATGATACCGCTGAGCTCCCGCGGTTTAACCACTTGAGGACCCACCCTTTACCCCCCTTAAGGACCAGCGCTGTTTTAGCGGATCTGTGCTGGGTGGGCTCTGCAGCCCCCAGCACAGATCAGGGTGCAGGCAGAGCGATCAGATCGCCCCCCCTTTTTCCCCACTAGGGGGATGATGTGCTGGGGGGGTCTGATCGCTCCTGCCTGCCGGGTGTTGCGGGGGGGCACCTCAAAGCCCCCCTCCGCGGCGAAATCCCCCCTCTCCCTCTCCTACCTGGCCCCACCTGGTGAACCGGGCTGCACAGGACGCTATCCGTCCTGTGCAGCCAGTGACAGGCTGTCCCCTGTCACATGGCGGCGATCCCCGGCCGCTGATTGGCCGGGGATCGCCGATCTGCCTTACGGCGCAGCTGCGCAGCAGCGCCGTACAATGTAAACAAAGCGGATTATTTCCGCTTGTGTTTACATTTAGCCTGATTAATCAGCCTGCAGCTGGCGACGCAATACTGCGTCGCTGGTCCTGCAGCTGCCACTTTGCCGACGCACGGTATAAGCGTGCGGTCGGCAAGTGGTTAAAGGGGCCATGCCAAGGGAGCATAAATGACAGAAAAGTGCGCCTTTGAACTGGATGGCGCTCTAGGCAGATTGCTGTAGTGCCAGTGCCCAAAGGCGGCCCTGCCCATGGGCCCCCCTGCGGCTGCATCCCTTGCAGAGTCTATTGTTACACCCCTGGTATAATGAATTGTATGTGTAGTACAGCTAAGAAATAGAACATTAGTAGCAAAGGAAAGAGTCTCATATTGTTTCCAGTACAGGAAAAGATTTAAAAAAAAACTTCAGTTGTTATCTATGAAAAAGAACTTTTCTGAGCTCTCCGACCCAACTTGGGTCAGAGACGGTCCTATTTTCTGAAGCACTTATACATCAAAGAAATAGCGAAACACAGCTTCTGATAAGGCTTTACTGCAGGGGAGTTTAAAGGGTCATTAGCTCTGCTTTGTTTCATAGTTTAAAATACAGAGTGTAGTTTGTAATTGCAAATATGACAGAATGATGCAATGATATATTAAAAAAAAAAAAGCTATAGAACTAAAATTAAAAATATGAGACTTTTCTTTGCTATTAATGTTCTAATAATTATCTGTACTACACATACAATTCATTATATCATAAGTTTTTTTCTTCACTTCAGTGTCACTTTAAATTAGAAAATGGCTTCTGTAGCTATACCTTTTGTAATATAATATCTTTGATGAAAGAAGAAGTTTATTTTCCGTACATTTTACATAAATGCCAATAATTGGATGAACAGAAAGCAGATTTGTCTGTATAAGGCCCCATTCACACTTAAAAGCGCAAATGCGGGAGTGATTTTTCCGCGATTAAAAGCGGAAAAATCACTGTACAATGCGGCAATTTTTCCATGATCGCGTTTAGCGCTTCTATAGCACTGAAACGCGATTGCCGGGAAATCGCCTGAAAATGGTGCAGGCTACGCGTTTGCGTTTGGCGATTAAGAACAGGCCCATAGGGTTTTATAGCACTAGCACTTTAAAAAGCGCTAGCTCTTGTGCGTTTTCCCGAAATCGCCAGCAAAACGCTGTGTGAATGGGGCCTCACTGTTGCCTTCCTAAAAAAAAAAAAAAAAACATATTTTGTGATCATGATTATTATGAGCTATGAAAATCATCTGGCAGTGATAGGGTTACACCTCAGCCCCATGTGCAGCATAGTCCATTAATCATACAGGGACACAGCCCAATTTAAGACTGTGGCAGAGTAATTCCATTACTAAACTACATGTCCAGCTATCTGGTCATCTCCCAATTGATTTCTTGTACCCACATTCAGTAGCAGTGCATTGTAATGATATTTAAAAGAGTTGCTTCTAAGCAGTCTTAAAGGATGGACCTCTGCACCATTTGTTTGGTTTTTTGACAGGCTTTTCATTTGCAACGCACTTTGGCTATTCATGATGCATTTCCACATTTAATCAACTCACAGATATAGTTCAAGGCCCTGCTTAACATTCCTGCTATCCAGATATTGCAACATTTAGCAAAACCTTTTCCAATCAATGTGACCCTGATGCAAAAAAAGGTCCCTGTTTTGCAATAAGTCATTTCGCTCCAATAGCTGATGTCATTAAACAACAACTGCTTGTAAATTCTCATCAGCCCTTCAACAAGGATTATTGAGTGCAAATCATTATTATTATTTTCTTTATTAAAACAGATGGAAATATTATTCATGAATGCAAATGACTGTTATTAGTGAACCATCATGATAAAATTCATATTCACTATCACGCTAGATACTATGTGATACAATACTGTAACGATCGGTGTAACACAGAGAGGGTCTGATTACCGGTGATCTGCAGTATCACCGAGAATGCAGAATATACCCAATTATTGATGATCTGCAGTATCAACGATAATCAGATATATCTACTAACCTCTGGTCACCTGAGATATGAGTGTGCTTGGTGCAACAGTAATATTTTTAGTATTGCACCTTAGTAGAAGGTACAGAAGCAGTAGGAGTACTGCACAGAAGTATGTTCCTTCTGTTTGCCTAGACTCTCCCGGGGGAGGAGCTAGGCTGAAAGTAGGAAGGACAGAGTGTGAGTGACACCAGTGAGAGGGTGTCACTAACAGGTCTGGGAACCGCCTCTAACAGTAAGGTCGGTCCTCGAGGTCAGACAAGCCAAGTCGTACCACACAGACAGATACAGTACAGATTCAGAAGGCAGAGGCGCCGTCTAGTTAACAGGCAGGGTTCGGCAACAGGGTATCAGATATATCGGGGGAACAGAATCAGGAGGCAAATGCAGAGTCTAAGAGCGAGCCGAGGTTCGGCAACAGAATATCAGAAATATCAAGGTACAAGATCAGAGTTCACAGGAGTAGTCAGGCAAGCAGAAAGTCATAACAGATAATACAGTATAAATTTCCTAACGCTAAGGTGTGAAATCCGTGGCCGTCAACACCTTTGAAAACTATGCTAGAACACAGATACAGACAGGTCTGAGTGCTACCACGAAGTGTTCGCAACGCCAGACAACGGGCAAGTGAACAGCCCGCAGTATATACACAAAGCAATCTCCAGCACCTCCCTAAGTGCTGGACCAATGAGCAGGGGCAGATTTGTCAGCTGACCGGCCTGGTCAGCTGACCTCTTACTGGCTGCCATATAGTCCCTGCCTCTCTGCGCGCACGCGCGTTACTCTGGAGCCCGAGGGACCACGAGTCCCAGCACACCAACACTGCCCGGCAGTCCCTCAGCTGCCCACGCGCGGGGCAGGCCACACCGCCAGCCGCACCGGCGGCGGCCTCCCCGCGCTGGGGCACAGAGACAACAGGGCCGTGCACACCAGCCGCCGTGTCAGACGCGGCGGCCTCCGCACTCCGCCATGCCCTCTCCGGGAGCAGCCGCCTCACGCTGAGCAGAGGCGGCTGCTCTTCCGCGTCTCATTACAAATACACAATGGATGTGACAGACGTAGTCGGTAACAGGCTAGGGTCATACACGTTAGATCAGATGGTTGCGGTACAATGGATTAGGCAGAATCTGAATCGGTAACAGGCTAAGGTCATACACGTTAGGTCAGATGACTGTGGTACAAAGGACTAGGCAAAAGAATGGTCAGTAAGCTAAAGTCCTATCTAAGTCAGTCTGGTAGTCGCATTGAAATACAATAATTGAGTAATGAAAGTCACATTGAAATACAACAAGTTTATCACAGAGTGACAAAGTGCCCAGCAAAACCAGCATACTGATTGCTATCACGAGCAACGAGAGACTGCAGCAAGGGAGTTTAAGTACAGACAGCAAGGAACATAGACCAACCCCCAGGAGAAAACAACCAATCAGAGCAGCATACAGAAGCCAGCTGACCAAAGGCAATCTCCATGTCAGCTGACTCTAATTACACATGGCCCGTCTGAGAGTCTAAGAGCCTCTCAGAGACGCGCGCGTTCGCCTGGGGAGACTGGAAGAGCGCCCAGTCACGACCGCAGGGGAGCCGTGGATGCCCCTGCAGGAAGAAGACTGCGAAGCTCCGTTTCCAGAGCTGGCTGCGACCATGCTGGAGCCACTGACAGGTAAGATCGTTATATTCCTCCCCCCCCCCCCCCCGAACACTCCCTTCTAGGCTTATATTGGGATGTTAGCAATAAAATTCATGGACCAACTCGTCAGCAGGAACCTGTTGTGCTGAAACCCAGCATCTCTCCTCAGGACCATACCCCCTCCAATCAATTAAATACTATAATGAATTCCTAACCTTCCGAGAGTCAAGTTTCCTCAAATCCTCAAATTCAGGTTCGCCATCAATCTCCACCGGAGGCAGTGGAAGAATAGCATTAACCGCTGGCTTCAACAAAGAGATGTGAAAAGAATTTAACCCCCCCCCCGCATATACTGAGGCAAGGTAACCCGATAGGTAACATTATTAATCTTCTCCAGTACAGGGTAAGGGCCAATATACCTGGGTCCCAATTTGGAAGAGGGCTGACGCAGAGGAATATTTTGCGTAGAGACCCAAACAAGATCCTCAGAAGAGAATTCAAACTCTGGAGACCGATGAAGGTCAGCATAATGTTTTTGTTGGGAAACTACATTTTGTAAATTTTGTTGAACCTGCACCCAAACAGAATTCATTTGAGTGAACCAATCTTCCAATGCGGGAAAAGTAGAGGGTGAGACAGACAATGAGGAAAATTTAGGATTCAGACCAGTGACTAGCTGGAAAGGCGATAACTTGGTGGAAGCATTAGGCAGATTATTAAAAGAGAATTCAGCAAAAGGCAAAAATTCCGACCATGATTCTTGACAACTTAAGACAAAACAAGTCAAAGTATAGTTCTAAAGTTTAGTTGGTCCTTTCGGTCTGACCATTGGTTTCGGGGTGAAATCCTGAGGAAAAAGCGCAATTCTAGGCAGAATCGGATTCGGTAACAGGCTAAGGTCGTACACGTTAGATCAGATGGCTGCGGTACAAAGGACTAGGTGTAAGGATCCGCTCAGCTGGCTGCACAGGCAGACAGCTGTTTGACCATTCCTTGTGTCTGAGGGATGCAGGTCTCTGAATAAGAGACCTGGCTCTGTCTTGCAAGTTCCAGACCTGCTCTGCTGCTGAGAGATTTGCATACATTGGTTATGCAAATCATCTAGCTGCTGGCAGTATAAAGGTTGGGATCACCCACAATCCTTGGCTGGTCATTTCTTCAGAGTTTGTTGTATACACTCCTAGAGTGTCAGCCATGCCATTTCTTGTTAAAGTTATCTTAGAGTAATTCTCGGAACTGTACTAGGCAGTTCCTAGTGCAGTTAGATTGCATATCTGTTTTGTCTGTCTGTTGCGATTGTCCTGTCCCAGCGGTGGTCGACAGGAAATCGTTCTGTTTTCCTGGGTGCTAACCGGAGCATCGGTTGCTACCGGTAGCCCCTTCTGATCTGTCTTGCTTGGATCGCACTAGTCTTGCGCTAGCGCTGTGGATCCTTCTGTTCTGTTTTCCTGGATCGCACTAGCCGCTAGCGGTGGTGCAGTGTATCCTTCTGATCTGTCTTGCTTGGATCGCACTAGTCTTGCGCTAGCGCTGTGGATCCTTCTGTTCTGTTTTCCTGGATCGCACTAGCCTCTAGCAGTAGTGCTGTGGATCCTTCTGATCTGTCTTGCCTGGATCGCACTAGCCTTGCGCTAGTGCTGTGGATCCTTCTGTTCTGTTTTCCTGGATCGCACTAGCCTCTAGCGGTAGTGCTGTGGATCCTTCTGATCTGTCTTGCCTGGATCGCACTAGCGGTAGCGGCTGTGGATCCTTCCTAGCTTATTCCTGTTTTCCGTTTGTCTGTCTTGTCTGATATGAACGCTTGCTGTAGGCTCGGTGAGGTAACCGTTAAGCAAGCGCTTGCGTTCTCTGTTTTGTGTTTGTCTGTCGGTGGTTAGTTAGGCGTGCTTGTCTCTGTTGTGCTTAACACGCGGAGACCGCGCTGTAAACGCGTTCGTTGTTGCGAATTCAGAATCGTTTATTTCACCAAGCATGACTGGGTCATGCCCGGAATTATTTTTGGCACAATACATATAGCTCAGGGAGAGACATAGATGGAAAGAGACATAAATAGATAGCAGCGACAGCAAGGCAACAAGTACACATTACATTACAACATTCCAATATAAACAATATATGCATCGCAGTCCCCAGTGTGACCTGAGGTGCCTGGCAGTTAGTCTTATGGGCCGGTTGGTCCGGTCAGCTGATCAGCCGTAGCGTAGCCGGCCCCACAGTCCGTCGGGGCCTGAATTGACGGTAGTATGTGGAGAGAATTTAGGAGGTTGACCGCTGAGGGGAAGAAAGAATTCCTGTGTCTCGCGGTTTTTGTGGAGATGGCCCGTAGCCTCCGGCCCAATGGCAGCATGCTGAAGTAGCGGTGGCCTGGGTGTGAGGGATCATTGGTGATCCTCAGCGCCCTGGATTTCAGCCTTTTGTTGTGTAGTAGGGCAAGTGAAGGGAGGGGGCACCCAATGATCCTCTCCGCTGACCTGATGACCCTCTGTAGTATGTCCTTGTCGCTAGTGGTGGCGCCGGCATACCAGACCAGGATGGAAGAGCAAAGGAACGACTCGATGGTGGTGGAGTAGAAGCTGGTTAGAATTGCTTGAGTCATGCCGAACTTCCTCAGCTGACGGAGGAAGTAAAGTCTCTGCTGGGCTTTCCGTTGGGTGGCAGTGATGTTGGGCTTCCAGCTTAGGTTACTGGAGATGGTTGTACCCAGGAGCCGGGCACAGGGCACCCTGGCTACCTCAGTGCCTTCAATATAAATTGGAGGTGGGGTGTGAGCAGACTTTCTGAAGTCAATGATTAGTTCAACTGTTTTTGCAGTGTTAAAGTGAACCTTAAGTGTACAAAAAAAATTGAGTTTTACTCACCTGGGGCTTACCTCAGCCCCCTGCAGCTGATCGGTGCCCACGACGAGTCGCTCTGATGCTCCGGGTCCCGCTGGCGGCCACTTCCGGTTTCGCCGTCAGGACCCGTCAGGCTGGGGAACGCGGCTGATACTACGCGTTCCCAGCCAAAATAGCACCCCTATGCGGCCATATGTCCGCATAGGCACCCGTATGCGGACATATGACCGCATAGGGGTGCTATTTTGGCTGGGAATGCGTAGTATCAGCCGCGTTCCCCAGCCTGACGGGTCCTGACGGCGAAACCGGAAGTGGCCGCCAGCGGGACCCGGAGCATCAGAGCGACTTGTCGTGGGCACCGATCAGCTGCAGGGGGCTGAGGTAAGCCCCAGGTGAGTAAAACTCAATTTTTTTTGTACACTTAAGGTTCACTTTAAGCACCAGCCTGTTCTCCTTGCTCCAGTTGCAGATTCACTCCACCTGCTGACGGTACTCCTGTACATTATCCTTGGTGACAAGGCCAATGATGGTGGTGTCGTCAGCGAACTTGATGACCTTGACAGAGTCTGCCTCAGATCTGCAACTGTTCGTGTAGAGGGAGAACAGCAGTGGTGACAGGACGCAGCCTTGAGGAGCATCTGTGTTTGTGGTTGCAGCTTGGGAGTAGATATCGCCCAGTATGACAACTTGGGACCTGTTGGTGAGAAAGTCCGTGATCCAGAGTTGTAGGCTTGGGTGGACTTCAAGTGCAGCCAGGTCCCGTTGGAGAATGCGTGGGCAGATGGTATTGAAGGTCGAACTGAAGTCCAAGAGTAGTATCCTAGCGTACGTGTCTGGCCTATCAAGGTGGTCGTTGATGAGTTCCAGACAGATGTTGATTGCATCATCGGTGGACCTGTTCGTCCTGTAGGCAAACTGGTAGGGGTCTAGGTGGGGCGATGTGGAGAGCTTAAGGTGGGCTAGGACCGCCCGCTCCATGGTTTTCATGATGACGGACGTCAGGGCCACGGGCCTAAAGTTGTTAAGTTCGGAGACCCCTTGTTTCTTGGGGACAGGTATGATGGTTGACCTCTTGAAGCATGCGGGGACCTTGCCTACCTCTAGTGACTTGGTGAATATGGCAGAGAGGATGGGAGCAAGTTGCCGACAGCAGGTTTTTAGGCAGGCTGGAGATACTCCGTCGGGGCGGAGGCTTTCCTGGCATTTAGTGTTGATAAGAGGCGCATGACCTCAGCCTCACTCACCACAGAGGGAGAGGGCAGGCTCCAGATGTTGTTTGCAGGGCACAGAGGAGGGGGAGCTGGTGCCAGGTTTCCTTCCGGTGTTACCTGGTTCTCGAACCTGCAGTAGAATCTGCTGAGTTCTTCCGCTAGTGTTAGGCTGGGTGTTGCATGCTGGGGTTGGGGCTTGTAGTTAGTGGCGGCCTTCAGTCCCTTCCATACAGCTCGTGAGTTGTTTGAGCATAGGTTGATTCTTATTCTCTCAGCGTACTCTTTTTTGGCAGCTCTCAGCTCCCGATTAAGGTCATTTCTTGCCCTTCTGTAGTCCTCCTGGTTCCCGGACTTGTGTGCAGGCTCCTTGCGTCTCCGCAGTTGGCGTAGCTTGTTGGTGAACCACGGCTTGTTGTTCGGATACACCTTGAAGGATTTTGTTGGTACACACGAGTCCTCGCAAAAACTGATGTATGAGGCAATGTTATCCGCCCATTCGTCCAGGTTCGGCGTTTCTAGGGACTTCCAGTCGGTGCATTCAAAACAGGCTTGAAGTTTTAGTTTGGCCTCATCTGACCACACCTTGTTGGACTTGACGGTCGGTTTAGCTGATTCTAGGCGCCTCCTGTAGGTAGGGATAAGATGGATGAGACAGTGATCAGAGGAGCCCAGGGCTGCCTGTGGGACTGCTTTGTATGCCTTCTTCAATGCCGTCTAGCAGTGGTCGAGGGTATTTCGGCCCCTGGTGGGACAGGCTACATGCTGATGATAGCGTTGCATCTCCTGGCGCAGGCTGGCCTTGTTAAAGTCGCCCGCTACTATGAATAGTGAGTCCGGAAGGGATATCTCCCACTGCGAGATGGTCTCGCTTAGGACCAGTAGTGCAGATTTGACGTCGGCATCGGGGGGGATGTACACTCCAGCAAGGACGTAAGAGGAAAACTCCCGTGGTGAGTATGGCGGCCTGCAGTTGATTAGTAGTAGCTCCAAGTCCGGAGAACACTTCCTATCGAGTATCGTGGGGGTAGGGCACCATGAGGAGCTGATGTAAAAGCAGATGCCACCCCCTCTTTTTTTCCCTGAAAGGACAGGGTCCCTGTCTGCTCGGATGATGCTGTAGCCTGGGAGAAGGAGGGCGTTTTCGGGGATGTCCGCATGTAGCCATGTTTCTGTAAAGCAGAGGGCCGGAGTGTTACTGCTGAAGTCTCTCCTGTCGCAGAGGAGGCGCAGCTCGTCCATTTTGTTAGGGAGGGATTGGACATTTGCCAGGAGGACTGAGGGGATGGCTGAACGTAGGCCTTTCTTCCCTAGCCTCACCCGGGCTCCAGCCCGGCATCCTCTTCGCCGCTGACCAGACCGGAGTCTTAGGGCTGGATCCAGGACTTGCTGAATGTGGTCCCAGACTAGACTAGTCAGAAGCCTGGCTTCAGGGGGTGGGGGGGGGGGCACGTGGTTCCCACCCTAGAAGCTGTTCCCTGGAGTAGGTGGTACAAGTGGCGGTGAGCGGCATGGGCAGGCTGTGGCTGCCAGCGCGAGGGATGGTAGGGGGCCGGCAGGGGGTGGAGGAGCATGGCATTCTCGCACCTTCAGTTCGCTTCGGCAGGGGAGCATACAGGCTAGTCGCCAGTTAGCCGCAGCCCCCAAAAGTCCAGCATGGCACTCACAGAGGTCGTGGGGCAGGCTTGGCCTAGGAAATTGACAGGGCTGGACCCTGGACTGCCCGGTCGTAGGGAGCTGAAGAGCAGGGCCACTGTGGATCAGCAGGAGTGCGCAGCAGGATAGGCCCAGGGACTGGCAGGATAGACCCAGGGACTGGCAGGGCTGGGGGGCAGAGGAGCAGGACCGCTGTGGGTCAGCCGGAGTGCACGCAGGCTAGGCACAGGCAGGGTAGGCCCAGCAGGGTTGGAGGGCAGTGAAGCAGGACAGGGCAGAGAATAGCTAAAGCAAGGCAGCTGTGGGTCAGCAGGCAAGCAGGCAGGCTCACAGACAGGCAGGGTAGAAGGCATTAAAGGGAGAGGTCTTACCCCTGTTGAGTGCAGTCGGAAAGATCTGGTGCCATGTGGGTTCGGCTGCTTCTTTGTCCTGTCGCAGCTGCAGTGTCCGGGGTCCAATCGTTGGCAGGCTTGCAGAAGGAAAGGAGCACCCTTGAGGTTGGCTGTAGTGTGCTGCAGGCCACGTGGGGGGCCTGGCCGTCCAGAGTGGTCTCGTGCAGCGGCCCGCAGTGGCGGAGGATGGCTGCCCGCTGTGGATGCTTCAGCTGGCTTCCGATGTGGCCACAGGATGGTCCCAGTCCCTGATGGTGCTGCCGATGCTGTCTGGCAAGGATCGGTAGGTGCCGGCTCCCTAGAGCTGCCGGCGACCTCCCCCACGTGCGGACTGGTATCGGGCACCGGAGAATGAAGGCTCCGGAAGAGAGGGATCCGTCCTGCGGGTCTGTCTGGGCTCGTCTGTGGCCGGAGATGTGTCTGACGGCGGCGGGTTACAGGCGCCAGGAGGGGAGTCCTTCAGTTTGCTTCGCCTCAGCACGTGTGCCTGATTCCGGGGGCCGCAGGATGGAGGCTCCGAGAGAGAGGGTCCTTCTCACAGGTCTGTCCGGGCTTGTCTATGGGTGGCCGGAAAAGTGACTGGCGGCGGCGGGCTGCAGGCACCAGGAGAGGAGTCTAGCGTCCTGGGGATGCTCTTCTCGTCAGCGGGATCCGAGCAAGAGCTTGGAGGTAAGCGGGGTCCACTCGGGGCAGAACAGAGCGACACTTGGCAAACTCGTCTAAAACTCACTAACTAATCTAAATTCTGCATCAATCTGCTTTATTGGTATGCAACTGATTGAATTTCCTGGCTGTATGCTTAAAATCTAAATTCTGCATCAATCTGCTTAATTATAAGTGTTAATAATTCGGGCTTCTTCCTGTGTTACCATTTGCCTACTTCATTTCATTAGTCACAATTTGCATATCTTTAGACTGGCCCTGCCCCTGTGTAGCTAGAGACTAGTGTCTAGTATATTCACAGCTGCAAGCAGTCTGTTTGTTAGCATCTATCTAGTCAGTGGATATATTAGTAGATCATATAGTCAGCATGACCTTGGTAAGCAGGGTATAAATTTAAGGGTATAAATTTAAAGGGTATTAATTTTAAGGGTACTTTAGACCAGTGTTTCTCAACATTTTATTGGTAAGTACCCCTTTTAAAGCCCTGTACTAACCAAGTACCCCCTAACATAGTAAACATTATCACAAGTACCCCCTGAGAAATATATTATTTAATTGTAGTACACAATTGGTTCTAAACAATTTCCAAGCATTTACTATTGCTTTGAACTAGCTAAAATACTAATTTGGTGTTGTTTAAATAACATTTATCATATTCTAAAACTCAAAATGTGTTATTCTTGGTTAAGTATATCAATCCCGAGTACCCCTTGGAACCATCAGAAGTACCCCCTGGGGTACGCGTACCACACGTTGAGAACCTAGGCTTTAGACAAACCGAATTATACCAGAATTGAGCCAGAAGGGAACAGAAGTGAACTAGCACAGAACTCTGGGCTGTTGTTCATCTGCTGATTTTCTACACCCTGCATAGAAGTACCTTCAATACCATATTGAACATACACCAGCTAAACATACAGCCAGCTAAATTTAAGCACTGCACACCCGCTTACCAAACTACTGATGGTTTCACCGTGCCTCACCAACCACACTACTGCTGATCTTCGCTAACTGCTCCACTGCTGAACTCCCTATCAGCTGATCCATCGCCGACCTCCAGACAAGCTACGTCATTACCAACCAGACACCCCATCTACCAATCACACACAGCTGGATTTTTTTTTTTTTTTGCCATCATTGATGATCTGCCAACTTCACTGCTGAACTCCTGTGGACTGCTCCTTACCAGATTGATTACTGATGCAACTTTGCTGAACCCCCTTCAGCCACATCATTGGTGACATTTATCTCATCTTGGTCTAACTGCTGTCCCCCGCCTATGCTTCCACTCTCCACACCCCATCCTACCTTATCCCATTAGTACAAAATGTTCCCTCCTATTCACTCCCTTACCCCTCCACCATTTCCAAGCTATCTCCCTCCCCATCTCGCTCTCCCCCATCACCCCATGCTGTACCTCCACCTCCTTCTACACCTTGTCCCCCTTCTGTTTCCCCGCACCCTCTCCCCTTTTGTCCTTAGACTCCCTTTTGGTCCTCAACCCCCATGCACTTTCCTTCCCTCCCCCCAAACTCTACCCACACACCTCCTCGGCATAACCTTATTCCTATCCATCCTACCCCTAGGCATTCGCTCCGTGTTTCCTGTGGCCTCTGGAATGCCAGACCCACCCTCAATAAGCTGCTCTCTGGAACTCGCTCCCTCCAGCCACCAGACTCACCCCAACCTTTAATACCTTCACACAAGCTCTCAAGACTCACCCTTTCATGCTTGCATACCCCCCTACACCAGCACCATAATATGTTCTGTTAGACACCCTCTCGCAGACACACCTATTGTCTCCACCCCCACCCTTTAGATTGTAAGCCTCTGGCAGGGCCATCTCCCTTAGTGTTTCCAGCTTGATTATGCAATCTTACTGACAATCACCCCTCTTGTGGACTAGAACAGTCTCTATTTTGACCTATGACACTATTATCAAATCATTTGCATGATCTTGTTTTGTTGTGAGTTTCCTGTATGTCCTACCTTGTATGTTAACCCTTTTATCTATTGTGCAGCGCTGCGTAATATGTTGGCGCTATATAAATACAATAAATAATAATAATAATAATAATAATAGTCGAAAACAAAAAAACAAAAGTGGCTAACTAAAACAAACAAACTAAAAAGTAAAAAGTAAAACCTAAGTCGGCTAAAGTAGCAAAACATTTGTAGAGCTATGCGCCGTGGCAGCTGATCCAGCGCCATCTTAGTATCGTGTTCTGTTCTGATCTGTCTTGTGTCACTTCTGGCGATCGCCCTTCTCGCGATCGCGTTCCTACTTTTGTTTCTGCTGATGTGTGTTCACCGTCGCAGGGTCGCGACTAGATTGGTGAACACACATTCATCCTGTACCTGTGCTCTTTCTCTTTAGGGCTGTCCAGCCCCGCATTGTCTTGATCTGTACAATCCCCATCTGGCATCTGTGGCTGTGCAGCGATTGTACTCGTCTGCACCCCACAGCGCCATCTGCCGGTGGGAATTGCCCTCTACTGGTGCTTGCACCAAAGCTGGGTTCCCCCCTTCATACGCTTGTGGAGGATTTTCGCCGTGTCAGCGCTGTGCGCTGACCACGGAGATTATTCTGCAAACGTTACACTAGGCGAAAGAATGGTCAGTAAGCTAAAGTCGTATTTAAGTCAGTCTGGTACTCGCATTGAAATACAATAATTGAGTAATGAAAGTCTGTATGCCCAGAATAACAGCTGAAATGTTTATGAAAGGTATCTCCAAGATAAGAAGGTTGAGAAATGCTGTAGTTAGAGAATGACCCGACTTTTTTTCCACAAAGTATATTGTAGCCTTATAGGGCTACCTTGAAAATATCTCCTGTAGATAATATGCTTTTCTTTACTCTTGGATTTTCACCTAGGCATCAACCCCACTGCTAAAGCTAAGTTCATACTGTGTTGCCCAACACCCCCACTACAGTGAAGGCAAAATGCAATGCACACTCTGTGAGTTAAAATGTGCATGTTGTCAGAGCATGAATAATTGCTAAAGTGCACACAGTATTTGGCACGTTATCTTGAAATGCACTATAGAAAGTGCACAGAGATACGCACACTCTGCAAATCTGATATTTGCTTATCCCTAATTTACACTGCAGAATCATGTCTTCCTGAAGGCTCAACAAGCATGGACATCCAATATTGCTTTTTGGCCTTGTTATTTGCAAACAGAGCTTTCTATAGATTATCTGAATCTTTTACGGCCGGTTCACACGGCCGACTGCCGGCGTCTTCTGCTACTGGCATTGGTTCCAGTTGTTCCATCATTACGTTTTGAGCTCATATGGGGATATGGAACTGCGATCCTATATGACACTAGATGCTACAAGCTGCGCCTCGGGAAAATGTGATGGACCACACAATATTCGGCAATAGCCAGTAAACGCATGGAGATGAAGGCTCCAATGCAGGACGCGGTGGATCCCAGCGCTAAACAACATTGAAGGACGTTGAATAGGTCCTAAATTATACTATTGTAACGATCTGCACATGCAGATCTTTATCATGACAAAACAGGAACAGAAGGTCACTTTGCAGAAATTGGAAATGGATTGATAAGTGGATAGTGAATTTATTACAAGTGTGCATTTATTACAAGATCATTCAAAAATGGAAGGAGTATGGCACAACTGTAAACCTACCAAGACAAGGCCGTCCACCCAAACTCACAGGCCGAACAAGGAGAGCGCTGATCAGAAATGCAGTCAAGAGGCGCATGGTGACTCTGGACGAGCTGCAGAGATCTAAAGCTCAGGTGGGGGAATCTGTCGGACAATTATTAGTTGTGCACTGCACAAAGTTGGCCTTTATGGAAGAGTAACAAGAAGAAAGCCATTGTTAACAGAAAAGCATAAGAAGTCCCGTTTGCAGTTTGTCACAAGCCATGTGGGGGACACAGTAAACATGTGGAAGAAGGTGCTCTGGTCAGATGAGACCAAAATGGAACTTTTTGGCCAAAATGCAAACCGCTATGTGGGGTGGAAAACTAATACTGCACGTCACTCTGAACACACCATCCCCACTGTCAAATATGGTGGTGGCAGCATCATGCTCTGGGGGTGCTTCTCTTCAGTAGGGACAGGGAAGCTGGTCAGAGTTGATGGGAAGACGGATGGAGCCAATACAGGGCAATCTTGGAAGAAAACCTCTTGGAGTCTGCAAAAGACATGAGACTGGGGCGGAGGTTCACCTTCCAGCAGGACAACAACCCTAAACATAAAGCCAGTGCAACAATGGAATGCTGTTCACAAACACTGTCCATCTAATCTGACTGAGCTGGAGCTGTTTTGCAAAGAAGAATGGGCAAGGATTTCAGTCTCTAGATGTGCAAAGCTGGTAGAGACATACCCTAAAACAGAGTTCCCCAACCCTGTCCTCAAGGCCCACCAACAGTGCATGTTTTGCAGAAAACCACCAACATGCACAGGTGAGGTAATTAGTGCCTCAGTAGAGCTGATCAACTACCTGTGTGGACTTCCACAAAACATGCACTGTTAGTGGGCCTTGAGGACAGGGTTGGGGAACACTGCCCTAAAAGACTGGCAGCTGTAATTACAGCAAAAGGTGGTTCTATAAAGTATTGACTCAGGGGGCTGAATAATTACGCACACCCCACTTTGCAGTTATTTATTTGTAAAAAATGTTTGGAATCATGTATGATTTTCGTTCCACTTCTCACGTGTACACCACTTTGTGTTGGTCTTTCACGTGGAATTCCAATAAAATTGATTAATGTTTGTGGCAGTAATGTGACAAAATGTGGAAAACTTCAAGGGGGCCGAATACTTTTGCAAGCCACTGTATATATGTACAAGAACGTATAAACATAATTAGCATGCAAGAGAATCATCAGACAGGCAAGGGTCAAAACCAGTATATCAGATAATACAGTAAGCAAGAGAAAAGCAGGAGGTCAATGCCAGGGAGTCAACTATCAAGAGTAGGGCATAAGACTCTGGAGACAAGGACCAATGAGCATGATCATATGGCTACTAACACAATGATCTAGTAGTGTACTGGTGGCAGAAGCAGCCTAAAAGTGCTGCAAGTTCATCATGTGACTGTTTACAGAGTTCCACATGCAGGTGAGCCAAAAGCTATATAGTTCCCAGAAAGAAAAGAGCCATCTGCTGGTGGACAGCGGAGGTCCATGCAACATTCACAAGTGCTGCCACCAGCAGGAACTCAAAGGAACAATTTGTAACAATTATGCACTATACATGATAGAACTGTTATCGCATAGCTCCCAACTGTCCCTCTTTCCGAGGGACAGTCCCTTTTTGGGAGCCCTGTCCCTCTGTCCCTCTTTCCCCCTCATTGGTCCCTCTTTCAGGACTTTGTCCCTCTTTCTATATAAATATATACATATTTCTATACTAAAAATGTGTTTGATTGACTTTAAACTTTATTCCCATCCTTTAAATTGATATATTACTAATTTTAAAATGTTACTATGAAGGAAAATTAACCAAGATAGAAAGGACCAGCGTGGTTTCAATGATAAAACAATATATTTTTCTGATGACATCTTTATGGTATGCATGACTAGGGGGTGTGGTGGGGGGTGTGACCAGGGGTGTGACAGGGGCACACCCCCCACCACACCCTTTAAGTGTCCCTTTTTCTCATCTCAAAAAGTTGGGAGGTATGGTTATCGATCAACAGGGATAAAACAAATGTGTTTTTGTTTAAAGGGGATCAAGGCTTTCACTCAGTAATTGAAGGGTGTAAATGTAAAGTAAAATTCCACTCTGACCTTTGCACTGAGTCACCTCTTATTTCCGGCAATGGTGTGAGTTTCTGCAAGTATGTACATACGCCACTCTCTGAGGCTTGATGTGGACACATAACAATTTATGCACAGATCAGAATCCCAGGGCATGGTCACTTATCCCTTTTTGCATGTCCTATAGAAACAGGGTAGCAACATTTTAATAGTGAAACTTCAATTATTATTTTAACATCTACTGAGAGCGCACATATCTGAGGTGTAGCTCAGGGATTACACAGAAGAACTAAAATTTTATTACCAACAGTAAGTTCAGATTCATGAAGGGCAGCTATTGGCAAACTCTTTTCCTAGTGACTTTATAAGAAATGTTTAACCAGTGTTCTGGCTCTATGCATTATATGTTTGGACTTTGAAAACGTATTTGAGAAAAGATCAACATGCCAGCCAGACAAGTGGCATTTTTTTAAATTAATCTCTGCAATTGCAGAATACACAAAATGTAATGTAACAAAATCCTTGGTATTTCCCAATTACAAAGTATGTAGTCAGGGAAGTTTCTAGGCTAAATTGCACCCAGGGCAAGGGTGTAAAAATTGCGCCCCCTTCCCCCCACCCCCATGGACTTGCGAACCCTTACTCTTTAGGGACAGTCACACAGCCACAGGTCACAACTAGATCTGCCTACTTACTAGTGACCAGCCGCTCATCCAGGAGGAAGCAGGGACAAGGATAACACACAGGCAAAGAGAGTCCGGAAAGCAGACTCCTCCATTAGCGCCCCGCACTGACAGCCTGCAGTACCGCTACAGGACATCACGCGGTGGTGACGTGACGATGACGACGTCAGACGCAGGCAGCCCAGGAGGGAATCAAGGAAGGTGATTGTGCTGCTAATCTTCCTTCTTCTTCCATTTGGCTGCACCGCGCGTCACCAGCTCCCTAGCGATTATGTCCCTCTGCCTGCGCCCCCGTTTCTACTTGCTGGTCTGCACCCAAGGTGGTCGCCCTGCTCGCACGGCCCAAGAAACGGCCCTGTATGTAGTTGATAAAGTCAGCTACTGGGCAGTTATGTGACAAATGAGGTATAATGCTAATAAATCTATATATATAAAATCGGATGTATGTGTGTGTGTATGTATGTATGTATGTGCCGTGATCACTCGAAAACGGCTTGACCGATTTGAACGAAACTTTGTACACAGATCCCTTACTACCTGGGATGATATGTTCTGGGGGTCTCGCGTCCCCCCTGCACACGTGGGCGGAGCTACAAACAGCCAATCAGATTTCACCCATTCAAGTCAATGGAAAAAATGTAAAAGGCTGCCATTCTCACAGTAATCAAGCCAGAGTCCCCACACTTGGCACAGGTGGTCACTTCATGACCAAGGTTACAAATCCAGGAAAAGTGGGCGGAGCATAAAACAGCCAATCAAATTTCAGCCATTCATTTTAAATGGGAAAATGTAAACTGCAGCCATTCTTAGACTGTTAATGGCAGGGTTCTCAAACTTGCCACAGTTGGTCACTGGGTGAATGCGATTAAGATTCAAAAAAGTGGGTGGAGCCTACAACAGCCAATCAAAATTCACCTATTGATTTTCAAGGAGAATATTTAAACTGCTGCTATTCTTACACTTTGAATGGCAGAGGCTTCAAACTTGCTACAGTCGGTAATTGGGTGACTGGGGTTCAAATTCACTAAAGGGGCGGGGCCACAAACAACCAATCAGATTTCCTTGGTGGATAAATTGCTTCCATTTACACATTTTTGATGCCAGGAACCTGAACGCTCACAAACTTGGTCATTGAGTGTCTGTGTGTCAAGGTTACAAAAAGTGGGCGGAGCCAAAAACAACTTTTACTGGGAAAAAATAAACTGCAGCCATTCTTACACCGTTAATGGCAGGGTTCTCAAACTTTCCACAGTTGGTCACTGGGTGAATGAGATTAGGATTTTGGAAGGTGGGTGGAGCCTACAACAGCCAATAAAAATTCACCTTTTTATTTTCAAAGGGAACATTTAAGCTGCTACCATTCTCTTATACTGTTAATAGCAGATGCCTCAAACATGGTACAATTGGTCACTGGGTGACTTGGGTTCAAATTCAGAAAGGGGGCAGAGCCACAAACAGCCAGATTTGTTTATTTTTCAATGGGAATATACAAAGTATTGAAACCAAGGACCCCAAAGCTGATAAACTTGATAATTGAGTGACTGTATGTCAAGGTTAGAAAAAGTGGGCGGTGCCAATAACTACATTTTTAACATGGCAGGGTTCCCAAACTTTACACAATTGGCCACTGGGTGACTGGGATGAATATTCAGAAATGTGGGTGGAGCCTACAACAGCCAATCAAAATGTACCCATTGATTTTCAAGGGGAACATTCACATTGCTACCATTCTTACACTGGTAATGGCAGAGGCATTAAACCTAATACAGTCAGTCATTGGGTGACTGGGGTCCAAATTCACTAAAGGGGTGGAGCCACAAACAGCCAATCAGATTTGTTAGATTGATTTCAGCCAATCTGTTATTGGCAGGGTTCTCAAACTGGGTGGGTGACACAGTTGGTCACTGGATGACTGGGTCTAATATTCAGAAAAGTGGGTGGAGCCTACAGCAGCCAATCAAAATTCACCTTTTGATTTTCAAGGAGAATATTTACATTGCTGTCATTCTTACACTCTTAATGGCAGAGGCCTAAAATCTGCTACAGTCAGTCACTGGGAGACTGGGGTTTAAATTCTGAAGGGAGCGGGCCAAAAACAGCCAATCACATTTGTTTAATTTCAATGGTAACATGCAACTTATTGATGCCAAGGACCCCAAAGCTCATAAAATTGGTAAATGAGTGACTGTATGTCAAGATTACAAATAGTGGGCGGAGCTAAAACCTAACTTTTTTCATGCAAAAATGTAAAGTGCAGCTTTTCTTACACTCTTATTCACAGGGTTTTCAAACTTTGCACAGTTGGTCACTCGGTGACTAGGATTAATATTTGGAAAAGTAGGTGGAGCATACAAGAGCCAATCAAAATTCACCTATTGATTTTCAAGGGGAATATTGAAACTGCAGCCATTCTTACACTTTTAATGTCAGAGGCCTCAAACCTGCTACAGTCGGTCGTTAAGTGTCTGGGGTTCAAATTCAGTAAAGGGGTCGAGCCACAAACAGCCAGATTTCATTGCTGGATAAACTGCTTCCAGTCACACAATTTTGATGCCAGGAACCCAAAAGCTCACAAACTTGGTCATTGAGTAGTGACTGTGTGTCAAGGTTACAAAAAGTGGGTAGAGTTAAAAACAGATTTTTCTGGGAAATTGTAAACTGCAGCCTGTCTTCACTGTTAACAGTAGGATTCTCAAACTTTGCACAGTTGGTCACTGGGTGACTGGGATTAATATTCATAAAAGAGGGTGGAGCCTACAAAAGTCAATCCAAATTCATTTATTGCTTTTCAAGGGGAATATTCAATTGCTGCAATTCTTGCACTGTTAAGGACACAAGCTTAAAACCTGGTACAGTTGGTCATTGGATGACTGGGGTTCAAAATCAGAAAAGAGGGTGGAGCCACAGCCAATCAGATTTGTTTCATTTCAATGAAAATTATTGATGCCAAACAATGCAAAGCTCACAAACTAGGTCATTTAGTCATTGTGTGTTAGGGTTTGAAAAGTGGGCGGAGCCAACACCAGCCAAATACATTCCCGGGCAACGCCGGGCAATCAGCTAGTACTGTATAAAGTTATGAGTTGGGATCTAGAAATGTGCAGGGAGCAATTATCTGGGTGGTGATGAAGGTTATGGGTTTCCTTGAAGATGATAGATTCATTGCCACCATGCAATTCTATTCTGCAGCTTCTTTTTTGCTATTCAACATGGTAACTACAGTCAGATCTAGATTTCTGTCAGCTGATTTGTGCACTACGTATGAAATACTTCACACCGCATGCCTAATTGTGATGAAGGCACATACAAAGTTAGGTAAACAAAACAATGTGAAGCATATATAGCACTGCAGATCAATTAATAGTCTCAATATCATCAGTTTATGCACGCAGTACCTTCTTCAAGCAGTCTAGATCAATGTGGAGTGTATAACTTATTGTGATGTCAGGCTACTATTTCAGGCTTCTATTTCAGGCTCCATTCTGCACTTTATTTATGTCCCTATTCATATATCACAACTTAAGTGAGCGTGACCTGAACGACACACTAGAGGCGTCTCTGTGATTGCTCAATTACTTCAGCACCATAAAATGCTGTATAAGGCTTAAGGAACTGACTTCTTATGATGTTTCGTGGACTTCAACCCTATACTAACATTACAGTGTGCTAATAGGTCTGTTAACAGCTGAATATATATGTATAATAAAAATAGAAGAGCAGAAATGGAACACCTGACTTAGGGCCATTTCATACAGGCAGCTGATGGTGGTGAATTCACCATCTACCAGCTGCTTTCTTGCACCGGTCAGGCGCTTGTTAGTGCTCGGTACCAACAGTAGACAGGTGCCCCCTCATGTAGCCAAATCTGAGTTCAGCTGAAGCCATGCTCAGACATGACATGTTAATGTTCTCTGCCGCATAGTAATACCACCGCTTGCCAAGAACTGACTTGCGTAGTGTTACTAACACTGCTATACAGCTGCATTTTTGCACCTGAATGGTGCTTGTGGGTGGCAGATGGGATGCTGAACTGCCCAACAAGTGAGCAGATCAATCTCACATCTGAAAGAGGTCTTACCTTCTTTGGATGCATAATTGTGGAGAGCTCATGAAGTAGTATTATTCTGAGAAAGAGCTGTTACCATCTCACCACTTCAAATTTCCCCCAAAGCACCTTCTACCATATTTGGGGTTCTCCAACAGTTCAATGATTCTGTTATAAAGTTAAAAAATAATAATATGTCCAAAATAAATATAAAAATTCTATGCAATTTTTGCCTTCCTCTCGATAAACATGGATATGCAAGGTTGTAGGCAAGTTTTGTACCATATTTTCTGGTTGAACTTCATGGTCAGATGTCTTTTTTCAACCCAACTAACTACGAAACTGCTTTATGACTTCTTCCCATACATATATTGCCTACCAGGTGTTTTCATAGTAAACTTACAAACAGGTTTGATGACAATAGTGTGGGTTTTTCTTTTAAAGAAAGTGGTACTTCACTTTTAAAAAATCTGTTTTTTTGGCTCTTTCAAAGCAGCATATAAGGGTCTTCTAGAACTATATATCTATGCTCAAATGTTTCCATTTACAAAGGGTCAAACAAGTTAGCCCCTTCTGCTGTGAGAGTGATTATGAGAACTGACAAAAATGGCTTTCATTAAAAAAAATAAAAATAAAGCTACTGTCCAAAAAACTATGGCCCATTACCATGCAAAATCAGTGCCAACATCATCTTCCAGACCTCCGATACCAGCACCATGGGGCACTCTGTTTATATTACCTATTAGCACTGTTAAATGTAGTGACTGAAGTAGTGGTTGTGAGCACATAATTGCAGTTTGTTCTGCTTTGCGTTTTCGTGACAACAATACTTGCAGCTAGGTGATGAGTAGGGATGAAGGGAAAACTCTCCTAGCTTGCAAATGTCTACTGGCCAGTGATAACCGTGTTTGCAAACAATAGAGATGGCCCGAACGGTTCGCCGGCAAACCAATTTTCCCGAACTTCCGTGGTTCGCGTTCGTGGTGAACCGTGAACTATATGCGAGTTCGACTCGCCCCCTATACTACATCATTAGGCTCAACTTGACCCTCTACATCACAGTCAGTAAACACAGGGCAGCCAATCAGGCTAAACTTCTTCCTGGAGGCCCCCCTCCCCCTTTTAAAAGGCAGGCAGCGTCAGCCATTTCCTTCACTCGTGTGGCTGAAGTAATTAGAGAAGGGAGAGTTGCTGCAGAGACATAGGGAAAGCTTAGTTAGGCTCTTGTTAGGCTTGTTAGCTTGCTCCTGCTGATACTTATTGCTAAAAAGCACCCCTCAACACCTCTTTTGAGAGCTAATGTTGTTCTTGTGATCTTTTTTTTTTTTTGTGTGTGTGTGTCCCACTGACACTTACATATACAGCCCTGTCAGTCAGTCGCAGCTGGCCCTTCTCCCCTTGCTAATTCCTACTGTGCCACATTCAGTGCCTACCTTTTCACAGCACTTGTGTGACAGGCAGCTGCACATTTGTAATACCAATCACTGTATACCTGTTCATGTTTACTGCACCTGCATGACAGAAGCACGCAGTGTTATATTCCAGTCACTGCACCTGTTCACGGTACCTGTGTGTGTGACAGCTGCACATTTGTAATACTAGTCACTGCATACCTGTTCAGGGTACCTGTGTGTGTGTGACAGCTGCACATTTGTAATACCAGTCCATGCATACCTGAGGCTTTCCGAAAATTTGTGGCCATTGGGACACCGCAGTGGAAGATACCAGACCGCAATTATTTCTCAAAAAAGGCGATACCCAAACTGTGCCATGAAGTTGAAAGGCAAGTGGTGTCATCTCTGGCACACATCATTGGGTCAAGGGTCCATCTGACCATGGATGCCTGGTCTGTCAAGCACGGTCAGGGCAGGTACATTACTTACAGAGCCCATTGGGTCAACCTGTTGACCACTGGCAAGCAGGGAGTACGTGGCTGTGCAGCGGACCTAGTTGTGACACCTCCACGGCTTGCAGGCAGGCCTCCTGCCACCTCATCTCCTTCTCCTCCTTCTCCTCCTGCTACATCCTCTTCGCTGTTGTCCTCTTCCTCCTCCTTGGCTGAGTGGCAGTACAACTCTACTGGTGCTGCGATCTCCTCTCCAGCTACACAGCCCCATCTCCCCAGGGCCTATGCTGCATGCTAGGTACGACGGTGTCATGCCATCTTAGACATGTCTTGCCTCAAAGCGGAGAGTCACACTGGAGCAGCTATCCTGGCTGCTCTTAACATACAGGTGTAACGATTGGGGAACTTTCTCCGTGATCAGCGCACAACGCGTGCGCTGATACAGCGGAAATCCTCCACAAGCGTATATTTGCAGGCACCCAGTAAAAGGTGCTACGCACCTGTAGAGGGAAATTCCTGTCGGCAGATGGCGCTGGGGAGTGCAGAGGAACCAATCCTCTGTACCTCCACAAATGCCAGACAGGAATTGTACGAAGCGCAGAACGCAATCGCAAGAGAGGCGATTGCGAATGAGAACGAGCAAAGGGACAGGTCGTATGTGTGTGCGCCAATCCAGTCGCCACCCCGCGACCGCGCACACACAACAGCAGATATGAAATAGGAACGCGATCGCGAGAGGTGCGATCGCCAGACGTGACACAAGGCAGATCAGAATAGAATACGAGGGGCTTGCCGCGATGGAGAGCAGACGCGTGTGAGCGAGCTCTGACCCCGGACTCTCAATAAGCACCTTATCAGCAGCATATAGCTAACTTAAGGACAGCCCCAGAGCGTGGACATGACCTCCAAGAAGGGGAAGATCAATAAGAGAGGGGACACGGTGCCGCGCCAGCAGCGGAATAACCACTACTTTCAAGACGGGAGAACGAGATCCCACATGCTCTCCAAGATGGCGCCGGACCACAGCCCACAACGCACACAGACAGAGAGAGGCTCCCCGGAATACACGTCCTCACAACAAAGACAGACCCGTTCTAAGAGCCAAAGCAGCCAACGGAGAATATACAGGACGGATTCCGAAGACGAAGGAGCAGACAATCTCTCAGAGGTGGGTGAAACATCGGGAGGCTATAGACGCAACTCAATACAGGCGCAGGCCTCACCACACAGGCCCAGGCCGCATATAGCAGATGCGGATCTTAGAGAGTACATTCTCAGGCTGCCTACCCTTAAAGATCTAGACTCCTTTGCAACAAGGATAGAGAAATCATTCCGCAGAGAGCTAGACGAAATACATAGAGACATCAACAGTATTGGGCACAGGGTGGTGGCATTGGAGGAGAAAGAAGAGTCAGCGCATACAGACATGGCGTCCATGAAGGAGCACATAAAGGTACAAGACAAGGAAATGGACATCTTAAAAACTCAACTAGACGACTATGAAAACAGGGCCCGCCGCAATAACATTCGCATTAGGGGCCTCCCGGAGGCGACAGGGACGGAGGAATTACGCCCAACGGTAACAGATATCTTCAACCTAATACTGCAGAGGCCCGCGCAAACCCCCATTGATATTGAACGGGTGCATAGGGCCCTATCTGCCAAAAACCCAGACCCACAAAAACCCAGGGACATTATCTGCAAGCTCCTCAGATTTACAGATGTTGAAATTATATTTACTAAACTACGAGACAAGGAGGGACTCGATTTCGATGGGGTCCAACTAACGTTTTTCCCAGATATCTCGAGACGCACTCTGCTACAGAGGAAGGCGGTTAAGCCCCTTCTAACCGAAATCAAAAAAGCTGGAGGAATATACAAATGGGGCCACCCGTTTTCTCTTATAGCAACTGTTAACGGACGCACAGCCATTCTGCGTACGAAGGACGACTTAAAAGACTTTCAAGAAAAACTGGACATCGCGGACACGGATTTCCCTGACTGGCGGGATACTCAACCCCTCAATCCGCTGACACAAAGGGACAGATGGAAACAACAGGGCTCTAATAAACGGAAAAGCACCAACCCACTCTCTCCGAGAGACAACAGCTCTTGAAAAGCATCCTGTAAAAGTACAACAGTCTTGCCTGTGTAGGGGTGCTCTGTTAATATTTAACCAGACGCCCCCACAGACAGGGCAACCGAGATCTAGAGACTGTACTTGATTTATACTTTCCTCCTACCTTTCTGTTCCTCTCAGACTATGCGGAAGAGAACCCGAGATCCCGAGTCTGCGGAAACCTTCTTGGGAGACTGCATGAGACGTGGACGCTGGTAAAATCAAACCAATTATTTGTCTAGACTGTTTATTATACCGCAGAGGCTAATCTGAGTATCACTCCAAACCTCAAGAGCCTGTGCAATAGGAAGAACGCTTATGTTTTTAAAGGTCAAGATTGCGTATCCTCCGATACTGATACGAATTATGCTTGGGTTCGGGCCGGGAGGTGGCGCTCTGTGAGCTATTAAATCAGACGCTCCTTCGGGTTCAAGCCTCTGAGCTAACGTTCTTCTCATTGGAGTAAACTGAGGAGAAATTATTGCATGAGTATGGGAAATGATAAGATATGCACTTTGAGATAACACATATTTACATATGTTAAAGGTAGTGGGATAGGTGAGGTGGTCCACGAAGCCCTGGGGGGACGGGAGGGGGATAGGGGCCCGGGGGACACTAGTCCCGAGAGGCTGGATTCCATCTCATTCTTCGCATAGCACGAGAGCCGGGGTTTGAAGCGGCTTGCATCTTCTGCCGCTCACATCGTGCGACACATAAACCCCACTAGGAACTCCCTGATAACAATGGGATGTAGAGCTTCAAGCTCAATAGTTACGGCAAATGTTGCCTTGTTTTGGTTATATAGTTTGGAATCCAAGACCCATAATAGTTGCTTCTTAAAGAGTCTACAGTGGAAATGCAGAGTGCTAACTTAAAAATATTGTCTTACAATGTGAGAGGATTAGGGTCACCAGCCAAAAGGGGGAAATTGTGGTTTGAAATGCGTAAGCTCCACCCACAGATCATACTGCTCCAGGAAACTTATTTTAAGCAAGGCCACCCACCATACTTACCCCATAACCAATTCGACAGATGGTTCTTAGGCTCCTCCCCAATACGAAGGGCTAGAGGAGTAGCTATAGCATTAAGCAGAGACTGCCCACTAGCAATAACAGATTCAATAATAGACGAACTGGGCAGGTTCATTATGTTAAAAGGAGAATATGAGGGGAAGAAGTATACTGTGGTGAACGTTTATGCACCTAATATAAAACAAGCACAATTCCTGGCGAAAGTCCTTAAAAAGCTAAGCTCTTTTAGAGAAGGGTGTCTGATACTAGGGGGGGATCATAATTTAATTACCAATCCAGAGATGGACTCCTCCTCCGCTACAACAACGACCCCAAGGTCTATGACAAACAGGTATTCCCACCTCCTCAAAACAACCCATTTGATAGACGGATGGAGATACATGCATCCCCTAGATAGGGACTACACGTATTTTTCACATGTACATAACACGTACACTAGGATTGATAGAATATACATAGATCAATATTACCTAGGAGCGCTGAAAAAGGCAAATATTGAAACACTCACCCTATCAGATCACGCAGCAACCTGGGTTGAATTAAGGTTAAATAGAATGCCTAACAAACAGAGACACTGGAGGCTAAACGACTCCCTCCTAGATAGTACAGAAAACATAAGCATACTGGCTAAATGCCTAAAACACTACTTTAGAGAAAATACAACAGAAGGAATGTCAACAGGGATAATATGGGAAAGCCACAAAGCGGTAATAAGAGGGGAGTTGATTAAATTAGGGGCTAAAAAACAGAAGGAGGATAGAATGCAGATTCAGTCTCTGACTGATACCTTACACAGTATGGAACAGGCACACAAAAGTAACAGAACAGAGCAGAGGCTCAAACAGGTGAAAGAAGCCAGAGAAAAATTACTCAGAGCAATAGACGCAAGAGTTAAAAGAAAACAGAGACTCTGGATAGCAAAAGCTTATGAGTTTAGCAATAAGAGTGGGAAACAGCTGGCAAGAGCCATTGCCAAAAAAAGAGAGAAGACATTTATACATCATATTAAAGACGCACAAGGCTTATTAGAACAACATACACATAAGATAGCAGAAATCTTTAAAGAGTATTATGCAACACTATATGACATTTCAGGCAACATTTCAGAGGGGGGCCAAAGGAGACTGCGCTCCAAAATAAAGGAATATCTTCAGAGAGTCTCAATGCCCATACTAGATGACGAATGCTGCAAAGAGCTTGATGAACCATTCACAACAGAAGAGGTTAGGAATATATTAAACGCCCTCCCGAATGGGAAAAGCCCAGGCCCAGATGGGCTCACAAAAAGATACTACAAATCATTTTCCTATCTGTTAATACCCCACCTGGTGAAATTCATCAATAACATAGCGGAGGAGGACACCATCCCCAAACAGGGACTAGAAGCACACATAGTGGTGATACCAAAACCTGATAAAGACCCTGCCTGGTGCCAAAGCTACAGACCTATTTCACTGATCAACCTCGATATAAAACTTTTCTCAAAAGCAATCGCAAATAGATTAAGTACATATCTACCGCAATTAATAGGCTTGGACCAAACTGGGTTCATCAGGGGTAGAGAGGCACGAGATAACACCAATAAGGCTCTTAACTTAATCCACTGGGCACAGGGGACCAGTTCACCCTTAATGCTATTGTCAACTGACGCAGAAAAAGCTTTCGATAGGGTGAACTGGTCCCTAATGGATGAAACGCTAGCCCATATAGGATTACAACAGAACATGATTAAGTGGATTAGTTCTCTGTACTCAATCCCCTCGGCAAGGGTCAGAGTAAATGGGGTCTTATCCGCACCATTCCTCATTAAAAATGGCACCAGGCAGGGTTGCCCGTTATCACCACTACTGTTTGCACTATCCTTAGAACCTTTGCTTAGAAGTATAAGAAATAATCAGGATATACAGGGGGCAATAGTGGGAGGAAGGGAATATAAACTATCAGCATTCGCTGATGATGTACTCTTTTACATCAGTAACCCCCACATCTCAATTCCCAACCTCCTGGAAGAATTTAGAGTATATGGGGACATATCAAACCTAAAAATTAACCTCTCCAAATCAGAATTCATAGGAGTAAACCTGAACCCTCACGAGCTGACTAGAATACAAAATAACTTCCCATTCCCTTACCGAGACAAAGCACTAAAATACCTGGGGATATATCTCCCCTCTGATCTTAAGGAATTGTATAGCTTAAACTTCCAGCCACTCATAGGTACACTATCAAAAGACCTTCAGAAGTGGGATCGTGACCAATTCACTTGGTTCGGCCGCATAAATATTCTAAAGATGAACGTGATGCCAAGAGTTCTGTTCCTTCTGGGGACTATCCCGATACACTTGCCCAAAACATTTTTCAATAAACTCAGACTCCTATTCACCCAATATGTCTGGAGAAAGAGACCTCCTAGGCTAGCGCACTCCACACTCATCAGGACAAAAACTAACGGAGGACTGGGCCTACCTGACCCCAAAACGTACTACAGAGCCATGGCATTGAATAGACTTCTTGACTGGACTCATAACTTGACTACTAAAGGGTGGGTGATACTGGAGAAGACCTTAGCAGGGAGGGACCTAGCCAATGCCCAATGGGTACCCAACAAATTCAGAGGACTCTCAATTCTATGCCCACCATGGGTAACCCACGCCCTAAAAATAGGAGACCTTGCCAACAAAAAATACAAATGGTTTCCCCCAATATCACTATTAACACCATTAGAAGGATTCCCACTATTTGCTCCTGGCCTGGAAAGGGGATTTTTTGGAACATGGAGGGGAGATCAGCTAATGTGCCTAGGCCACCTCTGGAAAAGAGACAGACTCAAAACGATATTCGAACTTAGAGCCGAAAAGAATAAATTCCCTTTTGATATATGGCGCCTGACACAAATTAAAACGTGGTGTAAAACACACAAGATCTCTCTAGACGACGAAACTCAGGCAGGAGAGTGGGTAGCCCTATTTATTAACTCCCAAAAAAAGGAACACGCAATCTCCTATCTATACAAACTCCTCAGAAGTAGAGATGATTGCTCGAATCTACTATACCTCAGAGCCTGGGAGAGAGAAATTGACACCCCACTGACAGCTGGAGATAGAGATAGTATTATGGGAAACACATTCACTACAACAATCAATACTAAAATGCAAGAGACTAACTTTAAAATTCTATCACGGTGGTACAGGACCCCAGTCAAACTGGCACAAATGTCCCCTGCCAACTCTGATAGATGTTGGAGGGAATGTGGGGAAAAAGGGACCATGCTTCATTTGTTCTGGACATGCCCTAAAATAAGAGACTTCTGGACCCAAATTCTAGACATCAGTAGAAGGGTGACTACCTGGAAGGTACAGGACTCACCTTGGCAAGTACTGTTACACCTCAATAGCTCCAGAAACTATAAGAAAACTGCTCTACCACACCTGCTCAATGCAGCAAAATGCCTTATTCCAATTAAATGGAAATCTATTAACCCACCCTCGGTAAGGGAATGGATCACGAAAGTTAACGAGATAGAGGCGATAGAAGATATGGTCATGACAAGTAGAGACCAATACCGCAAGCACTACACTAAATGGGCTCTATGGTTGGACTTTAAGGAGTCTCCGGAATACTATAATCTAGCGTAACGACAAACTAAGCAATATTTAACACTTCGGCTCAGACTGAAAAACATTAAGACATCTAGGGTAATGGATTCCACAGTTATGTTATAAGTTAGTAGATGTAGAGTGTTGAGTAGATATATCAATATGTTCATGATAATAAGGGGGTACAATAACATCTTCAGAAACACCTAAATCAAAATACCAGGCATAATAGACAATAAGGAAGAGCCTACAACACTTTATAAGGAAAAGTAAGAGGGGAAAAGATGACGCAAAATAAGCTCATAATAAGTATACTTCCTAAAAACATCAATAAATGCCTTGATGATTATTGCTAATTTTAAACACCTGATATCAGGATATTGGTCCCCTGCGTGGGATTATAAGATGTGCAAAGATTATGTACCACCCTTTATATTCAAAATAAAGATTATATTAAAAAAAAAAAGAATAGAATACGAGGGTAGCAAAGGCACAGCAAATAATAGAATGAGAAGATGCGGAAAATAACAAACGCTAGCTAACCGCGAACACCGCACTCATTCGCAACAGTGCACGCAGTTATGCGCGGTCTCCACGTGATAAGCACAATAGAGACAAGCACGCCTAACTAACCATCGACAGACAAACATGAAACAGAGGACGCGAACGCTTGCTTAACGGTTACCTCACCGAGCCTCCAGCAAGCGGTCGTAGCAGACAAGACAGACACACAAAAACAGGGACAAGCGAGAGATAGGATCCACAGCACTAGCGAAAAGTGGCTAGCGCGATCCAGGTACAGAGTAGCAGAACAGAAGGATCCACAGCACTAGCGAAAAGTGGCTAGCGCGATCCCAGGAGACAGAACAGAAGGATCCACAGCGCTAGCGAAAAGTGGCTAGCGCGATCCAGAGAGGCAGAACAGAAGAGATAGCTGGTAGCAACCGCTGCACCAGCTATGCTCCAAGAACAGAGATCAGAACGACTTCCTATCGACCACCGCTGGGACAGGACAATCGCAACAGACGAACAAAACAGATAAACAATCCTAACTGCACTAGGGAAATCTGCCTAGCACAGTTTCCAGGAATTACTCTAAGCTGATCTTCAAACAGAGAGTAAGGCTGACACCCCACCAGGAGTGTTACATAGAATGAACTCCTTATGACCAGCGAAGCATTGTGGGAAAGACATAGTACTTATAGTACACGCCTCCAATGAATGTGGCCAGGCAATTTGCATGACAACGTATGCAAATTCCTCTGCAAGCACAAACTGCAAAACTGACAGAAGCTCTTCTTTCCAGAGTCCTGCAGCATGCAAACCTACACAATGGTCAAAAGGCTGCCTGCCTGCACAGGCAGCTGAGCAAATCATCACAGTACCCCCCCCTCCAGGGTCAAATTCCAGACGACCCTCAAAACTGCTATTAGCAACAGACTCAAACTGAAGACTCATGAAGGTCGGGGCAGCCCGACAAGGTCCAATTCCAGAGTCAGTCCAGCCGAAACCGACCTCATCGGAAACAGAAGCCACCGAAACATGACCATCAGTACTACCAGTCTCAGTATAACACCCATCAGGACTGTGAACGCCAGAGAAGAAGCCATCGACACCCTCCAGACAATACCCACCACCTTCCAAGGAGCGTCCGAAAATACCAAACCTGCCACAATACCCGTTCGAAGCGTCCCTTACAACACAAAAGCCACCGTTGATCTCATCCAGGGTACCAAGCAAAATCTCTCCCGGAATCTCCCAGAACCTTTCGAAGCTCCACAGAGATCCCAAGAGGGCAGAACAATCACCAGGCTCACATGGAGAATTACCAAGAACCCCCATGGAACCAATGACAATTCCGGATTCAGAATTACGAGGACACCCATCAAGATCAAGACTTTCAGGGACCACTTCTGGGCATCAAGCAGGCAGGCCATATCAGAGCATGTCTCCACCGAGGAAGCATCTGAGTACGCTGGTAACCGAGGCACACTTGGGCTTTCTGGGTCACAGAGCACACTGGGGTACACCAGCACAGGAGAAACCTCAGGACATGTCGGGGAACTGCCAACCTCAGAGTCCGGCACGACAAGACCAAAACCAGTACCGGACAGAGAATCATCATGAGTGGAGGTCACAGGCACTGGACTTTCAAAAGAAGACTCGGATACAAATTCAGAAATTTCTGTGACAATAATATCATCATTGACTACATATGAGTGAAGCTCCATCAGAGCTGAAAAGGTAGCCAGCAAGGCAGCAATGCCTACGGAAGAGGGTAACACCTCAAAAGGACTTGGGGGGCAGGAGACATCTCCTACAAGTTCTGCACCCTTTGGGAGGAACTCTGAGACCTCCAGAACATCAAACAAGACCTCAGGAACATCATTTTTCAAGTTTTCTAAGAAGGATTTTGTACTATCCATGTTACAGGGCAAAACTGGAACTTTATTTTGAGAACAGGGCAGATGTCCCAGGGAAGGTTCCACCATAAACTGAGACTGAACTTCATCATCATGAGTGGAACGTACAGGAATATTCACTGGACCACACACTGACTCCCTAACTTTAATCTCGCTGCACCCAGAATTCTGGGTAGCAGTCAAACTAGCTTGCAACTCCAAAACTGCAGAAAGACAGGTAAAAATAGCAGCAATACCTAGACGAGCCTCTAGGGGCAGGGCAGGAGATATTGTACAAGGCAATATTGACTCATCCAGAGTACAGGGTGGAGAGTCAGAACTTTCTTCAAAGCAAGAAAGGGACTCCCAAATGTCAGTGTGATTGGACATCGTTTTGTTATTCATGGTACAGGGCAGGCTCAGAGAAAGCGTCTCTGAATAAGGCAAAGAAGGTTCAGCATCAGATTCGCAAAACCGAAGCGCTGTCTCACTCTTAGATTCGGCTAACAATGTCGAATCCGAGGAATCAGAACGCAAAACCTGCGAATCAAAATTCACTTTAGGTTGTGAAACTGATGCTTCCATAGCGCAAACCTCCGCGATCTGCGGAGCAGACTGCAAGGCATCTAGGACCGAAACACTGGAGCCACTGTCTCCAGGCAACGGTCCCTTACAGGTGAGAACAGGGTGAGACAGGGAATCATTTGCAGAAGAAATAGCGACATCAACAGGATAAACTTTATTAGGCATATTAATTTTACTTTTGACGCTGCACAGTCGAGAAACTTTCCCCATAGCAGGGTCACAGATGGAAGATCTCAAAGATCTGTTTCTAAATGACAAAGGATCCCACACATCCTTGAGGAAACCGGCAGACTCATTCCGATCACAATCTGCAGGAACATCCGAGAAACAGGCATCAGAGCGCACAGATTCAAACTGCACACTGTCAGGAGAGAATCCTTCAGAATTCGCACAGGAATCAACCACAGCGGCACACTCATTCATTTCAGATTGCACAAAGTCAAGACTCTCATGCTTTACCCCAGAAAGGCAGGAACAATCATCCGACAACGATGTCTCTTTATTGGAATCAATTGGTTGGTGTGTGTGCAACTCATCCAAAATCGTTTGCCATACATAGATCACCAGATCCACATCATCCTTGTCACATTCATCGGAATCAATCAGAAGGTACATAGAATCAAGACAAGCATTCAAGACATCTTCGCTTTTTGCGATGTAAAAATCGCAAAAGGCTTTCCAATCAAAATCGAATTCCTCCAGCAAGGCTCCAACATCCCAGGAAGCAAATGGGGGTTCAAACAGGCCAGTATCCAGATAATCTCCATAGGAGTGGAGTTCAGGAACAAGAACAGATTTTTTAACTGCTTTAATGTAGTGTGCGATCCTACCTATAGCAGGATCCACATAAGCTTTGGATTGGGGCAAAAAACCTGGAAACTGATCAGCAGATGCATTATAAACATCATTATCATACTGCATGGTTTTGCCCATTTCAGACTTGACAGAAATAACCTCTTTATTTGTGGTTGCTATGGGCAACGGATCTTTCCGCTGGGAAGCCTTCCTAGATCTTTTACGTTTAGACTTAGAGGCTTTGGATGGCAGCTTTTTCAAACCTGAAGTGGCAACTGACACATTGAACTGATTGTCATACTGAAAGGTTTTGCATGGAAGGGAAAGATCAGCTGACTTATCAGCAGCTACACAATCAATCAGAGCAGGTGGTAAGCCAGGCAGTTTAAACCAGTGAGAAAATATCACTGCAAGAAACTGATACAGATTATCATTCCAAGAATTGGTTTTTAGCACACCTTATGCTCAGGTGAACAAATCGTTTTTTAAGAGCACATAGGCAAACAGAAGAGCCGACGTGGACGGAACAGAAATCTGAAAGGTGGGATTTAGACAAAACTTCACACATTCAGAAATAAATTCCGCCTTGGTCTCTGAATTAAGCCTTTTAAAGCTCTTAAAGACACAGGACCCAAACTCGACAAAATCGTACAAATCGGAATTTCCGTCTACACTGGGGTTTTGGGTTGGGCTGGTCATACTGTAACGATTGTGGAACTTTCTCCGTGATCAGCGCACAACGCGTGCGCTGATACGGCGGAAATCCTCCACAAGCGTATATTTGCAGGCACCCAGCAAAAGGTGCTACGCACCTGTAGAGGGAAATTCCTGTCGGCAGATGGCGCTGGGGAGTGCAGAGGAACCAATCCTCTGTACCTCCACAAATGCCAGACAGGAATTGTACGAAGCGCAGAACGCAATCGCAAGAGAGGCGATTGCGAATGAGAACGAGCAAAGGGACAGGTCGTATGTGTGTGCGCCAATCCAGTCGCCACCCCGCGACCGCACACACACAACAGCAGATATGAAATAGGAACGCGATCGCGAGAGGTGCGATCGCGAGAGGTGCGATCGCCAGACGTGACACAAGGCAGATCAGAATAGAATACGAGGGTAGCAAAGGCACAGCAAATAATACAATGAGAAGATGCGGAAAATAACAAACGCTAGCTAACCGCGAACACCGCACTCATTTGCAACAGTGCACGTGGTTATGCGCGGTCTCCACATGATAAGCACAATAGAGACAAGCACGCCTAACTAACCATCGACAGACAAACATGAAACAGAGGACGCGAACGCTTGCTTAACGGTTACCTCACCGAGCCTCCAGCAAGCGGTCGTAGCAGACAAGACAGACACACGAAAACAGGGACAAGCGAGAGATAGGATCCACAGCACTAGCGAAAAGTGGCTAGCGCGATCCAGGTACAGAGTAGCAGAACAGAAGGATCCACAGCACTAGCGAAAAGTGGCTAGCGCGATCCCAGGAGACCGAACAGAAGGATCCACAGCGCTAGCGAAAAGTGGCTAGCGCGATCCCAGGAGACAGAACAGAAGGATCCACAGCGCTAGCGAAAAGTGGCTAGCGCGATCCAGAGAGGCAGAACAGAAGAGATAGCTGGTAGCAACCGCTGCACCAGCTATGCTCCAAGAACAGAGATCAGAACGACTTCCTATCGACCACTGCTGGGACAGGACAATCGCAACAGACGAACAAAACAGATAAACAATCCTAACTGCACTAGGGAAATCTGCCTAGCACAGTTTCCAGGAATTACTCTAAGCTGATCTTTAAACAGAGAGTAAGGCTGACACCCCACCAGGAGTGTTACATAGGACGAAATCCTTATGACCAGCGAAGCATTGTGGGAAAGACATAGTACTTATAGTACACGCCTCCAATGAATGTGGCCTGGCAATTTGCATGACAACGTATGCAAATTCCTCTGCAAGCACAAGCTGCAAAACTGACAGAAGCTCTTCTTTCCAGAGTCCTGCAGCATGCAAACCTACACAATGGTCAAAAGGCTGCCTGCCTGCACAGGCAGCTGAGCAAATCATCACAACAGGTGGATCAGTGGCTGACCCCGCACAAACTGGAGATCGGCAATGAGGTGTGTGACAACGGCAGCAATCTAATTTCGGATTTGAATTTGGAAAAGTTGACACATGTACCCTGCATGGCACATGTGCTGAATCTAATAATTCAGAGATTTGTGTGTACGTACCCAGGCTTACAGGACATCCTGAAGCAGTCTAAGAAGGTGTGTGGGCATTTCAGGCGGTCTTACACGGCCATGGCACGCTTGGCCGATATTCAGCGGAGAAACAACTTGCCTGTGAGGCGCTTGATTTGCGAAGGCCCGACTTGCTGGAATTCAATGCTTCTGATGTTTAACCGCCTGCTACAACAGGAGAAAGCCGTCAACCAGTATCTCTACGACTACAGTGAAAGGACATGCTCTGGGGAGATGGGAATGTTCTGCCCGAAGTACTGGACACTCATGCGAAATGCCTGCAGGCTCATGTGGCCATTTGAGGAGGTGACAAACATGGTGAGTTGCAGTGAGGGGGCCATCAGCGACTTGATGCCATATGCTTTCTTCCTGGAGCGTGCCGTGCGTAGAGTGGTGGATCAAGCTGTGGAGGAGCGTGAACAGGAACAGTTACAGGAAAAGGAGGAAGAGTTGTGGGATCAATTCTCAGCAGAACCAGATGTTTCCTCAACACCTGCGGCTGCACAGAGGGGGGGGGGGAGGAGGAGGAAGAGTCGTGTGGGGAAGAGGAATCAGATGATGAGGAAGGTGGTTTTTTGAGGAGGAGGCGGAAGAAGAACAGCAACAGGCATCACAGGGGGCTTGTGCTGCTCAACCTTCCTGTGGTATTCTTCATGGCTGGGGAGAGGAGGAAAACTTACTTGACATCACTTAGGAAGAGCAAGAGGATATGGATAGTACGTCTGCATCCAAATTTGTGCAGATGGCGTCTTTCATGCTGTCCAGCCTGTTGAGGGACCCCCGTATAAAAAAACTCTAGGGGAATGACCTGTACTGGGTGGCCACGCAGAACAAGCTGGCAACTATGCTTTACAGTGCGTTTAAGGGTGATGTCACAGCACAATGGAATAAAGGTACCACTGCCAGTAATCCTTCTCCCATGTCCACGCAGGGAAGGACAGGACGCTCCAGCAATCTCATGGTGATGACGGACATGCGGACATTCTTTAGTCCAACGCTTCGCCTTAGCCCTTCCGGATCCACCCTCCACCAACGCCTCGACCGGCAGGTAGCCGACTACCTGGCCTTAAAGGGACTCCGAGCAGTGCAAAAACTATGGAAAGATGCATATCATTTTAAAGCTCTCTTTCTCCTCTTTCCAATTATATATAAACTGCCGCCCTACGCTTTTTAGTTTTCGCTATTTTCGCGATCGAAATTGCCACGGCCGCAACTTCAATCGCGAAAATAGAGAAAACTAAAGGGCGTAGGGTGATGATTTAGGGGTCGTCAGAAAGAGGAGAAAGAGAGCTTTAAAATGATATCCATCTTTCTATAGTTATATTGTATTACACAGGGCGACTTTTTCCTAAAGTCAGCAGCTCCATCCTGCTGAATGGAGCTGCTGACTTTGAGAAAAAGTCGCCCTGTGTAAAACAATATAACTATGGAAAGATGGATATCATTTTAAAGCTCTCTTTCTCCTCTTTCTGACGACACCTAAATCGTCACCCTACGCCTTTTAGTTTTCTCTATTTTCGCGATCGAAGTCACAGCCGCAACAAATTTCGATTGCGAAAATAGCGAAAACTACAAGGCGTAGGGCAGTGGTTTATATATCATTGGAAAGAGGAGAAAGAGAGCTTTAAAATGATATGCATCTTTCCATAGTTTCTTCACTGCTCGGAGTCCCTTTAAGTCTGGATGTAGACACTATGAGCAGCGATGAACCCCTAGACTACTGGGTGCACAGGCTTGACCTGTGGCCAGAGCTGTCACAATTTGCCATCCAATTTCTGTCTTGCCCTGCCTCAAGCGTCCTGTCAGAAAGGACCTTCAGCGCAGCTGGAGGCATTGTCACTGAGAAGAGAAGTCGCCTAGGTCACAAGTGTTCAGTACCTCACCTTTATCAAAATGAATGAGGCATGGATCCCGGAGGGCTACTGCCCGCCCGAAGACTAAGTCAGTCCCCACACACAGCAACTCTACCTGCACGCCGTGTGACTGCAAGCCCCAAGACTAAGTCGGTCCCCACACAGCATCTCTGCTTGCAGGCCGCTTGACTGCCTTCTCTGCCACAACAACAGGGTCCAGGACTCCAGGCGGATTCCTGAATTTTTAAGGCCGCTGCTAGCAGCGGCCACAACAATAATTTTTCTGGTACGTGTACATGCCTGCCTAATTTTTCTGGCTGCACTGCAGCTGCAACAACCAAACAAAAGGCATGTACATGTGTCAATTCCCCTTCATGATCATTACCTTGCCGCGGTGAAGGGGCTTGTGTATCACAATGAAGCAATGACCGCCGGCTATATGAGTGTCTCGAGGGGGGCACACCCAAGATAATAAGGTCGTTGCTTCATTGTGGACAGACCAAATTCGATCAGCTGGACAGTCACTGTTGTTCTGTCATTGAGTTACCTCAGCCCGGCGACCATATGGGCTTGAAAACCGCTATCGCCTGCACTCTGGCTATGGTGCGCACCAGTCCAAGACGGCCGTCACTACACAAACAGCTGTTTGCGGTGTATTACACGTTGAGTTTGGTGCGTCACTGTGAAGCAGTACACTAATTACACTCCCTGATTGATGTATACACATGCAAGATGTTTTCAAGCACTTTAGTCCTCCAATTTAGCATTCAGTGTGATTTCTGCCCTTAAAATGCTGCTGTGCGTCAAACTTTTGGCGTGTATCCCACTCCGCCATGCCCCCTCCAGGTGTTAGACCTCTTGAAACATCTTTTCCATAATTTTTGTGGCCAGCATAAATGTTTCTAGTTTTCAAAGTTCACTTCCCCATTGAAGTCTATTGCGGTTCGCGAAAGTTCGCGCAAACCGAACTTTTGCGGAAGTTCGCGTTCGAGGTTTACAAACCAAAAATCGGAGGTCCGAGCCATCTCTAGCAAACAACATAGCTATCTTCAAACCCTTTAGCTGACAGCTGATTAAGTAACACATTGAGATTATCCTTGGTGCCTTCTCCTGTGACAGTAAAGGGGTGTGCACACCTATGACTTATGTAGCCTGTCTGGGATGGGGAACCGATCCCCTTGGGTGACATCACTGGGCCAGCAAGTACAGTAGTGTGTGACCTGTGTATCTGACAACATGTTCTGTTGCTATGCAGGGGATGAGGAGGAAGGTTGACAGAAGGATGATGGAGTGGCAGGTATGTGACGTCATACGGTGGGCGGGGGAGCAGCATGGACAAAGGAGTTGGCCGTACTCAGCCAAGTTGATCACTTATGGATCATTGGTTGGGGGCTACTGTACACATGGCTGACTATCAGCTGAGGTGTTCTTTAGTAATGCGTGTGTAAGAGCATTTGACTAGTATGTACTAGTATGAACTCTGCATATTATTGGAGAAAGGTTGTGAGCAGCAGCCATAACCTAACAAGGGTATTTCATCATTCACATGCAAAAAAACAAAGTTTCCTTCTATTTTCCTTTCTGTAAATGCTGAAAAAAAGTGTTATAGCTAGATGATCAACATTGCACATCCAGATTACAAGCATTACCAGAAGGAGATGAACAGTGACTGTTCCATAGTTTTCTCAGGGCAGGTGTACTTAATCCCATGTCAGTTTACACTTCTACATATTTTATTGACAGTGTATTCAGTTAACTAGCAAATACCACAGAACTGACCGGCTGACAAGTTTTTAGGCAACAGGCATTTTCCCCTTGCAAATGTGAAAGATATAATCAGCTCTCCTTAATGTTGATTGGGCGTAAATGTAATTTAAATAAATTAGAGTTATCACACAGCCTACTCACAGCTTCAGAAAAGCAAACAATATTACCAAACAAATTCCATCAGCGGAACTAGAGTTACGTTCATCAGTTAAGTGCTTATGCACTAAAGTAATTATACTGCTGAAGTTTTGTGTGCCATTTCTGATGCCGTTGCCTTAGGGGCCTTCAAAAAGAACAGAATTAATAAGATGCCAAAAACAGGAGGTTCTTAACTTCATCTCTGTCATAAAGCAGGAGTCACATGACTGGCATGACATTTTCTTTCATAATTGCATGAACCGCCTGACTCTGAGGTTATATCAAGTGTATTTTTTTCACTCTGTTTAGGAGCTAGAATGTGGGGCTAGTAGATTATAGAATCATCTTGTAGGATTTCTGATTAGAGATGAGAGAATCTGGATTTCTGAATTACACTGTCCATAAATGAGCTGATGTCTAATACGGGCAGATTGCCACGTGATGTGGCAAAAATGATCGATTCCTCTCTGATCGACTCATAAATCGATTCCAATAATACTCAACACATTGATTTTGCGTAGATTTCAGCAGGGAATCTGTTAAAATTGATGAAACTGTTTGATGGAGTGCAACACTAAAGGTGCCCATATCTAGTGGTGCATGGGCAGATCGACCAAGAGACAAATCTCTCTCTGATCAAATCGCTCTCTGATCAAATCAAATCAAATCTTTTTTTCTTTTTTTTTTAAAGATTCTTTATTTAGTAAGAAAGAACATTTTATACAGAGCAGCCAAAGTAGCATACTGTAAACGCGTATGAATAATTACAAATAACAATTGCACTTAATCAGAGAGAGATCTGTTGCCCGCCCAAACACCACAGCCTGACTCCCGATACATTTCAGCATGAAATCTCAAAGGGATCGGCCGCATCTGCCACTTCCCTCGCTGCCCGCAAATGTAAATGTGCACCCGTGCATTCAAATACTTTACCTGTCCGCTGTCCCCGTCACAGTTCCCATACATCTTCAGCTTCCACATTGGCAGCCCTTTGTGGCTACCAGCATATAGCACATGGGGCACGTGTGTCACATTGCACACGCACCCCAAATGTGTGACGTCACATGCGCCACACGTGCTATATGCCCGCAGCCACGTGGGACACCAATATGTACGTGGAGGATGTATTGACACCGTGGTGGGTGCCAGTGGACAGGTAAAGTATTTTATTGCACGGGCATGAGGGGCACAGAAGTCAGGGGTTCTGTCGCTTTCGTTGTGTGTCTTGCTAAGGTACCCCGTTACTGTCATGCACCAGATTGACCACGTTGGCCCAAGATCTTCCGTCTTGTCTGATCAATAATTTTGATTGTCAAAAGTCGATTGATCGGACATTTAGGGGAATCGATTCCCTGTGGATTGCTCCACTCTGCAGAGAATTGAATGGAAAGTGTTTGGGCACCTTTACAGACGCTTGTGAGCAGAACATGATGACCCATTTCTGATCGCTTACAAACTGCTTACCTCTTGGGCAAATACCCATCTTGAAATTCTAAAAACACCTCTCATTACAATTTAGCCGGATGTCTGAGTTCAAAATCTATCTTTACTGGTGTCACTAATAAAGGTGGCCATACACTTATAGATTTGCAGCAGATTTGACCATCAGATAGGTTTCTGTCATATGCCTGTCAAGTCGCATCTGACAGGAATCTATCTGATGTGTGCCACACACTAGGAACAGATTTCCAATAGATTTCAGAATGAAATCTATTGGAAATCGATCTAAATGCCGTGTTGAACCATTAGATCCAATGCAACTCTATGGGTCATCGATCTGTTGCCAGCAACAGATCAACCTAGATTTTCCACCCAGTCAGAAAGATCAAATCGGCCCCAAATCGATTGTTTGGCTAATTTGATAGAATCGATTTCCGATTGATCAATTGATTCTATCGAATCGATCGATGGCTGTAATCGACCAGTGTATGTGCCCCTTAAGACCTTATAGTGACACATTATACTGGTGGATCATGGGACCACAAGGATTGGAATGATAACATCAAGGTCTCACTCCCTCGGCTACCCTCTAGTAAAATGAACCTTGGATTGACCAGTTACATTCTATACAAGTAAACGATTGGCCAAACTACTGGTTGGTCCTTTTTTTTCTTTTTAAATAGCATGGCTATTCACAGGTTGGTTTATCCAGAACCCAACTTAGCCCTGACTAAGTCAATCAGGGATGCCAAGAGGCAAGAGATTCTGTGTATACCCTGAGCACATGCCCTCTGCACTATATTATGTATACTATGGAAAGAGGCCAATCATGTGCCCCATATTGATGTATATTGACAAATTGGTCATTCCTTAAAATTGCTTGTTTTCACAAAATTGTAACATTTCATATTGCACATTTGAAATTGAAAGCAATTTTTATTTTTCAAATTTCACCCAATCCATTTATGATGCTGAGATCACTGGGCAGTAAAAAAAACCTTGGCCCGTATGCAATTCAATTTTTCACCTGAGTTTTCTCCTAGGTGATATTTTTAAAATTGTCAATAAAATGCCTTTTAAGCCACCAGCAAGCAAGAAAATACTCAAAATAATTTTGATAATACTTTTGCACTTACTTCTCAGTACTTTTTCAGTTGAAAAGTGCTGGAAAATTATTTAAAATAGAAGATGAAAAATTATCTCGTAGGAGAAAACGTAGGAGAAAACTGGAATTGCATATGGGCCCTTTTTTGTCAAATGCATATGTATCAATGCATAATACTGTTGTGGTAGTGCACATAAAAGTAAAAAAAAAAAAAAAAAAAAGATTAGGGAAAATTCTATTATTTCTTTCTTTACTTCGGCAACATCCATACCCATGGGAGATGGTTTGTGCAGCATCGGTTTTCCTGACTGCCAATATCCTTATAATAGAGTTAGATGAGTATAGCCATCTATAGATGTTTAATAACATATTGTTTAATATCATATCATATCATGAACCTGAAAGTCTTGTGTTTAGTTATGTCAGGGGCATTGCTAGCCCCAAAGATCAGTGGCACATGCCCCAGATCTATTCTGAGGTGCCCCGGATGTCCCCCAGGCAGAGTCAGCTGTGGTGCCCCAATTGTGGGCATGCAGGGACCTGTGGTGCATAAATTAAGGTTATGCTGGGTACTGCGGTGCCTCTATGTAGCATACCCCCCAACTTTTTGAGATAAGAAAGAGGGACACTTAAGCCAGTCCCCTGCCACACCCCTAATCACACCCCCTGCCACACCCTAGTCACACATAACATAAAGATTTCATAAGAAAAATATGTTGTTTTAGAATTCAAACCACATTGGTCCTTTCTATCCTGGTTCATTTTCTTTCATATTAACATTTTAAAATTAGTAATATATCAATTTAAAGGATAAGAATAAAGTTTAGAGTCAATGAAAGACGTTTTTTTTAGTAGAGATATATACAGTGGTGTGAAAAACTATTTGCCCCCTTCCTGATTTCTTATTATTTTGCATGTTTGTCACGCTTAAATGTTTATGCTCATCAAAAACCGTTAACTATTAGTCCATGATAACATAATTGAACACAAAATGCAGTTTTAAATGATGGTTTTTATTATTTAGTGAGAAAAAAAAACTCAAAACCTACATAGAGCTATGTGAAAAAAGAAATTGCCCCCTGAACCTAATAACTGGTTGGGCCACCCTTAGCAGCAATAATTGCAATCAAGCGTTTGCGATAACTTGCAATGAGTCTTTTACAGCGCTGTGGAGGAATTTTGGCAGAATTGTTGTAATTCAGCTTTATTTGAGTGTTTTCTAGCATGAACCACCTTTTTAAGGTCATGCCACAACATCTCAATAGGATTCAGGTCAGGACTTTGACTAGGCCACTCCAAAGTCTTCATTTTGTTTTTCTTCAGCCATTCAGAGGTGGATTTGCTGGTGTGTTTTGGGTCATTGTCCTGCTGCAGCACCCAAGATCGCTTCAGCTTGAGTTGACAAACAGATGGCCGGACATTCTCCTTCAGGATTTTTTGGTAGACAGTAGAATTTATGGTTTCATCTATCACAGCAAGCCTTCCAGGTCCTGAAGCAGCAAAACAACCCCAGACCATCACACTACCACCACCATATTTTACTGTAGGTATGATGTTCTTTTGCTGAAATGCTGTGTTACTTCTATGCCAGATGTAACGGGACACGCACCTTCCAAAAACTTCAACTTTTTGTCTCGTCGGTCCATAAGGTATTTTCCCAAAAGTCTTGGCAATCATTGAGATGTTTTTTAGCAAAATTGAGACGAGCCTTGATGTTCTTTTTGCTTAAAAGTGGTTTGCACCTTGGATATCTGCCATGCAGGCCGTTTTTGCCCAGTTTCTTTCTTATGGTGGAGTCGTGAACACTGACCTTAATTTAGGCAAGTGAGGCCTGCAGTTCTTTAGATGTTGTCCTGGGGTCTTTTGTGGCCTCTCGGATGAGTTTTCTCTGCGCTCTTGGGGTAATATTGGTCAGCCGGCCACTCCTGGGGAAGGTTCATCACTGTTCCATGTTTTTGCCATTTGTGGATAATGTCTCTCACTGTGGTTCGCTGGAGTCCCAAAAATTTAGAAATGGCTTTATAACCTTTACCAGACTGATAGATCTCAATTACATTACTTTTGTTCTCATTTGTTCCTGAATTTCTTTGGCTCTTGGCATGATGTCTAGCTGTTGAGGTGCTTTTGGTCTACTTCTCTGTGTCAGATAGCTCCTATTTAAGTGATTTCTTGATTGAAACAGGTGTGGCAGTAATCAGGCCTGGGGGTGACTACAGAAATTGAACTCAGGTGTGATAAACCACAGTTAAGTTATTTTTTAACAAGGGGGGCAATCACTTTTTCACACAGGGCCATGTAGATTTGGAGTTTTTTTTTCTCACTAAATAATAAAAACCATCATTTAAAACTGCATTTTGTGTTCAATTATGTTATCTTTGACTAATTGTTAACGGTTTTTGATGAGCAGAAACATTTAAGTGTGACAAACATGCAAAAGAATAAGAAATCAGGAAGGGGGCAAATAGTTTTTCACACCACTGTATATATTTACATAGAAAGAGGGACAAATGAGGTGGAAGAAGGGACAGAGGGACAGGGCTCTCAAAGAGGGTCTGCCCCTCCAAAAGAGGGACAGTGCGGAGCTATGATGTAGGTATACTGGGTGCTGTAGTGCTATGCTGGGCACTATGATGCTGTTAAGTTCATGTAAATTTGTCTCCACCGATGACCACCACACCCTTTTTCCATCTAGAGTGCCTAAAAGTGCCCCAGTGCCTAGAGTGCCTTCGGATCCTAGCAAAAACCCTGAGTTCTGCCATACTGAGGCACCAGGAAAAGTTTATAAAGGAAAGGATATTTAAAAATGTGTTTTCCTACTTTTTATTACCCATACAGTTACCATATTTGCTTTTGTGCACAAGTAATATAGCCTTTTTACAAATTACAAGTTTCCAACGTACAGCTTATCTGCTCTGAAAGCTGCCATTGCATTTTATTCATGCTGCTTTTTATTATATATTAAAATCTTCTAGTGAGCTGTTCTGAACTGTGTGCATGCTTGAAGCAGAGAGAGCTTCACAGAGAGCTCATTTTCTGTTGTTACATAACAGGTAACACGTGTGGAATGTAAACAAGATATACTGTTATCTCCACTTAGAATGGATCCTAAGCTGAAGGGGCTTTCCATGGCAGGACAAAAATTTGTGTTTAACTGTTTGAATGCTGTTCTGCTACAATTTTTTGTGATAGTAGCTTTAAAGCTGTAAGGAATCTTTTAGAGCAAAGAAGAAATGCTGAGTTTCAGACCACTTTAAAGATTGCAATCATATGGGTGTCCCAGAAAGCACCTATGAAGCACTACCTCTGATCCTCAGCCTGCGCTACAGTAGAATCTCGTTATAGTAACATCAAGTAAAATAGAGAACATCCTAGTTCTAAACAGGATTGGGAGTGTACATACTGAACATGTTTATCTCGTCATGTTACGCGTCGCTTAAAGGGAACCTTAACTGAGAGGAATATGGATGTTTCCTTTTAAACAATACCAGTTGCCTGGCAGTCCTGCTGATCTCTCTAGCTCAGGTATGTCAAACTGGTCCTATGAGGGCCAGGATCCTCACACATTTTTGATACAGCTCAAGTGTTATTGATGGGTCTGAATCAGGAAAGGTGTGGTCCATCAGGTAGAACACATTCCTTTCTTTCTCAGTCCATCCTAAACACTGGCATGGATCTGGCCCTCCAGGCCTGGAGTTCGACACGTACTCTAGCTGCAGCAGTGGCTGAATCACACACCTGAAACAAGCATGCAGCTAATCCAGTCTGACTTCAGTCAGAGCACCTGATCTGCATGCTTGTTGAGGGGCTGTGGCTAAAAGTATTAGAGACACAGGATCAGCAGGAGATTCAGGCAACTGGTATTATTTTAAAATGAAAAATCCATATCCTTCTCAGTTTAGGTTCCCTTTAAGGTAACCTTTAATTAGATTTATGTTTATAGCCAAGTTGGTAATTTGTTTTTGTTTTTTGATCAACAAAACACTGTTTATTAATTGAAAAAGTGAAGCAATCATGTCAAATAATACAAATTAACATACAAATAACACAAAATTCCATTATATGGTATCATTCAGGAACTACAGTGTGCCTCCTTGACACCCCAGTCCTTGAAAGAGTTTGATCGCTAACCAAATCCAGAGCAACGTAATCATTGGCTGCGAGCCAATTACACCACATTTATTCAAATTTAGCAGAGGCATTCCTATGTGCGTAGATAACTTTTTCAGCGCATCATTTATTTGTTTAATCCATAGAACAGGGTTCAGAGACGCACAACAGCTACCCTTACATGTTCAGATGTATTGCCATCCTCAAATGCATCCAAAACACATACCAAGGCGGTCCTTGGGACCTCTAATTTTGTCATTTTTAAAATGTCTTTTGTGCGTGATGCACTGTGCATCTACCAGTGAATAATGAAATAAAAGCATTACTATGGTAGGGTCTGGTGTATTCAATGAGCACAATCTACATCTGCTATATAATCCTAATATAAACCACCCAGAAAAGAAACCGATGGGATGGATCTAATTCTATGCGCTGTTGTAGCTTAGCGCCATTTAATAGGTCCTCTGTGATCTACAAGAAGTCGTATCTTCCAGGGTTGTTTGCGTAGGATAATTAGAAGGTTTTGAATGATTTGGTTTTGTCCCATAGGTGCCCAGGAAGTGTTTTACTTACTGAGCAAGGCTCCATATCCTTCCTTTTCTGACACGCGTTGGGGAAAAAAAACTGCAAGTGCATAGGAAATAGAGGTGATTTATTGAGCATGTCACCATAAATGCTTCTCAAATCCAATCAAGTTGATGCATTAATGGTTTTGATGCTGATGTGCAATCACTGCTCCAAGACATTTAATTGATAGGCTAGGTTTCAGTCTGCTAAAAAGGAGCACAATGTTTTCTATTAACCCTATGATTTTTGTTCTGATGGCTGCAATATGCAAGCATAGGATTCACAGCCATCTGTCACGTTGGCATCTGTATGAAATATGGTATTTCCCCACACAGCTATATCATCATCTATTGCATACTATTTCAAGAGCTGCTGATTCTTTTTTGGTTTATTAGAAATAAAAATTGAAGCAGTCATGATTTAAAAAATAGTTAGTTTGTCTGTCTGTATTCTGTAGGAGGCTGTTCTTGTAAACCCTCCAACTTGCAACCCCACCAAAATCCAGAATTAAAAAAATAAATGTTTCTACACACCAACCTGTGGAGGCTAGTATCCAAATCTACTGTTGTTACTGTCATCTTTGCTCCCAGCAACCTTTTAATTCAGGCAAACTTAAGCCTCGTACACATGCCTGATTTAAGTCAGCTGAGATGGCCAATAATGCCCTCCTTAGCTGATAATCAGAAATGTGTACGGAACCCGATGACCCCTGACATCCAACACATGAGCGATTTGCCAAATGCATCTACCCAACCCCAGTGACGCTGATTCCCATGCAGATTCCATTGTTCATTGCATTGTGACGTCATGCATGTGCCACTCGCCCCCCCCCCCCCTTTCGCATAGCAACACTGCAAGTTGTCTGACATGAGTGTGTGCAGCCCAGTACAGTGATGTCGCCCAAGGGGATCAGCTTCTGATCCCTGACGGGCGACATCAGTTGGCTGTGTATATATATGAGCCCTTAGTGTCCATTGACCTTCCAAGTACACGGAACTAGTGCCAATGTTCCAGATTCTTCATATTACGCAGATAGCACTTAATTTCCACTCCAAAAGACATAAAATGAGTTCATTCATGATTACAATGAGTTAGCAGCTAATGCTGCTATACATAATAGGTGGTGCAGTGGATAGTGCTCTCACTACGTCGAGAGGTTGAAACAGAACCTCCCCTTGAATGACTCATAAGCTGTTAGGAAAGGTCTCAAGGCCGCCACCAACTACAAGCCCCCACCTCAACATGTGACACCTAGCACTGAGCTAGCCAAGGAACTCAGTAACTGCAGGTTCTACAACCTGTTTGAAGACCAGGCTGCAGGGCATCCAACGCCACATCCCCAACTCCAATCTCAATGTCCCAAGTCTTAGCTCACACCCTCCAGATGCGAGCGAGGCCAATGTCCTGCACCACCTGTCAATGTTGAACGATAGGAAAACCTCTGGCCCTGATGTGTTGTCACCAGTCTGCCTAAAACCTTGTTCACGGCAGCTCACTCCCATTCTCACCTACATCTACACCAAATACCTACAGGAGGGCAAAGTCCCCACATGCTTCAAGAGGTCCACCATCATCCCTGTACCTAAAGAGCAAGGAGTCTCCAACCTTAACAACTTCAGGCCCATGTCCCTCACATCTGTAATCATGAAGACCTTTGAAAGAGTGGTACTATCCCTCCACAAGCTCTCCACGATAGCTCAGTTCAGTTCAGTTTGCATACAAAGCAAACAAGTCCACCAATGATGCCATCAATATCTGCCTGGAGCTCATCAGCGATCACCTGGACAGACAGTACTCATATGCTGGGATCCTCCTTTTAAACCTCTGCTTGGCTTTTTATACCATCAGCCCCCCGCATACTACAGGAAAACCTTGTAGTACTTAAGGTCCATCCTAGCTTATGCCTGTGGATCACAGATTTCCTCACCAGCAGGTCCCAAGTCATCAAGCTGGGTGCTTTCTCCTAACAACCAAGGGCTACCAACATGGGTGCACCACAAGGCTGCACCTTGACACTGATCCTGTTCTCCCTATATACAAATAACTACAGATCCACAGCAAATTTTGTCAAGGTCATCAAATTTGCTGATGATACCACCCTCGTTGACCTTGTTACCAAAAATTAGGAGCAGGAGCAGGTTGAGAGAATATGCTACTGATGCAGGGAGAACAACCTGGCCCTCAATACAGCCGATAAGATGATCATTGACTTCAGGAAGCATGCTCCCACCCCACCTCCAATCTACATTAACAGCATGGAAGTCGAAAGAGTATCTTGTGTCCGCCTCCCGGGCACTACCATTTCCAATGACCTGAGCTGGAAGGCCAACACCGCCATCATTCAGAGGAAAACCCAGCAGAGATTATTCTTCCTTCACTAACTGAAGAAGTTCGTTCCCCCCCCCCCCCCCCCTCCAGCACCTCTTTTTATCCCCACTTATGGTTGCGGACGCTTGCCACTGTTGCCGACAATGTCTTCTCACTGTACCAAGTGCTTACATTGCTGTATATTGTGTTTACTCTGCTGAATATTGTGTTACTCTGCTGTATATTGTGTGTCCTCTCCTATTTCTTACCTAAGTCCTGTATGTGCCAAATCCAATTCCGGGCATGACACAGTCATGCTTAGCGAATACAATTATTCTGATTCTGACTTTACAGAGCTAGAATCCCAGGTTCAAATGTAGTCCAGGACACTATATACATGCAGTTAGTATGAACTCCCCATTTGCACTGATTTCCTCCGGATGCTCCAGTCTTTTTTTCCACATCCCCCAAAAATTGGTAACTTAATTGATTCCTCCAAAATTGCCCTTACACTATGGCAGAGACGTGAGAGTTATGCTAAGTACACACAATTCAATTTTCTGGTAGGTTGACAAGTCAAAACTATTACTTCCAGCATGTCCGATCAATTTTGTTCAGTAGTGATCAGAAAATTGATCCTGTTATCAATTGGAAGCTGATTATATATGTCAGAAATATGTGTTTCGACCCGTCGATCTGCCAGGAAATTTAGTGGTGTGTACCTAACACAAGGGCTAAACTCACGAACCATTCATGGGGCCATATGCAATTCAACTTTTTCTCCTGAGGTTTTTCCTTGGAGAAAAAATTTCATCTACGATTCATAATAACTTTTTAGCACTTTGCAATGGAAAAAGTACCAAAAAGTAGGTGAAAAAAGTAATATCAAAATTATTTTGAGTATTTGTTTGCTTGCTGGTTGTTTAAAAGTAATTTTATTGACAAGTTTGAAAATTTCACCTAGGAGAAAACTTAGGTGAAAAAGTGAATTGCATATGGGCCATGGTCTTCATGGAGTATTTCTAATCTCCAAAGTATTTCTAAACACTTTAACCTATATTGGTATAGTAGTGGGAGGGTGCTATTACATTGGTGTCATATTGTGGACTAAAATAAGGTTGTGCTTCGATGTTGTTAAGCCAGACTTAAATGCATAGTTAAAGAAGCACTCTAATTACATAAAGTAGAATGCAGTAAATTATTCAGGATACCCACTTTTACGTAAATTTTCCTGGTTTCAGCATCAGAAATGCTTCCTATATCGTTATATTGCTGTTTATTAGTATATAGCCCTGCCCTCTGAGTAAAGCTCAGGCTAGGCTGTTTAGCTATTTGGAATTCTCTTCCAAGAGCATTCTGGGAGGCCAAGAATTATTATATATACAGCTGCACCTTACAGGACTAAAGATGTTAGCACCTGTAATAAATTTCAGAATGTAAATCAGAGTGAGAAATTATTTTACAATAGGCAAACACTGAAAAATTATTTAAAAATGAATTTTGGAAAAAACAAGCAAATGTATTCATTAAGTTATTTCACTACAGTCCCTCTTCAACCACTTGCCGACCGCCCACTACCAATAGGCGGCGGCGGCAAAGTGGCACCTCCAGGACCGCGTAATGCCGATCAGTGGCGGCACCTGGGGGACTAATTAGCCAGGGATCGTGCACAAAGATGCGTAAGCATCCGCTGGCATTAGGCCCTGCCCACCTGGGACATCAACCCGCCGGGCATTTAGCAGCACCGGCGGGTTGCAAAAAGCCCAATCTCCCCTGCAAAAGTGTATAATACACTTTGTAATGTATGCAAAGTGTATTATACAGGCTGCCTCGTCCCCTGGTGGTCCCAGTGATCGAGGGACCACCAGGGGAGGAGGCAGCTGTGTATGTAAGCACACACACACTGATCCTGTCCCCCTGCCCCCCTGATCACCCACAGCACCCCTCAGACCCCCCCCTCCCTGATCACCCCCTCATACCACTGTTTGCACCCAATCACCCCCCTAATCACCCATCAATCACCCCCTGTCACTATCTGTCAACGCTATATTTTAGATTAGGTCCTAAACTGCCCCTGGGGGCTTCTGATCACCCCCCCCCACACACACCCTCAGATCCTCCCCAGACCCCCCCCCCCCCCCGTGTACTGTTTACATCTATTCTCCCCTGTAATCACCCACTGATCACCCGTCAATCACCTGTCAATCACCCATCACTCACCCCCTGTCACCACCTGTCACTGCCACCCATCAGATCAGACCCTAACCTGTCCCTTGCGGCCACCTGATCACCCGCCCAAACCCTCAGATCGCCCGCAGACCCGCCCTCAGATCACCTCCCAAATGCATTGTTTACATCTGTTCTCCCCTCTAATCACCCACTGATCACCTAACAATCACTCCCTGTCACCACCTGTCACTGCTACCCATCAGATCAGACCCTAATCTGCCCCTTGCGGGCACCCAATTTTCCCGCCCACACCCCCCTGATCACCTCACCGGTGCATTGCTTGCATCTATTCTCCCCTCTAATCACACCCTGATCACCTATCAATCACCCCTTCACCACCTGTCACTGCTACCCATCAGATCAGACCCTAATCTGCCCCTTGCGGGCACCCAAACCCCGCCCACACCCTCAGATCGCTCTCAGACCCCTCTGATTACCTCCCCAGTGCATTATTTACATCTGTTCTCCCCTCTAATCACCCACTGATCACCCATCAATCACCCCCTGTCACCACCTGTCACTGCTACCCATCAGATCAGACCCTAATCTGCACCCAATTACCCGCCCACACCCTCAGATCGCCCTCAGACCCCCCCCTGAACACCTCGTCAGTGCATTGCTTGCATCTATTCTCCCCTCTAATCACACCCTGATCACCTATCAATCACTATGTCACCCCCTGTCACCACCTGTCACTGCTACCCATCAGATCAGACCCTAATCTGCCCCTTGCGGGCACCCAAACACCGCCCACACCCTCAGATCGCCCTCAGACCCCCCCTGATCACCTCCCCAGTGCATTATTTGCATCTGTTCTCCCCTCTAAACACCAACTGATCACCCATCAATCACCCACCAATCACCCCCTGTCACCACCTGTCACTGCTACCCATCACATCAGACCCTAATCTGCCCCTTGCGGGCACCCAATCACCCGCCCACACCCTCAGATCACCCTCAGACACCCCCCCCCCCCGATTACCTCCCTAGTGCATCACTTGCATCTATTCCCCCCTCTAATCACACCCTGAGACACCCATCAATCACCTCCTGTCACCCCCTAGCACACCTACACATCAGATCAGGCCCTAATTTGCCCCGTGTGGGCTCTTGATCACTCGGCCAAACCCTCAGATCCCCCTTAGACCCCCTTCCGATCACCTCCCGAGTGCATTGATTGCATCTATTCTCCCCTCTAATCACCCCCTGGGCCACCCATCAATCACCTCCTGTCACCCCCTAGCACTCCTATCCATCAGATCAGGCCCTAATCTGCCCCCTGCGGGCTTCTGATCACCTGGCCAAACCCTCACCCGCCCCACCGCGGTGACACAATTTTTTTTTCTGATCACTGCTGGTCTCTAAGACTTAATTGTGGCTGAGACCAACCGTTATGCCACACAATACGCAACCGCCAATCCAAGAAGCTACCATGCCCAGCCTTTTCGGTGGAAACCACTCCAAGTTCCCGAACATAAAATTTTTTGGGGCCTTCTCCTTAACATGGGTCTAGTCAAAAATAATGTATTGCGGTCTTATTGGACTACGCACCCAATACATCACATGCCCATGTTCTTTGCTGCCATGTCCAGGTCACGATTTGAGAACATCCTGTGCTCCTGCACTTCAGTGCCAATACAACCTGTCATCTAAGAGGCCACCCTGCTTATGACCGGTTCCACAAAATTCGGCCCCTCATAGACCACCTTTCATCAAAATTTGCAGATGCTTATACCCCTGAACAGTCATTTTGAGGCCCCTAAAATGCCAGGGCAGTATAAGAACCCCACAAGTGACCCCATTTTAGAAAGAAGACACCCCAAGGTATTCCGTTAGGAGTATGATGAGTTCATAGAAGATTTGTTTTTTTGTCACAAGTTAGTGGAAAATGACACTTTGTGAAAAAAAACAATAAAAATCAATTTCCGCTAACTTGTGACAAAAAATAAAATCTTCTATGAACTCACCATACTCCTAACGGAATACCTTGGGGTGTCGTCTTTCTAAAATGGGGTCTCTTGTGGGGTTCCTATACTGTCCTGGCATTTTAGGGGCCCTAAACCGTGAGTAGTATTCTGGAAATCAAATGCATCAAAATGACGTGTGAAATCCTAAAGATACTCATAGGACGTTGGGCCCCTTAGCGCACCTAGGCTGCAAAAAAGTGTCACCCATGTGGTATCGCCGTACTCAGGAGAAGTAGTATAATGTATTTTGGGGTGTATTTTTACACATACCCATGCTGGGTGGGAGAAATATCTCTGTAAATGGACAATTGTGTGTAAAAAAATAAAAAAATTCTCCTTTACAGAGATATTTCTCCTACCCAGCATGGGTATGTGTAAAAATACAACCCCAAACACATTATACTATTTCTCCTGAGTACGGCGATACCACATGTGTGGCACTTTTTTGCAGCCTAGGTGCGCTAAGTGGTCCAAAGTCCTATGAGCACCTTTAGGCTTTTACAGGGGTGCTTACAATTTAGCACCCCCTAAAATGCCAGGACTGTAAACACACCCCACAAATGACCCCATTTTGGAAATTAGACACCCCAAAGTTTTCAGAGAGGGGCATGGTGAGTCCGTGGCAGATTTCATTTTTTTTTTTGTCGCAAGTTAGCAGAAATGGAAACTTTTTTTTTTGTCACAAAGTGTCATTTTCCGCTAACTTGTGACAAAAAAAATAAAATCTTCTATGAACTCACTATGCCTCTCAGTAAATACTTTGGGATGTCTTCTTTCCAAAATGGGGTCATTTGGGGGGTATTTATACTATCCTGGAATTCCAGCACCTCATGAAACATGACAAGTGCTCAGAAAAGTCAGAGATGCTTCAAACTGGGGAAATTCACTTTTTGCACCATAATTTGTAAACGCTATAACTTTTACCCAAACAAAAAAAAAAATCCAATAAGTGTCAATTTATTGATCAAAGACATGTAGCACAATAAATTTGGACAAAAATGTATATAGAAATTTTACTTTACTTGAAAAATGTCAGCTCAGAAAGTTAAAAAAAAATCTTTTTGTTTACAAAATTCATGTCTTTTTTGATCAATATAATAAAAACTAAAAATCACAGCAGCAATCAAATAGCACCAAAAGAAAGCTGTATTAGTGACAAGAAAAGGAGGTAAAATTCATTTAGATAGTAGGTTGTATGACCAAGCAATAAACCGCTAAAGCTGCAGTGGTCTGAATGGAAAAAAGTGTCTGGTCTTTAAAGAGGAGCTGTCAGCCATACTATCTCAGGGAAAAAAAAAACAAATATATAAGTAGATAAATACTTGCTCTACTTACATAACATATGTATTGCACTGTCCACGTTATGATTCCTGTGAATCTTATAAAGGAAAAGTAGAGAATCCTATTCTAGACAGTTTCCATATTTACTGTGGCTATTTTGAAGCCAGTCCTGATGTAATATCCGCCCTTAGTCTCCTCTGCCTGATTTATTCTCCCTTCACTATAGAAAGTGCATTGTTTCAGCCTGAGAAATTTTGGCCAATCAGAGAGGAACAGAGGTGTGGGAGGGGAAAACAAGAGGGAAAGAGGTTTCAGCCAATCAGGCTGCATTAGTTAAGTCTGAGGGGAAGTAGAGAAGCAAAAAAAGACAACCCAGCATGCCCTGCAACTTCTCTTTTGCGTACCACATTTTCTGTGTACCAAATAAGAGTCATGTAAACTGGGAAATGATTATTTATCAACAAGAAAAATAATAGTGATTTTAACTTTTGGATTGCCTGATTAGCGTCCTTATTACTTGTTTGCCAGATAAAAATAAAGAAGTGATTTTTTATTTTATGCCCGACAGTTACTCTTTAAGGGGTTTTAAGAGTGCAGTCCTGACTTCCGGTTCCGGCGCCTGTATGAGCGGACGGAGGTGAACGAACTCTCCTAGCCACCCATCCATAAAGACATCGGGAGCTCAGAAAAAAAACGACAAAAATGTTAAGAAGACTCAGCACGCACTCAGCTGAATCCCGAGAGGCGAATGGATCGATACCTGACACGAGCGGCTCGTAGGTAACAAGACACACCGAAGCCGCCACGCACATCCAAAATGGCGCAGAGCAAAACTCGAGCATCACAGAGCCAGGCGTAGACCTCTCCCTCACATACCTGGG